>NC_091059.1:212315943-212629971 GCF_000393655.2 Nicotiana sylvestris | reverse complement strand
AACAATGACTCTATATTACAGTCTGCGTACCAGAAATCCAGATAAGGAATTATGTTAACCCGGGAGAAGGTGTTAGGCATTCCCGAGTTCCGTGGTTCTAGCATGGTCGCTTAACTGTTATATTTGGTTTATTTATCTGATTTTAAATACAATATGAACTTATGTGCAAATTTTAATTTTTAAACCGCTTTTATCATTTACTGTTATTTTATAAGACTTGCAACGTTGTGAAAATATATCTCGAGCCACATTGCATCAATGCACCCGTGATTGTTGACATATTTCGACTCGGTTGAGATTTGGATTTGGGTCACATAAATGTGCACCCGGATTAAGGAGAATAAATTATTAAGACGTGCCTAAAGCAACTAGCGTATTGTTGTTTTGGGTAAGGCCAAAAAATTCGCTAAGCGGCCTGTCCCGAATTCTAAGTGTTTTAATATATATACAGTTGGAGGGCCCCGCAGCTGTGTATATTTTATTTGACGAGGCTCGTCTCGTTCTACTTTTAAAAGGAATTCGCGACGTCATGGATATGCCTCTCGGATCACGTCACAATCAATGTACCCGTGATTAGAAATACATTTCGAATCCGTCGAGATTTGGATTTGGGTCACATAAATGTGCACCCGAGTTTAAGAAGGTAAGGTTTATTAAAGCGTATCCTAAAGAGACTAACGTGTTGTTATTTTAGGAGGGTTGTGAGATTTGCTAAGCAACCCATCCTGGAAACTAAATGCTTCAATAATATACATTTAACAAGGGCCCCGCATCTGCGCGTTTTGTTTATTTCATCGAGGCTCATCTCGTTCTTATTTTAAAAGGATATCCTATAGCGACTACGTTTCTTGTCGTGTTTGTCTCTATCAATTGAAAACAGTAGATAGTCCTAATTAATTACATACTTGCAAGTTGTTTGTAACGGAATTCGGAAATGCTTAAAAAAATCAGGACCGAAGCTGCGTGCACAGTCAGCCGAACAAATAATCATGGGCCCAAATCCAGCCCACGCGCGGTTGGCCAGACCTGGGCTACTGCTTGTTTGATGCGAGCCCGCTTGGTCTGTTTCGACCCGGGCTCGAACTTTGTGGGGTTGAGATTGTAAACCCTATGTTCTTTATCTTAAAACATGGTTTTAACAGTTATATGGCATTTTATGGTAAAGGAAAGAACTTAATTAACAGTGTACGATTTTCATGCTTGGCATACATTATAGGCTTATACTACACCATTGCACTAGATCTAAGATACAACCTACTGCCTTAGGCATACTCTTATCACCATCCCATGTACACAATTCAACTACCATTCGTTAACAGTTGTTGGGCCTGAAGGCTATTTCCAGCATCCAAAACAAGAATAAAATTCTTCTACATTACATGATTTTTAATGCAACAATCTATGCATACAAAGACATTCTTCAAGTTTTCTTATTTGTATTCATCCTCAATTTTCCAATTACATCTGACAGTGTATTATGTGTGTACCTGGTATGGAGAACAAAAGAAGAAAGGAATGGTCAGTCGGGCAGTATGCCACAAACACAGCAGCAACAGACACACAGCAACAACACAGCAACAACCAACAAACCAAGTGTTTTCCACAGCCACAGACAACCAACAATGTCTCCCAGAATACAAGAACTAGCAGATAGTCGAGTACCAAGCCAGCAATCCCAGGAAAGAGTAAGGAAATAACAGCAATAACTGAGGGTTCAAATGCAGTAAAACCACCAATTCAACAACCACAAACAACTCAATCAATGCAAGCAATAGAACTTGGCCAAGACAGCTTGACCAATATGCACTCTTATACAGCTTTCAGGCAGTGTTTGGTTACAATGTCTATTGGAAACCACCTTATGTTTATACTGTTATGATTTGGGACTCACTAGACCTCTCTTCAGACTAAAGTTTTTCAGCCTTTTGTTTTTGTTTTTTTCTTTTCTGAAGACTCAAAAGTCCAGCCCCTTTTAAGTTCTCAAATGGCCTATTTATAAGCCAAATGAACCAGTGTTGTTAAGCTGCCTCCCCTGCCAATTGGCAGAATACCCATACCCTTTAAGCCCATGCCTAAGCATCTTTGGTGCCAGCCCCTTTGTTCCCCACACCTGATTTTTTTTTAATCAAGAGTTATGGGCATCATTTTATTATTCATTTTAAGCCCCATACTCTTGTGTCTTGTTCCCCATTGGTATTAGTTTAATCCCAAATTAGTACCCTACTTGTCAGTTTATTTAAACTAATCTTTCTGTCCTTTTTAATACCCCAGAATACCCTTGTTAACCCTTGATTATTACTGCCCTGCCTATTGCAGCATCAGGGCATTCTTGAACTGATGAAAGTTCAAATTCAAGACTGCCTGGACTGAAACTTTTCAGTCAGTTTTTACAATGCAAACAAACCATTTCAAACAATGCTGGGGCATTCAGTCAGTGGCAAAGTTCAATTAGTCATGCGACATTATTAGCTCATTCGATTTATTAGTTATGGAAAACTAATCGACGACATTTATTGAGTCGAGTATACTAATTATAACAGGTAATAAATAGTCGCTCATATAAACAATACATTCAGGGACCTAAAGGGTATCAGACAACTTTTGTTCAACTACTGGGGCCTATATAAGTTATTCATGCGACGACTATACTAATCGGACATGCTTATCATAGGATACATTTAAATCATACACAGAAACAATCGACCAAATAAAAGGTCTTTACTGAGAGGAAAGAAATTAAGAAACTATCAGAAAATAACAAACAATTACCACAAAGCAATGCTAATGACTTAATCAGCAATTAATATAAACGAAAAGGGAAAGAAAACTTACCGAAAAATGTTTAAATCAAACAGACCCAAATCCGACTCAACTCTGCCCATTTGAGGCCGAACAAATTTTAACCAGGGTGTTCTCACATGAGAACACCTTGGTTAAGATCCATTGAACCTCAAAACCCCTTTCCAAGACCGGCCGGATTCCCCGGGTGCATGTGTTCTAAGGTCTGGATTTTCAGATCTGGATTTTTGGGAGTTGTGGGTAGATTTGGACCAAACCAAGCTTGGTTTGGTCACGAGGAAGGTCAGGGGGGTGTCTGGTATGAAGATGGGGTAGTTTGGCATAGGTCCGGGTTCGACTCAAATCTTCAAATGAAGATTCGAGACGAAGGAAAGTGATTCGAGGCTAGGGAGTAACAGATCCATGTTCAGGAGAGTGAGGGGGTCTTAGGGTGTTCGGGAGGTGGCCACCGGCGTTCATGCCACCGGGTTTTGGTGGAAGGGAAACTAAGGCGGCTTGCTAGGGTTTGGGGGTTTCAGGCTGGGGAAGGAGACGAGTGAGGGGTGAGGTTCGGATAGGGGGTGCGGGGTAAAGGGCTGAGTTTATATATGGGGAGGTTGATCGGATCTGAGCCGTTAGATCAGATGATTTCAACGGCTTGGATCTGATGGTGAAAAATGAGACGGGGTCGTTTGGTAGTTAAACGGGTTCGTTTGGTTTAAGTGAGGGGTTGGCTCGGATTGGTTCCTGGGTCAGGTTTTGAAACGGGTTACTGAAAGGGGTCCTGAGCCGTTAGATCGTCCTGGACAGACGGCTCAGATCAAACGCCTTTATACAGCGTCGTTTGGGAGGTTTGCCTGAGGCCTGGTTCGGACTGGGTCTGAATGCTGGTTTTGGGCCCTTTTTTTGTTTCAATTTCTGGGCCCAAACCGATTTTAATCCCATTTTTTTTGTTTTCTAATTTCATTTTCTTTTAAAACAAAACAAAAAAAAGAAAATAACAAATAATAAAAATAATGAAATTAAAACTAAAAAACAAGGCAACAAAATATTTAAGTAAATAGACCTAGAACGAACGATGCACATATATATGTTTTGAATTTTCTTTTAATGACACACATTTTTGTATTTTGTTTGATAATGATTAAATGCAAAAATGGACAGACCCTCGAAAGACTAACAATACATGTCATGAAAAATTTGTACCGCGGGGTCACTTGTCACTATTTTTATATTTTGTTTTCCTTTTGGAGTGATTGCTCGTGAAGCAAAAATCACGTGCTTACAGCTGCCCCTCTTTGCACGAAGACACGAAGGGTTTTCGCGCAAAGATAAAGCGAGCGATTTTTGCCCGTCCGAATACTCCGTGTGAAGCATTTTTTGAAAAAGATTTGACCGAACCTTTGCTTCAGAGGTTTCCTACATATCCTGGGCTGAACAGGAATCAGGTCAATGTAGTTCGGGAAATTTTGGTAGCTGGGACTACCGTGTGACTGTATTGCTTGCTGTTGTTGTGCGCTGTTGTATGCTGCTGTAGGATGCTACTGCTCAACCGATCTCCCTGTTACATTGCTCTAAAAAGGAAAAACAAGAAGCTAAGCTAGACTGAGGATCATGAAATCTTATCCATCTTCAACTTGTTCTTGTTGCCTTGCTTTCTTGTCGGCTAACGCTTTCCTCTGATGCCTTTATCTTGTGACTTTGGGAGATGATGCTGGTCCTTCGCTGCCGTTTGAATGCCAGTTTTCATCGCTTTGCTTGATCCGCTGGGAACATGCCCTCTTCTTCAAGCCTTTTAATTGTTTCTTTGGTGGTATGACTTTTCATCAAAATTGTTATGTTGGGCATGTTATAACGTTCCCAAACTGCTTCTTTTGAGACGCTTTCCTTTTTTCCTTTTGAATTGCGCGCTTGCCTCTGCAGTTGTCTGCTTCTTGGTGCTGGGGATTTTATTGTTTCCCGTTTGGGGATCTCTGTTGTACCCTTCCATCTTCAGGTGGGGTGACTGATTCCAAAATCTAGAGCTGAATGTATTCCCGCATTATACTGGTGGGCGACCTAGAACTTAAAAGTATTCTCGCATTATACTAGTGGGCGACCTAGAACTTAAATGTATTCCCGCATTATACTGGTGGGCGACCTAGAACTTAAAAATATTCCCGCATTATACTGGTGGGCGACCTAGAACTTAAAAGTATTCCCGCATTATACTGGTGGGCGACCTAGAACTTAAAAGTATTCCCGCATTATACTGGTGGGCGACCTAGAACTTAAAAGTATTCCCGCATTATACTGGTGGGCGACCTAGAACTTAAATGTATTCCCGCATTATACTGGTGGGCGACCTAGAACTTAAAAGTATTCCCGCATTATACTGGTGGGCGACCTAGAACTTAAATGTATTCCCGCATTATACTGGTGGGCAACCTAGAACTTAAATGTATTCCCGCATTATACTAGTGGGCGACCTAGAACTTAAAAGTATTCCCGCATTATACTGGTGGGCGACCTAGAACATAAATGTATTCCCGCATTATACTGGTGGGCGACCTAGAACTTAAATGTATTCCCGCATTATACTGGTGGGCGACCTAGAACTTAAATGTATTCCCGCATTATACTGGTGGGCGACCTAGAACTTAAATGTATTCCCGCATTATACTGGTGGGCGACCTAGAACTTAAAAGTATTCCCGCATTATACTGGTGGGCGACCTAGAACTTAAATGTATTCCCGCATTATACTGGTGGGCAACCTAGAATTTAAATGTATTCCCGCATTATACTGGTGGGCAACCTAGAACTTAAATGTATTCCCGCATTATACTGGTGGGCGACCTAGAACTTAAATGTATTCCCGCATTATACTGGTGGGCGACCTAGAACTTAAAAGTATTCCCGCATTATACTGGTGGGCGACCTAGAACTTAAATGTATTCCCGCATTATACTGGTGGGCGACCTAGAACTTAAATGTATTCCCGCATTATACTGGTGGGCGACCTAGAACTTAAAAGTATTCCCGCATTATACTGGTGGGCGACCTAGAACTTAAAATTATTCCCGCATTATACTGGTGGGCGACCTAGAACTTAAATGTATTCCCGCATTATACTGGTGGGCGACCTAGAACTTAAAAGTATTCCCGCATTATACTGGTGGGCGACCTAGAACTTAAATGTATTCCCGCATTATACTGGTGGGCGACCTAGAACTTAAATGTATTCCCGCATTATACTGGTGGGCGACCTAGAACTTAAATGTATTCCCGCATTATACTGGTGGGCGACCTAGAACTTAAATGTATTCCCGCATTATACTGGTGGGCGACCTAGAACTTAAAAGTATTCCCGCATTATACTGGTGGGCGACCTAGAACTTAAATGTATTCCCGCATTATACTGGTGGGCGACCTAGAACTTAAAAGTATTCCCGCATTATACTGGTGGGCGACCTAGAACATAAATGTATTCCCGCATTATACTGGTGGGCGACCTAGAACTTAAATGTATTCCCGCATTATACTGGTGGGCGACCTAGAACTTAAAAGTATTCCCGCATTATACTGGTGGGCGACCTAGAACTTAAAAGTATTCCCGCATTATACTGGTGGGCGACCTAGAACTTAAATATATTCCCGCATTATACTGGTGGGCGACCTAGAACTTAAAAGTATTCCCGCATTATACTGGTGGGCGACCTAGAACTTAAATGTATTCCCGCATTATACTGGTGGACGACCTAGAACTTAAATGTATTCCCGCATTATACTTGGTGGGCGACCTAGAACTTAAAAGTATTCCCGCATTATACTGGTGGGCGACCTAGAACTTAAAATTATTCCCGCATTATACTGGTGGGCGACCTAGAACTTAAATGTATTCCCGCATTATACTGGTGGGCGACCTAGAACTTAAAAGTATTCCCGCATTATACTGGTGGGCGACCTAGAACTTAAATGTATTCCCGCATTATACTGGTGGGCGACCTAGAACTTAAATGTATTCCCGCATTATACTGGTGGGCGACCTAGAACTTAAATGTATTCCCGCATTATACTGGTGGGCGACCTAGAACTTAAATGTATTCCCGCATTATACTGGTGGGCGACCTAGAACTTAAATGTATTCCCGCATTATACTGGTGGGCGACCTAGAACTTAAATGTATTCCCGCATTATACTGGTGGGCGACCTAGAACTTAAAAGTATTCAAATTGCTTCCCCGTTCTTCCGAGAAAATTTTCGACAATCGGCAGAAAATTTTCTGCCCCGGTTTTGGTGACTTCCTTGGCGTTGCATCTCGCTGTCATCGTCAATCCTTTGTTTTCCTGCAGCAGACAAAAGGATTTAATCAGTTTTAATCGTGGTGGTAGAGGGTGCCTTTCTGGCGAGCAATTTTTCTCTCTTCCCCTTTTCTTGCTCTTTGTCCCCATAATTGGTTGGCGGGCAAAGTTGCCTGTTGGGGGTCTCTAGCCTGCTGGGGATTGGTTTTCAATTTATCCCCTTTTCTGCTTTCTTTTAAAACACATGATGTGGGAGTCTGCTTCTAACTCCCGAAACCACTCCCTTTTGGAGCTTACTTCTTCCAACATTTCCGAGCACAATCCCTGCATTGCCTGGGACCGGCCTTTAAGACTGTTTGTATTATCCTGCATTGGATGAATTCCCCTTCGGTTCCTGGTTTAAGCTTTGAAAAATCCTTTCAAGACACATTTTAGGAAAAGAAATAAAAGATATGGAAAGGAGAAAATCTTTCTGAACCAATATTTTTTGTGGGAGGAGACAATCAAAAGAACTTATCTGGAGGACACAACTGGTCCCTGTGATTATGGCGTGCACCATAGATTCCGACCCAGTCTATTTGTATCAATTGATTTGCCCGATGGTTTGACTTGCTGGGGATGATAAAAGAGTGTTCATTTCGTTTCGAATGTGGTAGCTTTGCTGATCTGTCTCGTCGCCTCATAGTGCCCTTCGAGGGGTTTTCACTAATGAGACTCTCTCTTTTCTCTCATCTCCCGGCGCCTTATGGTGCCTGTGAAGGTTTTCACCAATAAGACTCTCTCATTTCATATCCCTCGTCTTACATCGCCTCTCGGTGCCTGTGAAGGTTTTCACCGATAAGACTCTCTCATTTTATTTCTTTCGAGGAATCGGGGCGTTGTAGATACGACCCTCTCTTCTGGAGACTCCTTTGACTATCAATTCATTCCCAGTCTGACGATCCTCTTCTTTGCTAGGGATCGGTGTATTATTCTCGGTCTTATTTGCCTGACTCAATATCTCTTGAACATTGATCGGGAGGTCTTTTGGACGTTGACGTTGGTTCTGGTGTGGGGTTAAAGAAAGGCTATAAAAATGAAAATAATTTGATGGGTGATGTGCTACAACTTTTGGAATCAAACCTTTGTTGGAACTTAAAACATAACCTCTGCCCCAGTTTTCTTGCTTGGGGAATTTATTTTTTACACTTATGTTGCGCTATGTGCGTTACGCACACTGTGCCTATTATGCACACTATGTACATTATGCATCCTATATTCACTATGATGCATACTATGACCGAGCCGTGAGGCGCCTACGTATCCTCTTTGAGGAATCAGGTCAAACGTAGTTCCCACGGTTTTGTATTTGTGATTTTATCTTCTTTTTTTTTTTCCTTTCCTTCTTCTCATTTTTTTCCATGTCTTTTCTTTTTCTTTTTCTTTTCTTTTCTTCTTTTTTTTTTCATATCTTTCCCCTTAGTGATTCCAAATGAGGGGTATTGAAAGAATTGCTTAAGGCTCAAAGGGGGAAGCGAGGGTTAAAAGTGTTTGGATAGAAGAAAGAATTGCCTCCGTCATCTCATTATTCAACAAATGCCAAATACAAACAAATAAACCAAAAATTGCCATAATTAAAGAAGTTACGCATAATATCTCTTGACTGCATCTGAATTGATAGCCATGTCGACACATCTACCTTCGACATCTGTCAAACACAAAGCACCGTTGGACAATATTCTGGTCACGATATAAGGCCCTTGCCAATTTGGGGCGAATTTGCCTTTTGCCTCGACCTGATGTGGGAGGATCTTCTTTAATACCTGCTGCCCTACTTCAAATTTCCTAGGGCGCACCTTCTTATTATACGCTCTTGCCATTCTCTTCTGGTACAGCTGACCATGGCACACTGCTGCCAATCTTTTCTCATCTATCAGGCTCAACTGTTCCAATCGAGCTTTGACCCATTCATCATCATCAATCCCGGCTTCAGCGACAATTCGGAGGGACGGAATTTCGACCTCCGCTGGTATCACGGCCTCAGTTCCATACACCAACAAATAAGGAGTTGTGCCTATGGAAGTCCGGACGGTAGTGCGGTAACCCAACAAGGCAAAGGGTAATTTCTCGTGCCATTGTCTGGACCCTTCCACCATTTTTCGCAGTATCTTCTTGATATTCTTATTGGCTGCTTCGACTGCTCCATTTGCCTTAGGACGATATGGGGTGGAATTGCGGTGTGTAATCTTGAATTGTTGGCATACCTCTCTCATCAAGCTGCTATTAAGATTCGCACCGTTATCCGTGATGATCACTTTTGGGATCCCAAATCTGCAGATGATATGGGAGTGAACAAAGTCCACCACTGCCTTCTTGGTTACTGATTTGAAGGTTTTAGCCTCAACCCATTTGGTGAAGTAATCAATGGTCACTAGAATGAACCTATGACCGTTGGACGCTGCTGGCTCGATGGGCCCAATGACATCCATGCCCCATGCTACAAACGGCCAGGGTGCTGACATCGTATGTAACTCTGTTGGCGGAGAATGAATCAAGTCTCCATGTATCTGGCACTGATGGCATTTCCTCACGAAAGTGATACAGTCGTGTTCCATGGTGAGCCAATAACACCCTGTTCGAAGGATTTTTCTTGCCAATACATATCCACTCATGTGTGGCCCACAAACTCCAGCATGTACCTCTGCCATAACCGTCGTTGCTTGACTGGCATCTATGCATCTCAACAATCCCAAATCCGGGGTTCTTTTGTACAATACTCCTCCACTGAGGAAGAAACCATTCGACAAACGCCGAAGGGCTCTTTTTTGGTCTCCAGAGGCATGTTCTGGATATATCCCCATTCTGAGGTATTCCTTGATATCATGAAACCAGGGTTCGCCATCTGCTTCTTCTTCTATGGCATTGCAGTAGGCGTGCTGATCACGGACCTGGATGTGTAGAGGATCAACATACATTTTGTCAGGGTGGTGCAGCATTGATGCTAAGGTGGCCAAGGCATCCGCAACCTCATTGTGAACTCTCGGGATGTGTTTGAACTTCACCGATCGAAATTGCTTGCTCAGATCATGCAAGCATTGTCGGTATGGTATGAGCTTTAGATCTCGTGTTTCCCATTCACCCTGAATTTGATGTACCAAGAGGTCCGAGTCTCCCAAGACCAAGACGTCTTGGACATCCATGTCAGCAGCCAAGCGCAGACCCAGAATGCAAGCCTCATACTCGGCCATATTGTTGGTGCAATAGAAGCGTAGTTGAGCCGTAACAGGATAATGCCGTCCTGTTTCAGAAATGAGTACTGCTCCTATTCCAACCCCTTTTGCGTTTGCAGCTCCATCGAAGAAAAGCTTCCAACCCGGTTCCTCAGGTAATTCCAACTCATTCGTATGCATCACCTCTTCGTCAGGAAAATACGTTCTTAAGGGCTCGTATTTTTCATCAACGGGATTCTCTGCCAAATGGTCTGCCAGTGCCTGGGCTTTCATGGCCGTCCTTGTTACGTAGATGATATCAAACTCTGTGAGCAGAATTTGCCACTTTGCCAACCTACCCGTGGGCATAGGTTTCTGAAAGATATACTTCAATGGGTCCAAGCGGGATATGAGATAAGTAGTATATGAAGACAAGTAGTGCTTCAACTTCTGAGCTACCCAAGTTAGGGCGCAACACGTTTTCTCGAGTTGAGTGTACTTGACCTCATGCACTGTGAATTTCTTGCTAAGATAGTAGATGGCCTGCTCCTTCCTTCCTGTGTCATCATGTTGCCCCAGTACACAACCAAATGAATTTTCCAAAACCGTCAGGTAAAGGATTAGGGGCTTCCCGGGCTTAGGCGGGACTAACACGGGTGGATTAGACAGATACCCTTTGATTTGGTCGAAGGCCTCCTGACACTCTGCTGTCCAACCTACCGCAGCATCCTTTCTCAGCAACCGAAATATAGGCTCACAAGTTGCTGTGAGTTGAGTGATGAACCTGCTGATATAATTGAGTCTACCCAGCAAACTCATTACCTCTGTTTTGTTCCTTGGCGGTGGCAAATCTCGGATGGATTCAATTTTGGATGGGTCTAACTCAATCCCCCGTCGACTGACGATGAATCCTAGCAACTTTCCTGATGGAACCCCGAATGCGCATTTGGCCGGGTTAAGCTTGATATCATACCTCCGGAGTCTTTGGAAAAATCTCCTTAGGTCTGCTACATGGTCCTCCTGACGCCAAGATTTGATGATCACATCATCGACGTACACCTCAATTTCCTTGTGTATCATGTCATGAAACACCGCAGTCATTGCTCGCATGTATGTTGCCCCAGCGTTCTTTAACCCGAACGGCATTACCCGATAGCAGTAGGTTCCCCATGGCGTAATAAACGCTGTCTTCTCAGCATCCTCCTCATCCATTAGGATCTGATGATAACCTGCATAGCAATCCACAAAGGATCCAATCTCGCACCCTGCGCAATTGTCGATTAAGATATGAATGTTGGGCAGCGGAAAATTGTCCTTGGGACTTGCTTTGTTGAGGTTGCGGTAGTCAACGCACACCCTGATTTTTCCATCCTTCTTTGGGACTGGTACCACATTGGCCAACCACTCGGGATATCGAGTGACCCGAATGACCTTCGCTTGTAACTGCTTAATCACTTCTTCCTTGATCTTTACACTCATTTCTGTTTTAAATTTCCTTAGTTTTTGCTTGACCGGAGGGTATGCCGGGTCAGTGGGTAATTTGTGAACCACTAAATTGGTGCTTAATCCAGGCATATCATCATATGACCAGGCAAAAACGTCTTTGAATTCCCTGAGAGTTTTGATCAATTCTGCTCTGACATTCGGCTCAATGTGGATGCTAATTTTGGTCTCTTGGATGTTATTAGCGTCTCCTAGATTCACGGCCTCGGTGTCATTTAGGTTAGGCTTGGGTTTCTCTTCAAATTGGCACAGTTCTCGGTTTATTTCTTCGAAGGCTTCACCTTCGTCACATTCAGATTCATCGTCACAAACGACCTTTTGCATCATTGAGTCGGTTTCAGATTGATTTATTAGACTAGGTCGAAGATCCGCTGTGCATGCCATGTCATTAGAACCAGTAAAAAGAGAACTGTTCAGAAAGAAAAAGAACAAAACAAAAATTAAAATGGGACAAAAGAAAAGAACTTTATTAAATTTGCGGGATAAAAGGGTTCACACTTTTACAAAACGAAAGTAAAATTGGGATTACACCCTTGAATAATCCGATCAAACAAACAAACAAACAAAACATTAATCAAAGCCTACTACCAAGACTCCCCTCGGACAGGAAGAGGAGTAACCGTCCAATTGTTGGTCTTGGCCTCAGGCCCCACAAATTGTATCTCTGCTCTGCTGGAACCTTCTCCAGCTTCCACCATACTGACATCCGCGAACAGCCTCTCAAAACTCTGATTCAGGTCTTCATTTATACCGATCAAAGGTCCTCGAATCTTTGGGATCGCTGACCCCTTGGCACTTGCTTTAACAAAAGACCTTGAGAGGCGTGGCACTGGTTTAGGCAGAAACCAGACCCTCTTCTTCATTCTTCGCGCCTCCTTCCTGTCTGCTGCGGTTGGTTTGAACCCCAACCCGAAGGTTTCCAGATTCTTAGGAAGGGAAACAGGTTGGACTATCCCTTGAAGTTCAACTCCCAGGCCTTTTCCCGGCACAAATCCATTACCCAGCATTTCTGATACCATCATGACTGTTGCGGCAGCTACCCTAGGGTGCGGGATGATTTCTCCTTCAGAAATTTTGTTGGCCGACCCTGTATCGAGAATCTGGTAGACCCAAGGACCTTTGTCATCAGTGGTCTCTATGAAAGGCACAATGGTTCCGCCCATGGTGCATGTTGTATCCTCGCCGTGCAACACGACCTCTTGTCTTTCCCACTCGAACTTCACCGTCTGATGTAGGGTGGAAGGCACCGCTTTGGCTGCATGAATCCAGGGTCGTCCTAACAGCAGATTGTAAGAAACTGTGGCATCTAACACTTGGAATTCCATGGTAAACAGGACCGGCCCAATGGTCAGTTCAAGTACAACATCCCCCACAGTGGTTGTTCTATTTCCGTCAAACCCCCGGACACAGATGCTATTCTCCCGGATTCTTCCACGGTCGATCTTTAACTGGTCCAGGGTGGATAATAGACAAATATTGGCGCTTGAGCCGTTATCCACCAATACTCGAGTTACCACCGAGTCTTCATATTTGACAGCTAGGTATAGAGCTTTGTTATGCTCTGTACCTTCCACCGGTAGGTCATCATCTGAGAATGTTACCCTGTTCACCTCGAAGATCTTGCTGGCAATGGTTTCCAGGTGGTTTACAGAAATCTCACTGGGTACATGAGCCTCGTTCAATATCTTCAACAGGGCCCGACGATGCTCCTCAGAATGGATCAGCAACGACAACAGTGAGATCTGGGCCGGTGTTTTTCTCAGCTGTTCGACCACAGAATAGTCATGTACTTTCATCTTCCTCAGGAATTCTTCAGCCTCTTCTTCTGACACTGGCTTCTTGGTTGCCACTGGGTTGGTTTTTCTTAACTCCACCGGAGCAAAACATCGACCTGATCGAGTCAGCCCTTGCGCTTCACAACTGACTTCTTCCACCTGTTTTCCTTGGTACGTCACCACTGCCTTTTCATATTTCCAGGGCACAGCCCTGCTGTCAATCATCGGCAGTTGGACCACCGGCTTTATGGTCACCCGTTCTCTACATACCCCTTTCAACATGACTGCCGGTGTGGGCAGGATCCCTGGTATTACCAACTTGCTTGGCTCGGGTTTGCTTGCTATGACGGACGGGCTCTTCCCCAATATCACTACCGGCTTGACGCCTTTTCCCTATGACTGTACACTCATTCCTCCACTGGTTAAGACTTCTTTCGGGGCGGCTTGGATCATCATCACTGTTTGTGAGGGTTTTCTTAATTCTCCTACCTCACACACCAACTCAATCATGTGAGTTTCGTGGTGCGCTGGTAGTGGGTTTTGGTTGATGTTAGGAGCCTCCGGTGTCTGGACCTCGATCTTATTGGTGTCAATAAGATCCTGTATGGCATGCCTTAACTTCCAGCACTTCTCGGTATCATGCCCGAGCATCCCTGAACAGTATTCACAACTGATTGATCGATCTACATTCTGAGGTGGGGGATTTGGTTCCCGAGTCTGGACAGGACTAACCAAACCCAATTGCCGCAACTTGTGGAACAAAGTGGTGTAGGTTTCTCCCAGCTCCGTGAAGGTTCTTTGCTTCCGCAACCTGTCATTCCTAGCATCTGGATTTCCCCGGAAACCTGCCCCTGAAGGGTTTCTATATGCCCTTGGTGGAGGGTAGGTGTTTTGTGGTGGTGCATATATGTTCTGGGGAGCCGGTGCGCGCCATTGTGGGCGAACCGGAGGCTGAGTGTATACCTGGGCTTGGTGTACGGAACAATGTGGTTCTCGAGGTGGATAGAAATTTTGTGGTGGGTTGTATGGGTAGTTTGACCTGTGAGGCCTGGGTTGGTTGTAGTGCGGCCTGCCAGCCCTGGACCAACTGCCTGCCTCGATCGTGGCAACCTCTTCTTTCTTTCTTCTCAGCGCACCCCCGTGCCGCTTTGAATAGCCTGGGTTGTGGCCTTAAGTGCCGAATAGTTCAAGATCTTGTCCGACCTCAAACCTTCTTCTATCATGACCCCTATTTTGACCACCTCGTTGAAAGATTTTCCAACCGTTGTCACCAAGTGACCAAAGTAGGTTGGATCCAATGTCTGCAAAAAATAGTCCACCATCTCTCCCTCTCTCATGGGAGGATCGACTCTAGCTGCTTGTTCTCTCCAGCGGAACCCGAACTCGCGAAAACTTTCCCCGGGTTTCTTCCCAGTTCTCAATAACGTGAGACGGTCAGGGACTATCTCCAGATTGTACTGGAAATGACCTGCAAAAGCCTGCGCCAGGTCATCCCACGTGTACCACCTGCTGAAATCCTGCCTGGTATACCATTCCAGTGCAGATCCGCTCAGACTTTGGCCGAAATAAGCTATCAAAAGCTCATCCTTGCCTCCTGCCCCTCTCATTTTGCTACAGAATCCCCGCAAATGTGCCATGGGATCACCGTGCCCTTCATATAAATCAAACTTGGGCATCTTGAACCCAGCCGGGAGTTGGACATCCGGGAAAGGGCACAGATCTTTGTATGCCACGCTGACTTGATTGCCCAGCCCGTGCAAGTTCCTGAAGGATTGCTCCAGGCTTTTGAACTTTCTCAACACTTCATCCTGTTCAGGGGCCTTAACCGGCTTCTCAACCTCTGCCGGTACTTCCAAATGTGGATTGTAAGCCTGTGGTTCGGGTGCATGGAATGTAGGCTCAGGGGGATAGTATTGTGTATCGTGAGCCTGAAACAATGGCTCACTGGTCGTTCGCTGCAAAGGGGCTGATGCAGGTCCCACAAAAATGGGAATATTGGGTGTTGGGAGAGGTTGATGGGGTGGTGGAGCTTGGGAATCATGAGGGCTTCTTTCTTGATGATAGAGGGGATTTGGGCGGCTTGTGGAAGGGCCAGAGTGAGGGTACTCCGGCATGTGTCCCAGTGTTTCAGGACTCTTTTGTGTTTTGGCTAGGGCTAGTTGCATTGCATTCATTTCTAGTCCCATCCTTTCAATCTTTTCCATCGCTTCTTTTAACAACTGGCTCATCGGCCTTTCTTCCTCATTGCTATTCTCCGAAGTAGGTCATGCTTGTTGCTACCGGTCCTTTGGATCTGGTTTGGTATGAATGTGTTGCCAGAATTCTTTAACAACTAACTGTCTGATATCAGACAACAACAAACTTTGTTAGTGTTAGAGCTTAACAGATTTGATCATAACACATAGAGGATGCAATGCACCTAGGCAGTTAACCGTTTCTACATGCTTTGCTTCAAACAACATGCGTCATCCCGGTTTGCTCATTCGTCTCTTTAAAGTATTTTGCGAAACCCTGCGTTTTATTTTATTTACATTTTCTTTTCTTTATTTATTAAAAGCGGTCGAATCTTATGGGGATTGCCTACGTATCACGTCCCCGCGTGAATCAGACCAGGCGTAGTTCTGCCTTAAAGTAAAGACACATAGAAATTCTTCCGGAGTCACTTAATTTCATTATCAAAATTTGCTATTACACATTACTTCAAACAAAATAGCAACAGTACAGACTCCAGGGTTTTAAACTTGGTTTGAGGAAAAGAAAACAACATTGGGGAAACAACAAACAAAACAACCAGGACTCGATCAACAACTAATTTTCCAACTTAGGGACCCACGAGGCATCTTTCGGCCCTTTCGCGGCCCTAGGTGTAAGGTCTCTTTGCAAGCCCTTCAACTCGTTCATAATCCGATGGACGCAGCCCATGATGGAAGCAATGAGGGTTTCTCGAGGTGTTTGCTCGCACGTCAAACATTTTAGGTAGATGTAATGCCCGATTTTGTCAATTCTTGCTCGAATGTCGTCCCTTTCTGCGAACAACTGCCTTATCTGTCGGCTCTTTAATCCTAGCATTTGTGCATTGGTGGCGAGCTGATCCTGGAACATATCCATTTGCCTTTCCATCTTTGTCATTGCATTGTAATAGCGTCTCCTGTCGGCTTGGGCATCTTGTGTTTGCTTGAAGATCCGCTCTTGCAGGGCGGAATTTGTTTCCTTTGCTGCTTTGACGCTCAGTTCACAATTCCTCATGACTTGCTGTAGGCGCTTCCTCCGGGCCATTGTACCTTCTGCCCATTTGACCCTCATCCTTGCTATGCAAGCCTCTGATTGGTCTAATTCATCTTGGCTCTGGATGACCTGATTTCTCAAACTGGCTATCAATCTTTCGTCGGAGCGACGCTTCTGTCGGTCGATGTTATTCTTACTGGCTTGGCGAAGGCGGGCCCTCAGGGTTTGGTTCTCTTGGGCTAACTTGTCTTTTTCAGCCTGCTCTTGGGCGACTTGCACGTTGTTTTCGAATACCATCCTTTCAATTTGTCGCTTCAGCTTCCTAATTTCAACCAGGTAACCTTCCTCTTTTGCGAGCCAGTCCCATTGTTCTTGTGATGACTCAACAAAACTTCGGAGGTGAGGCCGTTTGGTTGGCCGTTTCACGATGCTCTTCTTGTTCTGCCAAGTGAGATAGGCCGGCGAGACTTCACCCTTAGACACATCATTTACCCGGTATTTGCCGTCAAGTACTGGCATTCACTCCATATGCAACGAACTGTCTTTTCAGGAAATTGGCCGTCACTGCTGACCTCGACTGCATAAGTGCTGAGATCTTCGTCCGGGTGTAGTACTTGACATCTTCCCAACTGTCTCATTACCCTGTAAGGGGCATAAGGTTGAATACCCCTGAGTCCCATCAAGAGGAAGTGAGGACCAGTGGCGGGCATGTATATGATTTCTTCCACAGAAAGCCAACCCAAAGTCCAGTTTATTTGGTCTGCGGTGATGATCCGGAGATAGGATATCCATTCTTCAAACCCTCCCGGTGATCGGAAACCTGAAACCCTTAGGCTATAACCCTCGATGCAGCCCCCATTTGTAGACATGTAGCGCATATACTGAGGGTGGTGACACAAGTGTTCGATCATCCACATCTGTAACAACAAGTTGCACCCTTCGAAGAAGTCTGCTCCAGCCTTACAAGCCGTGAGGGCTCGGTATATTTCTGACATTATCATGGGAGCAAGGATGCTTTTATCGTTGGTAATCAGGACTTTGACGATTCCAGCCACTTTCAGGTCGATATTTCTATCTTTTCGGGGAAACACCACAAGGCCCAAAAATGCCACCATAAAAGCGAACCGCCTATGCTCATTCCATTTTACCAGATTTCCCCTGCTGCAAACACCACTTTCTGGATCATTGAATCCTCCTATGCTCCCGTACCTCTGGTATATGAATTGTAGGGTAGAAAAACCTCTATCCAGTTCAGCGTATGGGACTCCTTTGCTTATCTTCAACAGATCCATGAATTTGTGTGAATTCACAGCCCTTGGAGCGATCAGGTATTTGTGTCTCAAACCTTCAGTGACGTCCATGTAACCCGCCATTTCCTCTAAGGTTGGGGTGAGTTCAAAATCTGAGAAACGGAACACGTTGTGGGCCGGATCCCAAAATGTAACCAAAGCCTTTATGATGTCGCACCGAGGCCTGACTTTCAACAAATCAACCAAACCTCCCAGGTGCAGTTTGACCTTGTCTTGCTCTGACTTTTCCAAATCCTCCCACCATAATCGCACTTCCAGGGGGATTTTGCTTCTAACTGTTACCGGCAAACTTGGACTCATGCTCATTCTGCATGTTTATTGGGGTGATTAAGCAAAGATCCAGATTCATTGGACTCAAATACCAAATTGACACACTTCTAAAAGACAAATGAAATTTGGTTGTTTTCGAAAAAGTATGATGTTACCCTAAGAACTTTCGTTCTTTGGATTGTACCTATATTTTGAAAAACAAGCTGAGCCCGATGGGGGTTGCCTACGTGTCCCGCACCATGCGAGAATCAAACTGACGTAGTTCGGGCATAAATCGAATTTTAGGGACACCCTATTTTTCTCTTATAAATGAATCAAAGACTCTCTCTTTTTTTTCCTTTTTAAAACAAATTAATAAGACACACATTTTTTTTTCAAAATTCTGGCAGAGCTTTAACCATTTTTGTGACTTTTCAAGAATAAATAATTAACCCCCTAACCGTTATTCCTCTTCCTTTTCCAAACATTCCCGATATTCAGGAACTGGTCAGCATGCAAGCCTCGAAACAAGTAAATGCATAAAGCAAACAGGATGTAGCAAGATGGTCTTTATTCTCAGGTTGCCTGTCCTAGACGGACACAACCCCTGTGCTGAGTCCCCTAAGTCAAATGCACATGATGCAAATAAGCGTTCCTACTAGGGATCCGGCATGAAGTTATGTTATGCTAAGCTGTAAAACCTAGGTGTTTGTTCTAGACCTGGCTTACCCGAGCGGACAACTCGAGCCAAGGATGGGAGCTTGTGTACCGGTAACCAAAAGGCCATCCGATTTTGCAACTCCTCCGAATCCTCGTTCTATTTTGGCATATGACACTAACAGAAAGAAGCCACGACCAGCGTGCGCTTCTCAAGAGAGAAGAGAAGGGTTTCGGCACAGTTTATATGTACAGTTCAAATAATATCAAAGCGGTAAAAGCAGCAGTTAGCACATTAGGATCAAAACATGTAATAATCAGATAATAAATAAAGCCAAATAATAACAATTATTCTAAGCTCGAATTCTTAACCCTGAACCAGTGGTTCTGGGTCACCGGTCCCCAGCAGAGTCGCCAGAGCTGTCACACCTCCTTTTTCCGCACCCGAGGGGCGCATGGGAGTTTTTTCCAATTAAAGGACAATCGAAAGGGGATTTATTTGTTTATTTCAGAGTCGCCACTTGGGAGATTTAGGGTGTCCCAAGTCACCAATTTTAATCCCGAATCGAGGAAAAGAATGACTCTATATTACAGTCTGCGTACCAGAAATCCGGATAAGGAATTCTGTTAACCCGGGAGAAGGTGTTAGGCATTCCCGAGTTCCGTGGTTCTAGCACGGTCGCTCAACTGTTATATTCGGCTTATTTATCTGATTTTTAATACAATTATGAACCATGTGCAAATTTTATCTTTTACCGCTTTATTATTATAATTATTATTTTTTAGGAATGTGAACATCGCTTAAAACATATCTTTGGATTGTGTCACATGAAATGCACCCACAATACGAAACATATTTTATTTGATGTTTTGGATTTGGGTCACATAAATGTGCACCCGGATTAAGGAGAATAAATTATTAAGACGTGCCTAAAGCAACTAGTGTATTGTTGTTTTGGGTAAGGCCGAAAAATTCGCTAAGCGGCCTGTCCCGAATTCTAAGTGTTTTAATATATATACAGTTGGAGGGCCCCGCAGCTGTGTACATTTTGTTTGACGAGGCTCGTCTCGTTCTACTTTTAAAAGGAATTCGCGACGTCATGGATATGCCTCTCGGATCACGTCACAATCAATGTACCCGTGATTAGAAATACATTTCGAATCCGTCGAGATTTGGATTTGGGTCACATAAATGTGCACCCGAGTTTAAGAAGGTAAGGTTTATTAAAGCGTATCCTAAAGAGACTAACGTGTTGTTATTTTAGGAGGGTTGTGAGATTTGCTAAGCAACCCGTCCTGGAAACTAAATGCTTCAATAATATACATTTAACAAGGGCCCCGCATCTGCGCGTTTTGTTTATTTCATCGTGGCTCATCTCGTTCTTATTTTAAAAGGATATCCTATAGCGACTACGTTTCTTGTCTTGTTTGTCTCTATCAATTGAAAACAGTAGATAGTCCTAATTAATTACATGCTTGCAAGTTGTTTGTAACGGAATTCGGAAATGCTTAAAAAAATCAGGACCGAAGCTACGTGCACAGTCAGCCGAACAAATAATCATGGGCCCAAATCCAGCCCACGCGCGGTTGGCCAGACCTGGGCTACTGCTTGTTTGATGCGAGCCCGCTTGGTCTGTTTCGACCCGGGCTCAAACTTTGTGGGGTTGAGATTGTAAACCCTGTGTTCTTTATCTTAAAACATGGTTTTAACAGTTATATGGCATTTTATGGTAAAGGAAAGAACTTAATTAACAGTGTACGATTTTCATGCTTGGCATACATTATAGGCTTATACTACACCATTGCACTAGATCTAAGATACAACCTACTGCCTTAGGCATACTCTTATCACCATCCCATGTACACAATTCAACTACCATTCGTTAATAGTTGTTGGGCCTGAAGGCTATTTCCAGCATCCAAAACAAGAATAAAATTCTTCTACATTACATGATTTTTAATGCAACAATCTATGCATACAAAGACATTCTTCAAGTTTTCTTATTTGTATTCATCCTCAATTTTCCAATTACATCTGACAGTGTATTATGTGTGTACCTGGTATGGAGAACAAAAGAAGAAAGGAATGGTCAGTCGGGCAGTATGCCACAAACACAGCAGCAACAGACACACAGCAACAACACAGCAACAACCAACAAACCAAGTGTTTTCCACAGCCACAGACAACCAACAATGTCTCCCAGAATACAAGAACTAGCAGATAGTCGAGTACCAAGCCAGCAATCCCAGGAAAGAGTAAGGAAATAACAGCAATAACTGAGGGTTCAAATGCAGTAAAACCACCAATTCAACAACCACAAACAACTCAATCAATGCAAGCAACAGAACTTGGCCAAGACAGCTTGACCAATATGCACTCTTATACAGCTTTCAGGCAGTGTTTGGTTACAATGTCTATTGGAAACCACCTTATGTTTATACTGTTATGATTTGGGACTCACTAGACCTCTCTTCAGACTAAAGTTTTTCAGCCTTTTGTTTTTGTTTTTTTCTTTTCTGAAGACTCAAAAGTCCAGCCCCTTTTAAGTTCTCAAATGGCCTATTTATAAGCCAAATGAACCAGTGTTGTTAAGCTGCCTCCCCTGCCAATTGGCAGAATACCCATACCCTTTAAGCCCATGCCTAAGCATCTTTGGTGCCAGCCCCTTTGTTCCCCACACCTGATTTTTTTTTAATCAAGAGTTATGGGCATCATTTTATTATTCATTTTAAGCCCCATACTCTTGTGTCTTGTTCCCCATTGGTATTAGTTTAATCCCAAATTAGTACCCTACTTGTCAGTTTATTTAAACTAATCTTTCTGTCCTTTTTAATACCCCAGAATACCCTTGTTAACCCTTGATTATTACTGCCCTGCCTATTGCAGCATCAGGGCATTCTTGAACTGATGAAAGTTCAAATTCAAGACTGCCTGGACTGAAACTTTTCAGTCAGTTTTTACAATGCAAACAAACCATTTCAAACAATGCTGGGGCATTCAGTCAGTGGCAAAGTTCAATTAGTCATGCGACATTATTAGCTCATTCGATTTATTAGTTATGGAAAACTAATCGACGACATTTATTGAGTCGAGTATACTAATTATAACAGGTAATAAATAGTCGCTCATATAAACAATACATTCAGGGACCTAAAGGGTATCAGACAACTTTTGTTCAACTACTGGGGCCTATATAAGTTATTCATGCGACGACTATACTAATCGGACATGCTTATCATAGGATACATTTAAATCATACACAGAAACAATCGACCAAATAAAAGGTCTTTACTGAGAGGAAAGAAATTAAGAAACTATCAGAAAATAACAAACAATTACCACAAAGCAATGCTAATGACTTAATCAGCAATTAATATAAACGAAAAGGGAAAGAAAACTTACCGAAAAATGTTTAAATCAAACAGACCCAAATCCGACTCAACTCTGCCCATTTGAGGCCGAACAAATTTTAACCAGGGTGTTCTCACATGAGAACACCTTGGTTAAGATCCATTGAACCTCAAAACCCCTTTCAAGACCGGCCGGATTCCCCGGGTGCATGTGTTCTAAGGTCTGGATTTTCAGATCTGGATTTTTGGGAGTTGTGGGTAGATTCGGACCAAACCAAGCTTGGTTTGGTCACGAGGAAGGTCAGGGGGTGTCTGGTATGAAGATGGGGTAGTTTGGCATAGGTCCGGGTTCGACTCAAATCTTCAAATGAAGATTCGAGACGAAGGAAAGTGATTCGAGGCTAGGGAGTAACAGATCCATGTTCAGGAGAGTGAGGGGTCTTAGGGTGTTCGGGAGGTGGCCACCGGCATTCATGCCGTCGGGTTTTGGTGGAAGGGAAACTAAGGCGGCTTGCTAGGGTTTGGGGGTTTCAGGCTGGGGAAGGAGACGAGTGAGGGGTGAGGTTCGGATAGGGGGTGCAGGGTAAAGGGCTGAGTTTATATATGGGGAGGTTGATCGGATCTGAGCTGTTAGATCAGATGATTTCAACGGCTTGGATCTGATGGTGAAAAATGAGACGGGGTCGTTTGGTAGTTAAACGGGTTCGTTTGGTTTAAGTGAGGGGTTGGCTCGGATTGGTTCCTGGGTCAGGTTTTGAAACGGGTTACTGAAAGGGGTCCTGAGCCGTTAGATCGTCCTGGACAGACGGCTCAGATCAAACGCCTTTATACGGCGTCGTTTGGGAGGTTTGCCTGAGGCCTGGTTCGGACTGGGTCTGAATGCTGGTTTTGGGCCCTTTTTTTGTTTCAATTTCTGGGCCCAAACCGATTTTAATCCCATTTTTTTTGTTTTCTAATTTCATTTTCTTTTAAAACAAAACAACAAAAAAGAAAATAACAAATAATAAAAATAATGAAATTAAAACTAAATAAAAAGGCAACAAAATATTTAAGTAAATAGACCTAGAACGAACGATGCACATATATATGTTTTGAATTTTCTTTTAATGACACACATTTTTGTATTTTGTTTGATAATGATTAAATGCAAAAATGGACAGACCCTCGAAAGACTAACAATACATGTCATGAAAAATTTGTACCGCGGGGTCACTTATCACTATTTTTATATTTTGTTTTCCTTTTGGAGTGATTGCTCGTGAAGCAAAAATCACGTGCTTACAGATACTGCAATGAGGAGTAATAGAAATTACAACACTAATGAGGCTGCTACAATGATGAGTAATATAAATTACAATAATAATGGATGATTCAAAAACAATGCAGGCTTTACAAATACTGGATATACTGAAGGCTATAAGTCTAAGAACTCATTCAATAAGTCAATAAGTTACTGTGAGTACTACAAGTGCAAATGACATACCACGGATAATTGTTTCAAGTTACATGGTTACCCTAGTGATTTCAAAAATAGGAAAAGAGGAGGAACCTTTAATGCTCAAGCCAACAATGTAAGCAACTATGAAAGTCAGCCCTCAGAAACACAAAGCAACTCCTTGGGAAGTTTTGGACTCAGTTCTCCTGCTCAATTCTTCACTCTAGAGCAATATTAGCAGGCAGATGATGAACAAAGGCAAGGATGTTAAACATGTAGCTAATTCAGCAACTGCAGGAACAACAAGTAAAGTACATGCTTTTATGTCCACCTTGGTGAATCATAACTGGATAATAGATACAGAAGCTTCTAATCACATGGTGCATATACTCTCTAGTGAAAAGGCCACTATTACACACATTGAGATCTGTTTTTTTTTTCAAAAATAAGAAAGTTCAGAACATATTACATATTCTAGAGTTTAAGTAGAACCTACTCTTAGTTTCTAAGATTACAAAAGATTTAAGGTATATGGTGGCATTATTTTATGATTTCTGTGTATTTTAGGAACTCTTCAGTGAGAAGGTCCTAGGATTGGTAAAGAACAACTTGGTCTCTACATTCTCATGGCTGAATATAGACAATCTCCTGAGCAACACTTACTACCAACTATAAATACCATAGTTAGTAGTACAAATAACTGTGCTAATAAGAGTAACACACAATCCTGCAATAATTTTCCTTTGTGGAATAAGAAGTTAGGACATGTCCCTCTAAAGGTGTTACAAAAACTACATAGTTTACATGATTTGCATCTGGTTGATGATCACTGTACTGTGTCCCCTATTGCAAAATAATCAAGACTTTATTTTCCTTTTAGCTCTTCATATTCTACCTCTATCTTTGATCTTGTGCATGCAAATGTCTGGATCCATATTGGACACCTACTCATAATAGCAAGTGGTACTTCTTAACCTTGGTAGATGATTATTCAAAGTATATCTGGATCTTTCTCTTAACCACTAAAGCTGATGCTATTGTTCTATTGAAAAACTTCTTAGCAATGGTTGCAAATTAGTTTAGAACTGCAATTAAATATCTAAGAACAGATAATGAGACTGAATTTATTAGGGGTGCTTATTGGGCAGATAATTATGCTTAACAGTTCAGCATAACAGTTATCGGATTATAAATATAGTAATCCGCTGGCCATCCAATAAGATAACGGGCGGATTGATATCATATTAACAATTATTGGGCAGTTATCGGGTAACCTATCAACTAATGCAAATAGAAATTTTTTGAACAAATCATTCAATCAATACCAACCAGTTTCAAATTAATACCAAATTTTTAATACCATCTAAGATCTAACCAAACAGTACTTTTGAATTGAAGACTCTTCAAGACTACTCATACGATCATACATGTATTAACCAAATTTTTAATACCATCAAGACTACTGAAATTTCGATTTTTTGACTTCTCAGTCTCAGTTCATAAGAGAGACGAGACTGGAGACTTCTCTACCTCTGGTGGCTGCAGACAATTGAGAATTAGAAAATAGAAACTAGGGATTTAGCCATTTAGGGTTTTACTAGTACTTTATATACATAGGGGAAAAAACATAAAAAAATTTAACAGGTTAACGATTTGCCCGATAAGAAAATTGAGTAATCCGCCCCCTAACCATTAAGCTGTTAACTATAAAATCTCAATCCTTTCACCATTTTATACCCCGATAATATGACACTAATAATCCAATAAGTCATCAGTTTGGTTCAGTTAATGGTTTCGGTTCAGTTTTGAACAGTCCTAGAATTCATGGATGACCAGGTGACTTCTTTATTGCAAAGTCTTGGAATCCCTCATCAAAGCCCCTGTGTGTACACACCTCAACAAAATAGAGTTGTTGAGAGAAGACACAGATCAATTTTAGACATGGCTAGAGCACTCAGGTTCCAGGCCATTATGCCACTGAGTTTTTGGGGGTGAATGTGTGTCCACATCAGTCTATCTGATGAACAGGTTACCTACAATTTTACTTCATGGTAAAACTCATTTTGAAGCATTATTTCAGAAAGTCCCCTCTATACAATATCTCAGATTATTTGGAAGTTGTGCTATGCCACCTAAGTGTAGAAGATAGACAAATTCAGTCCTAGAGCAGTTCCAGTAGTTCACATGGGGTACTCTTCTTCTTAAAAGGGCTATGTCCTATATGACCTACATTCTAAGAGTTTCTTTGTGAGAAGGGATGCTTTGTTCAAGGAAGACATTTTTCCCTTTAAGAATATGAAGTCTGGGTCTCCCATCTATTTCCTATCACAGAGTTAACAGAATCATCACTTACAGACATGGTTGATCAGCAGTCATCCTCAGAGTGCATTCCTCTTGCTACTCAGTCACCTTTTCCTAGCTCTATTAGTGATGATCACTCAGCACCTTTGCCTACTGAGGCCTCCAATTAACATTCATCATCTCTTGCAGAACTCAGGAGATCTTCCAGACCCTCTAAACCTCCTGTGTGGCTCACTGATTATATTGTACAACCTAAGAAGTTTTCTTGTCAATATCCTATCTCACCTTACGTGTCTTATGATCAGCTTTCTCCTGCTTATCAAGCTTCTCTAGCTACTCACTCTACTATTGTTGAACGTAGTTCTTTCAATGAGGTTGGTGCTGATCCTAAATGGGTGAAAGCCATGCAAGCTGAAATTTTAGATTTGGAAGAGAACAATAACTGGTCCATAGTAGACCTGTCTCAAGGAAAGATTCCTATAGAGTGTAAATGGGTGTTTAAAGTCAAATATTGGTCCAACGGTGAGGTGGAAAGCTATAAGTCCAGATTGGTAGCCAAGGGCTACCGTCAACAAGAAGTTTTAGACCAGATAGAAACTTTCTCACCAGTAACCAAAATGGTTGCTATGAGAGCTGTTGTTGCTCTAGCTGCTGCTTCTAGTTGGTATATTTTTCAGATGGATGTGCATAATGTATTTCTGCAGGGTGAGTTAGTGGAGGAGGTCTGCATGTAAATTTCAGATGGCTTCTAAAGCCAGGGGGAGTATCAGAAGGTGTGCAAATTGCACATGTCTTTGTATGGGTTGAAGAAGGCACCCATGGAATGCTATCTCAAACTAACTGAAGAGTTTATAGTATATGTAGATGATTTGTTAGTCATAGATAGCAAGCTACATCTTATCAAGTATGTCAGAAAAGAGTTATAGGGAAGATTCAAAATGAAGGAGTTGGGAGAGCTGAAGTACTTTCTTAGCATTAAATTCTCAAGATTTCAGGAAGGCATCTTGATGTGCCAAAGAAAGTATGCCTTAGATCTGGTGTATGAACTTAGTCTAGCAAGTGGAAAACCAGTTTTCACACCTCTTGAGTTTAATCATAATCTCATATCTGTTGAGTTTGATCAAGTGGAAAAGAACAATATTTCTGAAGATATGCTACTTGAAGATAAAGGGAGCTATCAGAGATTGGTAGGAAGACTACTGTACCTAACTATGACAAGGCATATATAGTCGTTGTAGTACAGACACTTAGCCAATATATGCATGCACCAACGTTTTCTCACATGGATGTTGTAAGAAGAGTAGTAAGGTACATCAAGTACACATCTAGACTTGGACTCTTTATGCCTACCGAGAGCTGCAAACATCTTGTAGCCTATGATGTTTTATACTTCAATACTACACAAGAGGGGGGAGTGATTTGAGTTGTGTCTAATTTTTTGCGTGCACAGATTATAGAAGGGCCTAGTTCTTCTATATGTTCCTTATACTACTATTGCAGAAATAATAAATGCGAAAAGTAAAGAACACAAGTATTTTTATGTGAAAAATACCCGGCTCAAAAAGTGAAAAAACCATGACCTACCACTCAGTAAGATTTTCCCCAACACTCCACTAAATTACTTAACCAAAACAGCATATACAAAACTCTTTGTAAACCTAAGGATTACCTCTAATCCCGTTGTAGCAACCAACCTCTAACTGTTGTGACAACTTCAATTTAACTCTAACTTGAATACTTAGAGTACCTAATACAATTTCTTCTAGATAAAGCTGAAAGGTACAATTTGAAAACACCTACTATAATGAAACTAGAATAAAAGACAGACACTTAGATCTAGTTCTTCTATCTGGTTCATGTAGCTTCAGGTTCGCACACTTGAATCACACAAGAATTGCTTACAAAATGCCTTGCTATTTTGCTCTCAACTCACGTTTAACTTCAGCTTTTGTGCGTGCCTGTAAAGTGAGAACATCCTGAAATATATAGAGTTAGTAGAATAGGAAATATCTAGAGTTTCAATACTATACTCTTCCTTGGTGGAAGAGTTCTAGTTATATTCAACTTCTAACCCTTCCCTTATCTTGGATAAAGTTTTCAAATAAGGAGTCATTTTCCTTATCATTTATGGAACCTTTCCGATCAGGAGATATCAGTTATAACAACTCAGGCTTATCTCTTTCACGTGCATCCGTTATGCTCGAATCTGCCTGTGTCTGTGTGCACTATGTATGAGCCTGGTTCATGCTTGAGTTCCTTTGTCAATCATCAAAACAAACTTTACTTGGGCCAAAAAACTCCTCATTTTTTCTGATGATAGACTCTGTGCTTTTCATAAGCATAGGCCCTGTTTCAACTCAGCTCAACATCAACACAATGTTATAAAACATTCCATTTTAAAGTCACAAATTATCAAGGACCAGGTTCATTAGGTTATAAACATCACAGTCCAATGTAAAAGTACAACATAATATTCCCCCTTTTAGCATCATCGAAAAGTTACATAATTATATTAGATAACCAGATTTTAATAGAAATTACTCAGGGCCACTGGGGCTACTTCAAATGGAATCATAGAGTCAAGCATAATTTATCAATCTAATGATATTAGCCATCTAAGAAGCATCAACAAATAGTTAAAGCACAAAAAATAGTTTATTGTCATTGATACTAGTCATCCACAAAGCATAAAGAGAAATAAAAGACTGGATTATGAGCAAAAAGAGAAAAAAATCCCATCCGGGTCATTCGTTTGTCTAACTAGGCTAGAAGGTCTTAAGGCGGGGAAGGACCAGGTTCTTGGTTCTTGGCTTGAAGCAGTTTTAGAATATCATGAAGAATACCATCATTCTTCTCCTTCTCCTTTGCCAGCTCAGCTCTGAGAGCATCTCTCTTAGTTTCTACTTTTGCCAATTTCTTCAGCTTTTCAATTTCAACATCCTTAGCCCCACTCTCTTGCACCAATGCTCGCATTTTGCTGTTCACAGGTACCTTTTTGGATGAACCAGGTCCTTTGGGAGTTGTGTGAACTTCATAGTCACAAGAAGTCAAAGTATTTGCCCCAAAATGATCCTTGCTTGTACCAACTTCCCATTTCTTGATGGTTACCTTGAAGTGTGCAAGTACAGCCGTGAGAATAAAACCATAGGGTATGTCATGAGTTTTGGTGCCAGTCAGAACCCTATCAAGAAGTTGGATGATAAAACTAGGCCAATTGATTTGCTTTCAACTGTCCAGACATTCCATAAGGACCAGGTCCATGAATGTGGCAATGTGCTTGCAGCTTAGGCAGCACAACTTTGTTAACAAATTTGAACAACACCTTGTGGGATGGCTTCATCTTACTTTTATATATAGCCTTGGGCTGAAGCTCTTCATCATTGTCACCAAACTTCCTTGTAATGGCAAGAGAGGTAGGGATATTCTCTAGACTTGGCCATTTGAGCTTTTTGTAATCATTGTACCCTTTAGAAGGTACACCTAAGATCTCTCCCAATTCCTTATCATCAAAACTCACTGTCTTCCCCTTCACCACATTGGTGACTCTGTCATTATTTATCTCACAATTTGCCATGAACTCCACAATCTTAGTTCTGGAAAGTCTTTCATCCATCTGAAGGACCATGTTCTTCCAACCATGCAATTGTAACTTTTCTAGCAGCATCAACATACCTTTTGTCACGACCCGGTCTTCCCACCGTTGGGAGTCGTAATGGCGCCTGCTTGTGGAAGCTAGGCAAGCCAAGTGTTATAGATCTTATTACCCTTTTTCCTTAACTTTTTAACAATTTCAAATTAAAATGCGATCAACAATAGAATAAATAATAATAAAAGAAATGCGGAAAACGAAATCTGATAAATTAACAAAATACTAGTGTGCAAAATCCAAAATACAACTCTACCCAAAGTTGGTGTCACAATATCACGAACCATCTACGAATACTACAAACAGTGGTCTGAAAATAAAGGTACAAGTCTATCTCTAAAGTAAATAAAATTAGAATATAAAAGATAGAAGGGGATGCCAAGGCCTGCGGAAGTATGCAGGACTACCTCGGGTCTCCGCTGGATCGAAGGCGGCAACCTCGCTATGGTCCAAAATCTCTAGTACCGAGATCTGCAGACAATGTAGATTGTAGTATCAGCACAACCGATCCCATGTATTGGTAAGTGTCGAGCCTAACCTCGGCGAAGTAGTGACGAGGCTAGGACAAGACTACCAAATAACCTGTGCAGTTAATACGACAAATAATAATAACGAAAACTAGCAGTTAAAGATGGGAAGGGAAAACATGATGTGGGGAATATCAAGTACTAACAGAATTTTAGTAGAGAAACATAAAGAACACCATAAGTTTCATATCAGTAAGAATAAGGAAAACAGTAACGAATCAAGATTCACTTTTATTCTTTATTGTTGCGGCGTGCAACCTGATCCACATAATATAATACTATTGCATCGTGCAACCCGATCCAAATCATGTAATACTGTTGCGGTGTGCAACCCGACTATTACGACCTATATTCACATACGTTAGTGTATGCCGTAAGGTAGTCAACGTAAATCCATGAAGAGATTATCTTTAAGATGATAAGAAATTAATCCTATTAGTCTTGTATGATACAAGAGTGTATAAGGGTGGTTAAAAAGTATTAGAAGTTAAATGAATCAAGGATGTTGTAAACTGTATTTTGAGTAAACCTAAAGATGCTTAATATACTCAAGAGGTCGTGTTTTAAGGTATTTGAATCATATAATATCCGTATCATAAGTCTTGAGGTCAAACGAGTATGAAACAAAAGTCGACAAAAGTTGTCGCAACTTACGTCCATAATTTAACTTAAACATTAGGTCATATGTTACTAATCTTTTCTCCTAATTTGCTTTGAATTATGGGGTGATCTACACACCAAATTGAATATCTATGAGTCTAGTTTCCAATTCATTAAACTGTTTGTCTATACGATCATGGAGTAGAGAGATATTCGCGTTTTTACGAGACCGCGCCAAGCACCTCTCTATGGGGCCCGCTTAGGCGGTTTAAGATATTTGGATATATATATATATATATATATATATATATATATATATATATATATATATATATATATATATATATATATATATGATGCCTCCAACCTGTTTTAAGTCATTTTTTTCTATATATTCAGACCTTAGAACCCTAAAAACATCCTCTCAAGTTTCTCTCATGATCCAAGACCCAAACAAAGGGCAAACAACACAAATCAAGTGTCGGGAATCCCCTGGCGCTAGTAAGTTTCTTGTTCTTCTTGTTGTTGCTCATTTTTGTGTTGTTCCAGCTCATGTGGAAGGTTGTTTTAAGGGTTTTATGTTCTATAAATACTCCCTCAAGTTTTTAATATCAACCCTAGGTGATTTCAAGTCTTCTAATGTGATTCTAGTGCCCAAAAACCTTAATTGATTACTAGTTTTGCTTCTTTGTTGTTGTGGCAGCATTGGAGGGAAATTTCGTGGAGAATTAAGGTCAAATTAGAGTTGTTCTTTCTGTATAAAGGTAAGGAACCTCTTACTCTACATGTATTTAATATTATCCAAGTTTTGGTTAAGTCGTTGAGGCTAGAACTTGTGAAATATATATCGAAAGGCTTGGTAGTAATGTTGTCGGTTGGTGGACTATTTTGGGAGGCTCAATATGATTAATATTGATGTTGTTTTGGCTGTTTGGTAATTGTTTTCACTTGTGGAAAGTCATATAAATAGGGGAAGTGTTGTCCATTTCCTCATAAAATAGGTTGTGTTTGATACACAATAGTTACGACGCCTAAACGATAACGTTAGTGTCATTTCTCTTATTGTAGACTAAGAAGTTGTGTAATTGAATAGCTTGAGGTTGGGAAGTATATATAAGGTATGTGAGGCTATCCCTTTCCTTCTTTTTCACGACTCCGATTGTACATAATGTAATGAACGAGCTTCTAAAGATACTCCACTTTTAGAAGCTAGGAATACTTACATTGTTTTCCTTCTTATGAAAAGATTGATGTTGATGTTGCTTCTCTTATTCTTATGTTATCAATGTTGTTGGTGCTTACTGATTCTTACAAGATTCATGATGAAGAGTTAGTCCTAAAACGTGTACGGAGGATACCGACCTTACGTCACTCCGAAAGATTTAGAACGTGATTCCATGAGTCGAGCATGCATTATATATATGTATCTATTTTACTCTACCGAGATGCGCTATAGTTGGCCGGATATGGCACCTATTGTGCAACCACTGATCAATTGGGTTTTTATCGAGCTCCATGTGGCTGGGTACGATTCTACCGAGCCTTGTAATGGCTGGGTATATTTTTACCGAGCCTATTACAGCCGGGTATGATATGATGATGATGATGATGATGATGATGCCCACAGAGGCGTATGTTTTAAAAGTTTATGTATGTATCATGCATTTTATGTTGGTAGCCCTCAGAGGTACTGAGATATTACAGGTTGTATATTCTCTATCCTTGTTTATATTACTATTCATACTTATGCTTTCTTGCCTTACATACTCAGTACTTTATTCGTACTGACGTCCTTTTTATTTGGGGACACTGTAGGTCCTTATAGACGGGTAGACGCAGCTCCCCCACAATAGTAGGCTGCCCAATTCAGCGGTTATTGGCGAGATCCCTTCTACGGACTTGTCGTGGTCTTGGTATGCATTTTTGTTATAGACATTATGGGTATGTCGGGGCCCTGTTCCGGTAATGTTGCAGCACTTATGTTCCTTTAGAGGCTCATAGACAGGTGTCGACTCATGTACAGTTTGGTATACCTTGTCGGCTGATTTTTGTTGTATAGTCTTTCATGGCAGCATGGTAGCTCGTACCTTATATATAGTTTCTTAGCTATTTGGTCATCCCATGTTATGTATGTTCATGCCAATATCTTTCATTATTGGTTGTTTCATGATCCATGTCTCCCATTTATATTGATCTCAATGGCCCTTAAAGATAACAAGGAAGGTTAGATAAAATGTACGTTGGTGCTCGGCAAGTATGGCTGGGTGCTAGTCATGACCCTCCAATTTGGGTCGTGACAAACTTGGTATCAGAGTAAGTCTTTCCTAGGGGTTGTCTATGAGCCGTGTCTAGTAGAGTCCTGATTATGGATGTGTTGCGTGCCACATTTATAATCATGAGGCTACATGACATCTAGGGTAGTTACCTTTTTCCTGAATCTAGATCGTGCGTAGAGTTGAGTCGTAAGTGTTCGTCTCTAATATTTACTTTGTTTTCTTTTAGAAATGCCTTCGACTAGGAAGCAACCGATTAGTAGACGGCTTGATACAACTGCAGGAGAGGGTACCAGTCAGGTGGCCCAAGCCAAAGTAGGCCAAAGTGAGGCTCAGAGTGAGATGTCGTCTCATACCTCATCTACTCCATCTCCTCCAAAGGATATTAGGAGGCATCCAGCATTACCAGCTCCTCCATCTAGCACTATAGACTAGGATATGCAGAATGTGGTGCAGTTGTTGACTAGCTTGGTTGCTGCTCAGGCTTAGAGGCAGAATACCAGTGATGTTGATAAACCGGTTAGTACGAGATTTCGTGATTTTATTAATCTAGACCCTCTAGCGTTTATCGGATCAGACCCCAAGAAGGACCCGCATACTTTTATTGACCAGGTTCATCGTACGTTATGGGTCATGCATGCTAGTGATACTTAGGTAGTAGAGTTGGCTTCTTATCGGTTACAGGATTTAGCGTTTTTCTGTATGATAGTTGGGAGAGATCCAGGGGTCCGAACGCTCCTCCAACTGTGTGGAAGGAATTTTCTGAGGCCTTTCTTCTTTACTACTTGCCAGTTGAAATACGACGAGCTAGAGCTAATAAGTTGTTGAACCTTCGACAAGGTAATATGAGTGTGCAAGATTATAGTATGCAGTTTGATTCTTTAGCAAGGTATGCTCCCCATATAGTGGCCGAGATGAGCGATAGGGTGCAGCTGTTTGTGAATGGGCTGGGACCACATCTGATAAATGAGTGCACGACAGCCTTCTTGGTAGAGGGCATGGATATTTCCCGTATTCAGGTTTATGCCCAGACCCTAGAGGATCGTAAGCGCCAACAAAGGGCATATAGGGAGAAGGATAGGGTCCAACATAAGAGGGTGAGATTTGCAGGGTATTCTGATGACTTCAGAGGTAGTGTCAGGCTCCAGTCTTTGAGGAGTTCGACATTACCTTTAGCTAGTGCTCCTCCACAGTTTCAGAGGCCTCAATATGATCGATTTACCCATTCTAGTCCAGGTCAGAGTTCGCGAGCATCAGGCTCGCAACATCATGGGGATACTAGTCAGACGAGACCCCCAACACCACGTTGTGATCAGTACGGCAAGGCCCACTTTAGAATATGTCGTTGAGGTTATGATGCGTGCTATTCTTGTGGATAGCCTGGCCATATGATGCAGGATTGTCCTAACAGAGGAGGTGGTGGTATGGCTCAACCGACTGGATTTGGGTATGGTTCTTCCTCACCAGTTCAACCTCATACGCGGGGTTTTCAGCAGTCGACAGGTCGTGGTAGAGGTATAGGTGCAGTGCTGAATTCGAGTGGTGCTCAAAATCAAACCTATGCTCTAGTAGGTCGATAGGATCTCGAGTCGTCTTCAGATGTTGCTACAGGTATACTATCTGTGTTTTCTTACGATGTGTCTGCACTGATTAATCCGGGATCTACATTATCATATGTTACACCATTTGTGGCTAATAAGTTTGGCATTGAACCTGAACTGATAATCAAACCACTTGCGGTATCTACTCTGATAGGAGATTCTGTGATTGCTAAAAGGGTATATAGAGGTTGCACTGCGATGATTTGTAGTCATCAAACGCCGACAAATTTATTTGAGTTAGAAATGGTTGATTTTGATGTGATAATGGGAATGGACTGGTTAGCCTCATGCTATGCAAATGTTGATTGTCATACGAAGATGGTTAGGTTTTAGTTTCCTGGTGAACCCGTCTTTGATTGGAAGGGGAACATTGCTACGCCGAAAGGTAGGTTTATTTCCTATCTTAAGGCAAGGAAAATGATCTCAAAAGGTTACATTTATCATCTCGTTCGCGTTAGGGATGCGAAGGCGAAGCCGCCTACTCTACAATCAATCCCCGTGGTCAATGAATTTTTAGATGTTTTCCCAGATGAACTCCCAGGCCTTCCTCCTGAAAGGGAGATTGAGTTTAGCATTGATGTGTTGCCTGACACTCAACCGATTTCTATCCCTCCATACAGAATGTCCCCGACAGAGTTGCGAGAGTTGAAGGCGCAGTTGAAGGACTTGCTGGATAAGGGCTTCATTAGGCTTACCACTTCACCTTAGGGTGCGCCAGTTCTTTTCGTGCGAAAGAAAGACGGTTCGTTAAGGATGTGTATCGATTATCGAAAATTGAATAAGTTTACTATAAAGAACAAGTATCCACTTCCAAGGATTGACGACCTATTTGACTAACTCCAGGGTGCCAAGTATTTCTCCAAGATTGACTTACGTTTAGGGTATCATCAGGTGAGGGTTAAGGAGAAGGATATTCCAAAGATGGCCTTCCGGACAAGATATGGGCACTTTGAGTTTGGTGATTTCGTTCGGGCTAATAAATGCCCCAGAAGTTTTTATGGATCTCATGAATACTGTATTCAGGCCCTATCTTAATGTGTTCGTGATTGTTCATTGATGACATTCTGGTGTATTCTTGTTCGGAGGTGGAACATGCGGGCCATTTGCGGATAGTATTACAGACACTTTAGGATCGTAAGTTATACGCTAAGCTCTCTAAATGTAAATTCTGGCTGAACTCAGTAGCATTCCTTGGCCATGTGATATATGACAAGGGTATTAGTGTCGACACTCAGAGGATTGATGCAATGAACAATTGGCCAATACCTACAACACCATCAGAAGTACGCAGCTTCCTAGGGCTAGCCGGATATTATAGGTGATTTGTAGAAGTGTTTTCCTCTGTATGATCACCATTGACTAAATTAACATATAAAGCTACTAAGTTACAGTGGTCTGACGCTTGTGAACGAAGTTTTCAAGAGCTAAAGAATCGATTGACGTCCGCGACAATGCTCACTCTCCCTAAAGGAACAGAAGGTTATGTGGTATATTGTGATACCTCAGGTATAGGTTTGGGGTGCGTATTGATGCAGCATGGGAAGGTGATTGCTTCTTGTCGCGCCCCCTTTTTTCCTTCCGAGGGAATCGGGTTTATGACATTTTGGTATGGGACAACTCACTCCTTTTGGGAAAGGGGGTTTGCATTTTTTGAAGAGTCGCCACCTAACGATTTTAAGGTGCGTTAGGGCACCTATAGGGTTTATTTATAACTACGTTTGGTAACCAGAAATAGGGTAAGGACTTGAAATTATCCTAAGGGGAAGGTGTTAGGCACCCCTCAGGATCCACTAGTATGGTTCTCGGCCAGACAGTTTTTTGTGAATTTGTACAAGTAGCAAATAAACAAGTATGACGCAAATAGTAGGGGATTTAAATTTAAATACACAAGTGTTTGAAAATAATTAGTGAAAAGCAAAATTTTGAAAAGAATTACAATCTAAGCGGCTTATAAATGTAAAGGGGTGTCCTAGGTTTGTTTGTAATATGGATCACATCAATGCAATACCCGGTATGATACTCCTCAAAGAGGGGCTACACATGGTATTAGTGCACCGGTCATCATATCCATATCTACCCTTTCCCGCCCCGTGAAGGTAATTAAAGCGAGGGTTTGTCTCGACCCTTATTGCATGCTATTAGTCGTCCCTTCCTATTAGTCCCGGAGGAATTTGGGACTCCTATCCTATAAGAAGGAGGTTCTAGGGAGACCCTCAGATTTAAAGGCAAAATACTAAGGCGACATACAATAACAAGTAGGACTTCAATTAAGGGGTGCATGGAAGACAAACGAAAGACTCAAGTATACCTCCACAGGTAATGCACATAGATAACATGACTCATACACAGATAAAGTTTGAATTCAGAATTCTAAAGCATGGTACTAAGTGATTTCAGCAGAATTAGATTTATTACATGACTCGGAAAAGAAGTCTGAATCAGGCTTGCCTACTAATTTTAACATGCTGATATTAAACAAAGGCAGTTCTGATTTTATTTAAGTTATTACCTAAGGCTTGCCTAGGCATAAAATAGTATGCAACAGTTATTCAGAATTATTAAAACAGTGTGAAAATTATTTTACCCTAAGAGCATGTTGTTCTAGTTGATACGAATGCAGAGATTATTACCAATTTTATTCAGAAAAATATCACAACGTGAAATTTATACTTTATTACCTGTTCATGAATTAGTAATTAACTAGGCGTCTTAATGCAAATAGGATCCTAGAACATGATATCCAATATACACATGAAAATGGCAGGATTATTAAAAAACAGAATCCCTAAGGCATGATTTCTAAATGTACTCAACAATTGCAGACTTATTGAAGTAAGACTTCTGAAAGTACAAGAGTAACAGTTTTTATGCCAATGTTGTTATCGTCCTAGGAGCAGGATTTCTAAGTGATAGACATAAAACATGGATTAGTAACGGATGAGATGCTGAAGCAGGAAACATAGGACCTAAGAGCATGATTTCTAATGCATGTATGAGCCCTAAGCATGATTTCTATTGCGCAATTAGGAATATAAACCTAACAATATGTTTTCTACCCCCTTAACAATTATAGCATGCATATTTACCCCATACCTTTTCACTAGCCACCCCTATACTTGTTTACAAATGATTACAGACCATGTGAATGAATTACACAAGTAAAAGTAAAAAATAAGAAGTTACACTATATGAAGCCTGATTAGGACTTCCTCCCTGAGTTATGTAATCGATCACCCCAAATGCCAAGATGGTTCCATAGTTTTTCCCATATCCGGGTGTATCAGAGTTCCCTAAGGACCTCAAGGGATCCCGGGCAGTGCTCACACAAGGATTTCATCACCAAGGCAGAGTAAGTGCAGTGTGGAAAGGCCAACTTTTATGTGTCCAAGTTCAGAGAAAGCTCAAGGGTCCCAAGGCAAAGCTCACACAAAAGGGGCAGAACCTAGTAGTCTAGGAGTAGAGTAGGAGTGCTTGACATAGATTTAAAAGAAGGTTGAATGAGAAAACAGTTTTGAAACAGCATGTTTGAAATAAGTTTGCAAAACAATAGAACAGTTTTGAAAAGGAGAAGGGAATAGGAACAACGAATAACTTAGAACAAGCCAGCACACACACAAAACAAGTTCAAAAGAATAGTACAGTTTTAGAAGTTACAAATAGGGAAGTAGGGATTGGGGACACAAAGGGCCCAAATCAGAAACACATAAACATGACTGAGAAGAGATGCATATAGACCAGCAAGTATAAAGAACAAGTAGGGATTGATTGGCCTTTAGAACACAAACAATTACTTCAGAGAGTTAACAAGAGAATCATGCTTAGAATTGTAATAAGACATAGGGACAGGGTATGAGAGTAGTCATGCAGGTGTCTATTACACATAATTAGTCATGACTTAGTGTTAATCAAGTACACTGGAGGACATACTAGTTGATAAACATAAATAGGAACTCAAGTAGACATGCTGATTACATTTAAACAAGAGAGGACAGAACTTATGCATGCTGAGTAAAGCAGTGAACAAGAAGTGCAATTAAACAATATGAGCCATTAGGTCAGTGCAGAAAACGACAGAGATTGACAAACAATGGAGCACACAGAGTTGAGTTTCAGAATTGAACTAGGAACATACCAGTTAAGGAAGCAAAGTGCAGAAAAGTAAAGCTAGTAGAGTTCCACAGTCTAGCTTTGGCTTTCAGCCAGCTAGATAAGCAGTAGCACAAGTAGTAGAGAAAGAAAAGAGAGTTTGAATGTGTGTGTATGTTTTGAACTAATTGTTCGTGTCTTATGCTAAAGAGAGGGGTAGAGTATTTATAGTTTGAGAACAGGCAGTAAAATAAGGTAATAAGTACTGACTTAGCATAATTATAGAAATAATACGAATCAGAATCAGTTAAAGACCCGGACTCCCTTCAATTAGGGAGTCATAGTTCAAACGGGTACAAGTTGTATCAAGTAGGAAATGAATTGATTTTATCATAATATGAGTAGTAAAAGCATGTAGCATGTAATAAGGACTAAGTACATAATATTTTCAAGTAAGGAAAGTATACTAACAGCATACTGTGCACGTAAATAAGGTAGAGCACAATTTCAATTCTAAAAGTCAGTTCAAAGAATCACGGATGAGATGGAAAATCACAGGGAATCAACACTAACTAAGGAAAGTATCACAAAAAAATAAGGAAGCAATTTCGAAAAATTAGTACATAATTATAAGGGAAATACACAAAATCACAGATGTAGGTTTAAGGAGATTACACAAAATCAGCATAAATTATGTGAACAATCAATAAAACAAATAGTCAGACCTATTAAACGATAAATAACATGTGTTTGGACAAAATCAAAGAAACCTTAAGACAAATTAGAGCAGGAAGCACGAGAGCATATAGAACACACATGAAACCTAGAATGTTCATGATAGTCATGCAAACACATCGCAAATAGACTCAAACTTCGAATCGAACCCAGAAGTGTTAGGGTTTCTTGACAAAAATGAATCGAGCAAAAAGGGACGACTCAGGTGATGTTTAAACATGCTAAAATTCAAAGTAATTGCTAAAATCAGAAAGACATCATTTTTGCAAAAAAGGTTTTGGAAACCTTAGTCTGGAAAATGAAGAAATTGTTTGAAATCGGAAAAATATTTTGAGAAAAATAGGTGAAAACCTAAAAAAAAAACCATAGATCCATTGTCTCTGCTATTTTCTGAAAAACGATTGGAGGCCGAAGGAAAATGAGTGACAGGACAAGCATTTTAATTTTTTCCAAATTCAAAACATGTAGAGAACTCCATAGCAGTTACTGTGGATTTCCTTTGTCGTTTGGATATTTTTATTATACAAATCCAAGCATTGGAACATAGCAGGAAATTATTTGCTTACTAATTAAACTGAAAAATATAAATGAAGCTCACGCACTCACATGGCCAGAGAAAGTAATATAGTTACTGCAAATGACCACATGTTTCAAGGAAGCCTTAAAAAGTGAAGGTGAAAATTTGAGTTAAAAGGTTTTTCAAGTTTATCTAGTATAAAATCAATCACATTTAAATTATATGTTGATATTTCAATGAAACGAAGCATCTATTATATAAAATATATTCACTGTAGACATGTGATTTTTGACTCTTCCAAAGATTTCTTATATATTAGCGTAAAATATTTAATTTAGGCATAATATAGATATTTTAAGTAATTTTGACTCTTTTACTTTATTTTAGTACAAGAAAACAAAAATTACAAAAAATAAGTTCATTAATATTTTGTAGTCATTTTTAATCTAAAAAAGAATATATAAAAATAGTATCGTATTTTTATTTTTAATATAATGTTTGAAAATACAAAAAAAAATAGATTTGTTTTAATGGTTAGTTTTGTTTTAATAATTATTTTAATAGTAGGACTAGTTAATAAATGGGCCCGTATTTTTAATCTCGTTCGCAGCAAAAGAATAGAGCTTGGGCTCGAGCAACCCATCTTTAGGCCTAATTTTGGACCTAGCCCATAATTCCTAGACCCATACCCCTTAACCTAAAACCCTACAACCTAGACTCTACACTATAAAAAGAAGGCTAAGACTAAAGAATTAAAAAAGGAGGGAAGGAATACATTCAGTTCAAGTTCAGTAGTCAGGAGCCCGCCTGAATAACAGAGGTGATACATTCAATTTCAAGTTTCGGAAGTCAGGAGTCCGCCTGGAGAATAGAGACATACAATTCAAGTTTCAGCAATCAGGAGCCCGCCTGAAGAACAGAGGTGATACAATTCAAATTTTTAGTTCTCAATTGATTTCTTTGTCTTTTTGAAGTCAGGAACCCGCCTGAAGAACAGAGGTATACAATTCAAGAACAAGAGAAAACAACTCAAGTTTCTAGGGAAGACAGTTCGACTTTCAGGGAAAATGGTTCAAAGTGTAAGGTAAAATAGTGTCAAGTAACAAGGGAAGACAGTTCAGGTTCAGCAACCAGGCGCCCACCTGGAAAAAAGGGAATTAAATTCAGAATGCAATTCAGAAGTTGATGAAGGATGTGAGTTGCTCACGACATGGCCGAGGTCACAAGCACTACATGTACGGTCCTGACCCAAAAGCTGTAGAAGAACGAGCTAGCACCTGCAGCTAACAAGTGTCAAGGTTCAAATCTAAAGTCTACATGAAGAATCATTCAAGATTCAAGATCAAGCTTTAGAAGACTTATAGATAGGAATCTTGTAACTCGTAGTCGATAGGCTTAGCTAGTCTTTTTCATCTTTTGATTTTTGATGTAATAACAGGGATTGCAGACCGGAACCTCGACGGAACGGCACCTCGACCGGATCTCCACCTCGGCATACTCCGTCATCTCACTCATCTCTGAACTACACATGGAATGATTCCTTTATAGCCAAGGATATCTAGGCAGCCCAGATACCAGGGCTCGGTCACATTCCCCTCTCTCTTAGTTTTAGTCTCTCCAAATAAGGATTGGGTCAAAAACCTGTCTAGTCAGTCTTTGTCTGAAAACTCTGTATGTTTCCAGTCAAAGAGGGGCAGCTGTAGACATGTGATTTTTGACCCTCCCCAAGATCTTTTATATATTAGCGTAAAATATTTAATTTAGGCATAATATAGATATTTTAAGTAATTTTGACTCTTTTACTTTATTTTAGTACAAGAAAACAAAAATTACAAAAAATAAGTTCATTAATATTTTGTAGTCATTTTTAATCTAAAAAAGAATATATAAAAATAGTATCGTATTTTTATTTTTAATATAATGTTTGAAAATACAAAAAAAATAGATTTATTTTAATGGTTAGTTTTGTTTTAATAATTATTTTAATAGTAGGACTAGTTAATAAATGAGCCCGTATTTTTAATCTCGTTCTCAGCAAAAGAATAGAGCTTGGGCTCGAGCAACCTATCTTTAGGCCTAATTTTGGACCTAGCCCATAATTGCCTAGCCCATAATTCCTAGGCCCATACCCCTTAACATAAAACCCTACAACCTAGACTCTACACTATAAAAAGAAGGCTAAGACTAAAGAATTAAAAAAGGAGGGAAGGAACAAAAAAGAACGAAAAGCTGAAAAAAGAGACTATCGGCGCAGCTTTTGGGAAGAAGGACCCTATCGTCCTGCGTTTGAGCAAAAACAATAAAGACCCCTCTCCTTCTCTGAAGAGCTCCCCTTTCTTCTCCATTCCTGATCTTCCCTGAATCAACCACTTTGACTACCATAAAACCATGTGAAAATCCAATTGAAATCGTCACAAAAATACAATGAAAATTAGCTGACCGTTGGAGTCGTCATTCGAGATTTTATTTACGGTCGTTGTTTGGTTCCTATGTTAATAAATCGTAAGCTGTTGACATTTGGGATATATGTGCGAAATTGATTTTTGGATTGTTCGCCGCGAAATTGGGATTTCTGGGTGTCCGAGTGTGATTTCGACTTCAGAAACGGAAGCTGCGTGTGTTGACTCTGCTGTCGTTGAACTCCAATCTACTGACTTCATGGTGTATTTGGCTTTCTTCTTTTATTAATTCGAACCTTGAGCAGTGAGGTACGCTCCTCGTAAATTTGTTCTCGGATCTGTTGTGGTTATGGAATTGTGGTTTCCGTTTGAATCCTTTGTATTATGCTTCGTTGAAGCATTCGCAACTTGTTGAATTTCCTCTTAACTATTTCATGTTTGCTAAGATTGTGATTTCTGTTGCTTCAATGAACTTTGAATGTGTGTTTGGAATTTAATTTGGGTGGAATAAAAATGGTTTGGAAATGAATGAGCAAGAGGGCACATATGAAACTTGGGTGTTTCGCATTGCTATCACAATAGTTGCTGGGAAAATGGATTTTAAACAAATGATACACATTAATTGATTGGACGATTCTAGAATTTTTGACATGCTTATGTTATAAAATGAGCTCTATATTGTTTAATTTATCTAAAGAAGTTATGTACCTCAAGGTGAAAAGCAGTAAGCTAAGTGTTTTCATATTGTTTTGGGATCTGATTTTAACTATTTATTTACATGAGAATGTTAAATTCATCTGCGGTAATGTGCAGCCGTTTCCATGGATTATTAGCGTGATTAAACGACTGATTCTTAACAGTGTCCCTAAAATCTGTAGTGCTAGGTTACAGATTATTATGATATTATGTTTGTAGTATCTTCGGCATCTTCTTTGGATTTAGCTGAATACCTCCTTTTGAAATAAATTGGGGCGTGCCATATTAAGTAACACAAATAGCTATGGCCCTCAAAACTAAAATTAGCAAACATTTAAATAGATTATTCAAGGCGCGCCACGCCAAATGAAATCTCAAAATGTATGGCCCTTGCTTAATTAATATTTTGATCCTTAGAATTCGAGGCGTGCCACCTAGTGGAATTCTCGTGGCCCTCACAAAGTTGTAAACGCGAAATTGCTTTAGGCGCGTTAGTTTAATAATATTACTTTCCTAAATTCGGGTGCGCATTGATGCGGCCCAAATCCAAATCTCGATGAAGTCGAAATATGTTGACAATCACGGGCGCATTGATTGCGACGGGGTTCGAAACGCGTTTTCACGACATCGTAATTCTTATAAAATAAATAATGATAGAAAAGAGGTTCACGAATTGAGACGAGCCTCACCGAACAAAAATAAATAAATGTGGGGCCCTCAATAAATGATTATTAAAAATTATTAGAATTTGGGAGGGCCATTTAGCGAACTTCACGGCCTTCCCCAAAATAATATTACGTTAGAATCTCTAGGCGCTATTTTAATAATTCACCTTCCTAAACTAGGGTGCGCATTGATGCGACCCAAATCCAAATCTCAATGGAGTCGAAGTGTGTTGACAACCATGGGTGCATTGATTGCAACATGGTTCGAGACACATTTTCACGACGTTGCAATTTTTTTTTTTTAAATAATTATTATAATAAAAACGGTTCAAAATTAAATAAAAGGCACATAAGCTAGCATGTATTGAAATTAGATAAAATCAAATACAACAGTTAAGCGACCGTGCTAGAACCACGGAACTCGGGAATGTCTAACACCTTCTCCCGGGTTAACAGAATTCCTTACCCGGATTTCTGGTTCGCGGACTGTTAACAGAGTCATATTTTTCCTCGGTTCGGGATTCAACCGGTGACTTGGGACACCATTATTATCCCAAGTGGCGACTCTGAATCATTAATAATTAAATCCCGTTCCCATTGTCCTTTAAACGGAAAAACTCCTTTACGCCCTTGCGGGTGTAAGTGAAAAAGGAGGTGTGACATTCACTAAATATTCTTATTATCATTTAATTCTTGTGTTATAATCCTCATAGTATAATTTGGATAAAAATTTCTGCGTGGACCAAACGATCCCTAAAATAATTTTCTTTTTCTAATCCCATGAGTAACAGTAGAATAAATCTACATAGTGAGGTATTTATCTAGAGTTTAGTTTTTAATCTTCTGAATGTTAATCTAATGAGGTCCTTTGCTGATGGTGGTGTTTTTCAAAGTTTTCTTTTTGCTAATTGAGAATCAGAGACAGTGTACGAAGAAAGTATAGTTAAAAAATTGGAAAGCTCATCCAATTAATGACATGCCACTTGGCATTAAAATGGTAGATTAGCTTTTGACGCTAAGCAAAAGCCTGCCGACAGATAAGGAAAAAACCGGCGTAACTCAGTCCAAAGTAGAAGGGTAAAATAGTCCAAACACAAAACTATTTCTGAAGCGGCTACCGTAAGATTCTTTATTAACCAATCATATTGTCCCATTGCATGTTAAATGCCTTAAATACCCTTAGATAAAGCAGGCATGTTGACCATTAAGTGCCTGCTTAGTAATGATTATATAATAGTAATGATATTATTTGAATCGCATTGATAGTGGTGTCAAATAATTTAGCTCATTATAATATAAGTCGATATAACTCGACTTAGATGGGTTGGGCTGTCTGTATTAGCAGTGATGTAGTAGGTTATTTTGAGCATAAATCAAGTTTACCCACCTAGAAGCATCGGCAAATCTGGGCTATATATATGAAAACTTATCAAAATATAGAAATGAAGGTTTTGTGTGTTATAAATAAGAAGGAAAGCTGTAGTATTATATTAATCTAATAGTTAAACAAATTACAAAAATAATAAGAACAAATGGAAAATAATTTTTAGCTGCATAGAGTGGGTTATCATGATCTCTTATTTAGGCTAAAACACAAGCAAGCATCTAACGAATTGTTAACTCATCCTGTTTATTACTTTTAACTAGATTTAATACATACAAATCATTGGCGGCCCGACGAATTTTGTGGCCTAAAGCCAAATTTTATGAGGGGTCTTAACTTTTTAATATTTTTTTATTATTTATTTGAAGACTATTTTTTTAGCTTTTCTTAGATAGAAAGTTATTAATAATTCTTATAATCAATAGGAGTAACTATTAATAAGTATTTTTCAACTGACAATATAGCTAATCCATTTAACCTTTCTTGAGATATTGTTGATCTTAGGTAAGATTTTATTAATTTTAATTTTCAAAACTTATTTCTGCTAAAGCAACGGTAACATAAGTTATTAACATTATTACATAAGCAATTTAGGTATTTGAAAAAGAATTAAATCCTTTTATTTGACTAAGTGCATTAATTAAACTGCTATCTTCTAATTGTACTATTTTCCTTAATACTTTTAATTCAGAAAATAAATCTAAACCATCAATATTAAATTGATTAGTATGCTTTAAGGAATATTCAAGATTAAGGCAATATTTTTTCAAATTTCCAACATCTAGTGATCTTAGTTTATACCGCCAAATAGAAAACCAAAAATATTTTCATATGCTTCGAATTTTTCAAATCTATTTTGAAGTGAAAAATAGTCTTGTCTATTATGTATAAAAGTAATCAACTCTAAAAGACTCTTCGAAAGATTTTGAGATTTCATTGTATTCGCATCAAATTGTTGCTTCCTATGTATCACACGTTTCTTACGAAATTCGGGTTCAATATTCATTTCAAGTACAATTTCTTGGTAGATCATAGCAGTTGCAAATCTTTCTTCTCTATATTCGTTAAAGAAAGAAATCAAACTTTTTCACTTTACAGAACTTTTTAAAATTTTTATACATAGTCTATTAAGTGTAATAAAAAATAGGGCTCTCACAAATATGGGGCCTAAAGCGGTTGCTTTACTTGCTTTATGGAAGGGCCGCCACTGATGCAACTGTAAATCAATCGCTCATTTGACACCTCTATTCACCGCCAACATCCATAAACTTTAAAAGCTTATCTAAATCTGTCTTCAAATATTTTCTTGGGCAAGTTACACATTTGGCGGGTCGATAAAAAATAAGTAACATCATTAGACAAATATATATATATATATATATATATATATATATATATATATCATCAATATATATTTTTTGTATATTATATACAAAAATATAAAATTTACCGACTATTACTTTTGAGAACGGTTATATTATGTAGTTTTCCCTATTTTCTTTCTTGTTGGGCTTTCGATGAAGTTGGATTGGGAGAAATTCAAAAATAGCCAGATTTACAAGTGGTCATTTAAAAATAGCCACAGTTTCAAAAATAATCGAAATTTAGCCGCTTTTCATGTAAAGATAAATCTGAATGAAAACACTGTTCAAAATCTGGAAAAATATTCCAGTATATTATACTGGAGTTCCAGCATAAGTATACTGGAACTCTAGTATATTATACTCCAGTATATTATACTGGAGTTCCAATATAATATACTGGAACTTCAGTATAATATACTGGAATTTTTCACGGATGCAGCGATCTCCAGTATATTATATTGGAACTTTTCGTGTTGCAGCAAAATAGTGGCTATTTTTTAATGACTTTGCAAACGCTGACTATTTTTGAATGACCAGTCCGAAAACTGACTAGCCAGTGCTATTTTATGGTTGGATTGCCATGGCTCCTATAGCCGCATGCTTGATTGGGGTAAAAATTGCATGGGGCACCCTATTTGGTCGCCGCCATTTAACCTATACCCATTTTTAAAAAAAGTTTTAACATGTACCCAATTTTTAAACAACTTCAGCCCCTTTCTCCTCCTCCTTCTCATTCGTTTTCTTTTTCTTCTTCTATTAACAACTGAAATGCACTATGATTAATTCTCTAATACTACCACCATTCCATATGTTTGACCAATTAGGCTCATGTTAGCCTTTGTCTTCAGCTAAATCCACCGACTTCCAGTATTGCAGTAAGTTAATTCTTCTGTTACCCTAATTATTGCTAGATTAATTTTTATTTCTGAATGCAGAGTTTTGGGAAAGTTGGTATGCGGATATCTATTAATTTGTAGTTCGTAGTTCAATTGTATTTCAATTGATGAAGTTTATGTAATTACGATATCAATCTGTTACTGCTTATTTTTCTTCCCTTCCATATGTTTGACCAACTGAAAGGCACTATGAGCCCAACGATTTTCATCATTATGAACAAGGGGAAGATTACTCATGGTGTAAATAGGCTAAAACTTGTTTGCCAGTTACAAAACAAAAACTTCAGCTGCTGAAGTTCGCCAGTTACAAAAACAAAAACTTCAGTCCCGTCTACTAGAATGCTGAAGTTTTGCGTGATTGTCTTTGCTACTTCAGCCCTGTATGCTGAAGCTACGCGAAAAAGTGGGTACGCTTGCAATTTCTTTTGCAAAGTAAACACAAGTTAAAACGTGACCAAAAAAACGTGTATAGATACAAATTGCACTTGATTGGGAGAGGTAGCTAACGAGCTACTCAAATCTTACATCAAGCCCGTTTGAGAATATTTTTGAAAATAAGAACTAGTACTTTTTAGCTTTCAAATGTGAATTATTTATGAGGATGGATTCGATTCGTCTATTCTTAACCAGAGAACTCTCGTATTCAAGATCTGAAAATAAAGAAATCTCTAATAGGAAGCGGTTCTCCTTTAAATGGACCCTGCTTGACACGATTTTAGATTAGCCAAACAAGTAAATCCTAAGTACCGGATGATAATAATTTATACCTCCAAAAGCAATCTAAAATTAAATTTATAATTGGATTGCTCAGAATGTGATTTTAGTTTTTAGAACTCAACTACTTTTTTTCGAAAGTAACTTTTTTCATGCCATACTATTCACTTATTTAATTATTATGTATATAATAAAATACATACTAACCATATATACTTTTGGTTAAACGAGGAAGAATAGCTTGAAAATATCTGTAGAATTATACATACCTTCTTTATAGCAATGCTTCTATTGATATGAGCTGAAAGAAGGGTCCATTTCCACTATCATATCCTATCAAACAAAAAGTAGAGTTTTGTTAATGACCCAATGGTATGTTGAAAGCTGCTTCTCAACCCAACAAGCTAACTTTTTTTCAGCATTAGCATATGCAACACTATTGGGTCTATACCAAAAATAATAAATAATTGTTTAGTGGCTGAAATTGCTATTGCACTTTACATTAAAAAAATTCTGAAAATCATATTTGTACTCTAAAAGAAACCGCGTCGTTTTTCCTTAACTGAGTTGCGGACAATTGAACCACTAAGATTATGGGAAAAAAATTATAAATACTGAAATATTATTGATAAATGGATTCTGAATCTGGGACATAACGACGTATACAAGAAAACTAGTCTGAATTGAAATTTAAAAAATTACGTAAGTCATTAAAGCAAAGCTTTGATTATGACATTCTTATATTCTCGTAGTAAAACAAAAAGATGAATATTTAAATATTGGTTACAATATTGTTTGTCACTTCAAGAAAGAGCCATCTGGAAGTGTGGTGGGATTAAAATAAGTGTTGCTTGGCATTTATTTATGTAATTATTTTTCTTGATCCAAACTTAAAGATATGAACAAGTCAATTCAATTTAATATCTAGCACAAAATAACACAACTACTGCTTCGGATGCTTTCCAATCTTAAGAATATTAATTACTCCCTCCGTTCGCTTTTACTTGACAGGTATACTAAAAATAAATTTTTATTTTTACTTGTCACTTTACGCATATCAAAAAAAGACAAAAAAAAATTTACATGTTATACCCACAATATTTATTATTCATTTCAAATCATTTTTTCAAATCCAATAAAATATGCATAAATTAATATGGGTATCATAGTAAATTATGCACTTCATTTATTATTTCTTAAAGGGCGTGAAAAATCAAAAACGTATCAAGTAAAAGTGATAGGAGGTAGCAACACAAAATGTCATTTTAATTTTAGACAAGAAGCGCAAGAGAATTATGAAATTGGGGTTTGAGATAGCTCACATGATGTAATATTCCCTTCCCCGTTCATCTCTTTTAATAGTAATCAAATTAAACAAATGTAGCACTAAAATTTACCGATTGCTATTATTATTTTTATTATTTATGTTTTGTCAATCATTTTTTTTAACAAAAGGAAATATCATACATCGTACCAGACTTGTCATCTACATATGTAAGTTATCTTCCTTTAACTATCTGTAACTCTTGCTTCGTATTACTATGTCTATTTTTCATCGGTAATACATGTACATTGTTGCTGAAATTAATTCAATATTAAAAATCATCACCACAACAATATTCCCAAGGTTTATTCCCCATCATAGCTTCTATTATTACCATAGGTCACTCTGTACCTAATCAAATGCTAGAAAACTATACAACAGATAAATTAGCAAACCAAAATATTTTTCATTAAGAAACATAAAAAATAATTTTACGTGCCAAATCCCATTTTAAATAGATTTTGAAAACCATAGTCAACTTTCACCCCCAAAAAATGAAAAACTTTGATTACTAAGGTAACAGCCGACCAATAAGACTAGAACCAAAATTTGTCTCTACGTAGCAAAACAAATGCATATCTGAGATACAAAGTGGGTACTTGTTTTATAGCCTGTTTGGTCTAGCTTTTCCAATTCTAAGATCACTTTATTTCAAAATTGAAGTGTTTGGCTAAGTTTTTGAAAGAAAAAAAAAGTATTTTTGAGGAGAAGTAGAATCAATTTTGGAGAAACAGAAAAAAATAGTTTATCTCCAAAAGCACTTTTTAAAAAAATACTTTTAAGAAAAATACAGTTACAAACAATTTTTAAAAGTTTGGCTAAACACTAATTGATGCTCAAAAGTACTTTTCAAATTAATTAGTCAAACACAAACTGCTTCTCACCAAAAGTACTTTTGAGAAAATTATTTTTGAGAAAAAACACTTCTCAAAATAAGCTAATTTTTACAGCTTGGCCAAACAAGCTATTAGTCGTGGACTTCAAGTTCTAAGAACCTGTTTGGTAATACGATGAAAACTATCCCATTCTAGCCGAATAAAAATAAGTTAACTTTCAATGCGAACATGTCATAAGACTCATAACTTAGTAATTAGTCATTAATAAGGCCAAAATGAAGGTCATTAATATGGATTCATTGAAGTTAACCAAAAAATGATAATGACAGCAATAAAGTTTGAGATTGTGCAATAGCCAACTAGCCGTTATCTGAACAACTCAATGAACAGTCAACAGAGTTAAGTCCTTAAAATAAGATGTCCATATACTGATTACATAAATGTCTAGAGTTTTATCAATCAACAATTTAAAAGAAAAATGACATTATTTTATCCACTTACTATAGACATTTGAAAAGTTCCTCGTGCACATAACATTTGGTTCAAGACTAATATAGAGTTGTATTAGTAAAGTAAATTTTAAACACAGAAACCAATCATATGTATAATATAGAGTTTTTGTAGCATAGTGGCCAACGTAGATCATAGGAGGATGAGAATTATGAAATATCGAGTTTAATTTTTAACATAAGTAAAAAAAATATTCTCATATATTTGAATGTTGGTGAATAGAATGTGCAGCCGTGCTAATAAAAAAAGTATAATACAGACTTTTATGTTAGATTTTTTTTTTCTTCACTTGTATAGAGTATTATATTAACAATAACAACTGTCGTGAAAACCAACCAAAATATGGAATGGAAGAAGTCTACCACCAGCTTCTCACACGTCTTTCCACTATTGCTTTATAGTATAAATGTTATCCTTAAGTAGGTAAATGATTACCTTTTGAGCTTCCTTTACAAGGACCACATTCTTGTAATACTGGATAGCCGTTTATCTCAAGAAAAAACTCAAAACAATTCTCTCCAAGGCTGAAAACTTGTGCCTCAGAAATTAAACAGTCATGTCATACACAAAGCTGAACCTATTTCCTCTTATGGTTGCACTTTCCTTGCTCTTAATATCTACACTCTCGTTTTCTTTCGTTAATGGGACTTCTTTGGTTGATGGTAAGCCATTGTTTTTCCTCAAAGTTGTAATCTTTTACTACTAAATAGGTTTGCTAAGTACCTTAGGATTATTCTTGTTTTTCCTCAAAGTTGTAATCTTTTGCTTAATGGGGTTGTTAATTACCTAGAATTACTCTTGTTTTTCCTCAAAGTTGTAATCTTTTGTTACATGGGGTTGCTAATTACCTAGAATTTTCTTCTTGGTTTTCCTCAAAGTTGTAATCTTTTAGTAAATGGGGTTGCTAAGTACCTTCGAATTATTCTTGTTTTTTCCTCAAAGTTGTTGTCTTTTACTAAATGGGGAAGAATTATTCTTGTTTTTCCTCAATGTTGTAATCTTTTACTAAATGGGGTTGCTAATTACCTTAGGATTATTCTTGTTTTTTTTTCAAAGTTGTAATCTTTTACTAAATGGGGGATCGCTCACATAGGATTATTCTGATTTTTCTGCCCTGTTTGTTGTGTTTAGGTGAAGTCAGTGAGCCAATGTATAGAAGTAAAAGGTTTTTGGCAGAGAGCAATGGTACTGGAAACTCATCTTTAGTATTGGCTGCTGAAAGAACACATAGAGAAGATCCACTTGAAGATCGGAGTTACTACACTGGTGGATGGAACATCAGTAACAGTCATTATTGGGCTGTAAGTTCTCTTTTCAGCCCTTAATTCCATTTACAGGTCCTTTTTCTGTTGGAAATTTGATTATTATTATTTCGTTTAAAATCTTCGTAGTTAATTTTTGTTATGGTTCTTTTTAACATTGCTTTTGGGTGGTTTAGTGATTGTTTATAAGCATTATCAATTAAGAAACGTGATTGTGCATTTTTTGGGGACTAAGAGTTCTGATAAGAATTGATGAGGGAGAGAGACAGAGAATATTGCCAATTATTCTTGTAGTTATAACATCCTTGTACCGTGTCATGTTGGTTTTACTGTAAACTCTCCAGAGACTGTCGCATATGCCCGACTTCTGGCTTTATACCCTCTGCTGCCTTTTAATAGGAGTTTTCTTTTACTTTTTTACTTCTGGAAATGGAATTCACCTAAGATGAATTTCTCGTTGTAACTTAGATTTGTTGTCAGCTTCTATCTGATTGTTAGCATATATATGCCAATATGCCACTTTTTCAGTCATCTCTTCATTCTTTTCAGCTTATATGATTGACGACGTATTGGCTATCTGATAAAAATCTTTTCTTGACACAGTCAGTTTCTTATACTGGTGCCCCTCTTTTCATCATTGCTTTATTCTGGTTTGTGGCATGTGCCATTTGCCTGCTCCTAGTTTGTTTCTATTGTTGTTGCTGCCGGAGAAGACGCTATGGTTACTCTCGAACTGCTTATGCACTTTCACTTATTTTTCTCTCGGCATTCACCATTGCTGCAATGTAATCACTCTATCTCAATCATCTCATTTTCATTACAAATTGATTAATTTTATGACTTTATTTACTTATTTCTGCCTTGTTATATCAGAGTTGGTGCTGCTGTTCTGTTTACTGGACAAGGGAAATTTCATGACGGTACAAAACATACATTGGATTATGTTGTGAACCAAGCAGGAGAAACGGTTGACGGTTTAAGGAATGTGTCAAACATTCTGGCTGTTGCCAAGCACACTGGAGTTAATCAAATCTTTCTACCTCAAGATGTTCAAAACAACATTGACAAGGTTGACACCAAGATTAGCTCGGCTGCTGAAACTCTTGAAACAGAAACTGAGAAGAACAAGAAGGATATCATGATTATCTTAGACTGGGTGTAAGCACTTCTCAGCTAATTCATTCAAGTCCTGTGAACTATATTGAACTTTGTGATGTCTCACTCATGGCCTTGTCGGTATGTACTGCAGGAGGCGAGTTCTCATCATTGTTGCTGCTGTAATGCTTGGTTTAGCTGCACTTGGTTTCTGTAAGTTTTCTGGTCTTTCAAAGTTAATAGTAGTACACATTAACTGGTACTGATCTTTCCTCATGCTTGTTTGAAAATCGGCTGCAGTGTTCTCTATACTTGGCCTGCAGGTTCTCGTATACATGTAAGTCTTATTACTGGAACAGATACTTCTCTTGATAACAAGGAACCTATTATCTTTTTGAAAGTTTAAGGGAATATTGTTGTTTGCAGCCTAGTCCTTGTAGGCTGGATCCTCGTTGCAGTCACCTTTATCTTATGTGGTGCATTTCTTGTTCTTCACAAGTAAGTTCTATCAAATTTGTCCTGTTATATCTGTCCCATCCGGGCTTCAACAAAATAGAAGATAGAAAAGACAAATTGAAAGAGTAAAACAATACATCTTTTACACATTAAATGAATACGGCTGTTGTGCTGCCTCTACTAGGTATTAACTTAATGTTCTGAAGCTCCTTACTTGTGTAGAGTGAGTCTTTAACATATACGGATTTTTTAGAAACAAATCATCTCTTTCAATATTGGAAAATAGTTCTTTAAATCTCTATCACGAAAATGCATTCTTACTTCTGCTCATTCTGGTTCATAATTCTTCAACATATAAACTGATTTTTTTAATTCTGTGAGCTTCTGTTTCTGTTTGTTCAGTTACTATATACTTCAAAATTTCTGACAATAGTTTTTGTCTATCTAAGTGCAACGGGGGACACATGCGTGGCCATGAATGATTGGGCAAAAAACCCAACAGCTCATACGGCACTTGATGATATAATCCCTTGTGTGGACACTGCTACTGCACAAGAAACATTGTCTCAGAGCAAAGAGGTCACCTACCAATTGGTTGGAGTGGCTAACAGGATCATCACCAATGTTTCAAATATTGATCCGCCTTCAGGTGTCGGTTTCAACCAATCTGGTCCATTGGTCCCTAACCTCTGCAATCCGTTTAATTCAGACAAGACAGACCGGAAATGTGCAAGTGGTGAGGTGGAACTTAGCAATGCTACACAGGTATATGAACATTTTTCACTTCAAGAAAACAAACTATGAAGATAAATGCTCAAAGAGAACTTTTTGAGAAGTTTCTTGTTTACTAGATGGCGATTATGGTGGGTTAAAAATGACATAAAATAAGTTCTTTTTGATTATGTCAACACCATGTCCATGTTTCAGAAACCTAATATTACAGCTAGAATTAAGGAATCAGCCTTAGTTGGGATTCCATTTCCTATGGATTATCTGCTTCTTTCTATGTTGCTTGCGCATAATGGTAGGAGAAACGAAGAAAACCTGCTTGATACCAATTGGTAGAAATGTATTCAATAACGTTCTATTAATGCAGGTTTGGAGGAATTATGTCTGCCAAGTTTCAGCAAATAATGTGTGCTCCACCGTGGGCCGTCTGACCCCTGATATGTACAACCAAATGACTGCTGTAGTTAACGTTAGCAACGGCCTGTATCATTCGGGGCCTTTCCTTAGCGAACTACTTGACTGCACTTTCCTTCGAGATACCGTCAGTGTCATTCATGATGAACATTGTCCTGATTTGACACGATACAGTAAGTGGGTCTACATTGGTTTAGCTCTAGTCTCAGCTGCAGTAATGCTGTCACTCATTTGTTGGGTACTATATGCAAGAGAGAGGCGTCACCGCAAGTATACCAAACTCGTTGATGCTACATCTGGTCAAGAATCTTACGCAGGGAAAAGCCAAGGGTGATTTTTCGAATATTTGGACAAGCAGTAAGACGTTCTTTTTATTTTCTTATGTATATAGTATGGCTAATACCAGATTATATCTGCAGTATTGCATGCTTTAAGTACGACATGAGAATACGTAAAGTCTCTTTCATGTTTGTCTATGACAAGTTGATTAGGGACTTGTAGGGATTGCTAGAAGTTGTTCATACACAATTGACACTAGGAATGATGCAGATTGTTGTGTGTATATGTACATGGACATCAAATTTTGTGCTTACATAACGCTCCTCACGTTTATGTTTATTGATTCATGATATATAATGCGAATGTATACTTGGAGGTACGGTAGTTTGTTCCAGTGTAAGTTGGGGGGGGCAAAATGCATGAAAGGCAGAGAAATCGCTATTCTGATGGAATTTCTATCGAAAGGCAGAGAAATGCAGTGTAAGTTTTTATCAAACTATCAAATAGTTACTTATAAGGTAATAAATAATAAAATCTTTTTAATAAGCATTACTATTTGATAGTTTGATAAAAATAATAACTAATCTACTGTAAACATTTACAACTTAAATTTTTAGTAGTATAGTCTACAAGAAAGCTTAATCCCGGCAGATAACAATCTCGCTGATCAATTTATTTCATTGATGCACTCTTCAGTTGAATTTTGTGAGTGCAACTGAAAGCTCACCTCCAGACGAAGGAAGGACTAATATGTAGAGTAGACTACATGAGATCTTGCGAATTTTGCAGCAAATATATCAAAAACTTATACCACATAACCAATTAAATTAATAACGATAAATGAAAAAAAAAATCAAGAACTATAAGGGTCTATTTTTTGAAAATCCTGTAGCAATCTTAGCGGTATTTGAGGGATCTATAATGCTTTAATTTGAATGGACAAATGGAGGGAAGAAGGAAGTAAATGGCCTGGCGTAGATCCATAATTGCCTTAATTATTATTGCGACCATTATTTGTGATTAGGCAGCAAATTCATCGTTATTAATTTTAGCGTTATATCCAGCCATAATTTACGCATTTAATGCTCTCAAGTACTTGTACAGGGAAAGTCATTGGTGCCTATTTATAGTTGCGCTGGTCAGTCTTCATGTTGAATTATTGAATAGTTTATGATGTGAACTCTGATCATTTTCATGACTTCTAACTAAATCCTCATTTAGCATTTAGCATCACTTTACTGTATGATTAACTGTCCTAAAACTAGCATATGTGCAGATTTGTCTATTCTATAGATGTTAACCTTAAAGCTAATTAAAGTTTACTTTTTCCGGTCCATAATAAGTGATTTTTGCCTTTTTTTATTTTGGTCCAAAATAAGTATCCTTTTACATAATTAAGAAGTTAAATTTGCCCTTATTTAAGTGTCGTTTACTAGATCCTAATGTGTTAAGTTAATAATATGCAGATTTAATTAAGAATAATTTAGTCAAAATACCTATTTTTTTTTAAGGAATTAGAATTTTCTTAAGGGGTATGCTAAATAACAAAAAGTCATTTATTATAGACCGGAGGCTGTGGGAGTAACATTCACTAAAGTGCATGAGAAAGAATTAAAGCTAGGCTAGGGCCGCTAGGTTGATAAAAACCAAAGCATGTCATAGTAAATTAAGACAGGTCCCATGGCAACGTCAAGAAAAGCGACTAGTAGTAGAACATGCCTTTGCTCCCCAACCAGCCATCCAGGCTCATTCAGATGCAGCCTTCACAGAAAGCAGCAATTTATTACAAAGTTCATAGGCACAACAATGTCACGTAGTAGCAACAAATTGGATGTTTCTTTCAAGAATACTACTACTACTGCAGCTACATCGGACAAGTCAAAGGTGAGCCTGTTTAAAGCCTTCCTCATGCACGTTATTATCAAACCTACAAACCATCATCAAAAGAGAATTAGAAACAACTTCCAGCCCAAACCAAGCTACCAGATTCTCCATTCTCAATGGCAATCACAATCGGCTGGCTGTCTCTTTATCCCACCCCTTTTTAATTTTCTCTTGCCTTTTTTATTCTTTGTGGTTACTGTCAGAATTTAATTAAGTGGATCTGAAGTACACCAATATATCTACTACTAGTATATTTCTTTGTGACAATAATGAGTGTAAACTTAATATATGTACATATTCTTTTTTTTAGAATTCCAACTCTATATAATTCCATTGGAGAATATATATAAGGAGTATGATCACACCTACTGATTCAATATATATATATATATATATATATATATATATATATATATATATATATATATATATATAGTTCCATTTGAGACGCCACCAAGCCCAGGCTCAATATTTTTGTTTAATTTAGTTTTTCCCCCTTTTTTAGGTCAGTCTCCTTCTCTTGTTTTCTTTTTCTCCAAGAACTATTAAATGCAGATGTATAAGCTTTGAAAGTGCTTTTGTGAATTTTCAAGATAGATCAAAACTTTCATGTTGACTTGTTTGGTTTTCGTTACTCTTAACTCTTGAGTATGATGATGATTGAGGAGGCAAACTGTTCAACTTTTGAAATACGATTAATTTGGAATCGAGTTGGAAATTTCCTACAAAACACGATACTACTAAACTTCCTATCGATGGATACTTACTTCCTCACCATAACCTTCGGTGATAGAATTTTTCACATTCATTTTCAAATTTCCTGATTGTATGGGTCCAAATTTGGCAACTACGACAGGACAAGGAGCGAGGTTATCACGACGCAACGTTTGATGATCGTCGTGGCGAAGGACGACGACCAAGAGCGTTCAACCGAAATAAGATGTCAACGACAGTATAAACTTAGTAGGAGACAGTAAGAATATATTTTTCGAATATTCTTTATGATTGTACTTTTTAGGGTTTTATGGGGGATTGTCCCTTATAAATAGGAAGAGTTAGTAAAGAAGTGGGGGGTCAGGCAAAAGACAAAAGAACACTTTGTAAAAGATTCATCTGAGAGTAAATACAAGAGCAGCCTTGTTCATTGATTACATAACCAAAACATATATCGTTATTCGATATTGATAAGATCCAACGGTTCCACAATCATCTCATACTTATTTCCTTTCCGCGCCGGCTGCATTCATTTAGTTCGATTATGCATTTGAGTTGTTGCATTTATGAACATTTAATTGATTTCAACATATTAGCTAACGTCATTCATCTTGCTTAGTTCCTTTATCACTTGGTCTAGATTTTATTATTCTTAACTGAGATTCACCCTTCTTCTAACCATAAGATTGGTTTAATCGAATGGTTTAACATCTTTTGGTTAACAATTTGGCGCCGTCTGTGGGAGATCTTTAGTTAAGATTTTAGTTTCATCTAGATCATAAAAAGGGATAGTCATCTCTTCCTAGCTTGGCATAAACTAACAATAGCAGGAAAAAGAGAAGCAAGTTTAAAACGATAGTAGGTATCACAACCAATATCCTGAACACCATCAACGAAGATGGAAGGGAAGACAACAAAAATGTGACATCAAATGTTACACCTAGGAGAGACACTTCACCTCACCCGCGCGAAAGCGTAACTGCTTTGTGCGAAAAAAAAAGCCTACACGTCTACAACAGGAGAGGCTCCACCGGCAGTAAGAAGACTACTGGAAGAGTGGCTAACAAGCTCTCTGAACAACACACTTGATAAACCCACACAAAGGGAGAATAGAGACATTGCACACATAGATGTCACGACGATCGCTGACGAACAAGATGCACCCCGCACAGGTAGCACTCATACTACTGTTGACGTAGGTAATAACACACTCGCAACCGTTCTAAAGAAAATGGAGGAAATGAAAAATGACAATAAGGCACTTCGTGACCAGATGAAGGAGCACCAAAAAAGGGTCGACAAAATACCAGGTGCCCCAAAGTTGTTGCCAAAATGGGACGTTGGTCGATTCATCGAGCAACCATACAATGAGGAAGCAACCCCCACGCCATTCCAAAAACCTTCAAAATGCCACCATACCTGAAGATATATGACGATACTACAGACCAGAAATCATATCATCCACTACGTCACAGCCATAAAAGGCAACGATCTTTCGAAACAACAGGTACCATCGGTGCTACTGAAAAAATTCAGCGAAACCCTAACAGGGGGGAGCCCTGACCTGGTACTCACAACTACCAGTACGGTCAATAGCAACGTTCAAAGAAATGGAGGACAAATTTGTCACCGCTCATGCTGGAGCTAAAAAGGCGGAAGCCAGGGTAAATGACATATTTGTCGTCAGGCAGATGCACGGCGAGTGACTCGGGACTTCTTAGCCCGATTTAACAGGGTGAGAATGAGCTTGCCACATATGTTAGAGGGACCAGAAAACTATTAAGCAGGCTTATGAAATACCCTCCCACTAGTTGGGAAGAAATCCACAACACCTACTACGCCGAGGTGAGGGCCGACGAGGACGACCTCAATGGTCCGATCCAACGGTTGACGTCAGTTCAAGCTGAAGCAAGGAAAGATCGTCGCAAAAACGGTTGAAGAGATCAGTTGGGGCCCCATCTTGGCCAAGAAAGACATCAGCCCTACATCAGGACATCCATCCCACCTCCTCCGCGGCACACAGATGCCCCTCCTCAACATACAGCGCCACACTGACACAAAAAAGGTATGCCTCCACTCTTATCTACTCATAATTTTTGTGTCTCTCCTTCAGAAATAGTGTGCACACTAGAGAAACTCGGCACAAAGGTACAATGGCCGCAAAAGATGAAGTCCGACCCAAGCACTCAAACAATCTTTGCGAATTCCACCAGGGAAGGGGTCATAAAACCAAAGATTGCATAGGACTGCAGTAGGAGGTAGTAAGAACGCTAAATTAGGGACATTTGAAAGAGCTGTTGAGCGACCGAGGATGGGCTAACTTTGCCCGCGAACGCGAACAACCCCAGCGACCTCCAAAACTGCCCTCTCCCCCTCGTACTATACAGATGATCATCGGTGGAGGTGATGACACAACAATCAACCATGTAAAGTTCACCACTACACATAAACTCAAACGGTCAACCACTCATGAACGGTATAATGACCTCGAAGATAGTATCATCTTCGATAAATCAGATACCGACGATTTGTCTTTCCCTCACTACGATGCTCTTGTTATCACTTTATGTATTGCAGATACTAATGTAAAAAAGAATAATGGTAGATGACGGAAGTGGCGCGTGTATTATCCATCCTCGAGTCCTTGTACAAATGAGACTCGAAGATAAAATAATACCGCATTGCATAACACTAACAGGTTTTAACAATGCAGTTGAGCGAACTTCTAGAGAGATAGTGCTACCTGTTCTAGCCGAAGAAGTCACCCTGGAAACAACGTTTCACGTCATGGACCAAGATACAACCTACAAAGCTATCATAGGCCACCTATGGATACACGTTATGTGAGCAGTCCCATCAAGTCACTATCAAATAATCAAGTTTCCTACTCCATGAGGGGTATTCAGCATCCGGGGTGAACAACGCACCACACAAGAATGCTATTACATCACCCAGGATTGCGTACACACCCAACAACTAAAAGGAGCGAGCGCGAAAGCATCGCAATCAGCGATGTCGAGAACCGAACTCGACGTACGAATAGATATTGTCAAGGATCCCGACTTTGTGGAAACCTCCGAGTTGACAATAAAAGATCTCAATCACGTCCTACTAGACGATAATGACAGCACAAAAAAGCTTATATCGGGCACAATCTCTTAGAACCAGGTAAGTTTCATAATTCTTAACTGATAGTGCCGATCTGTTTGCATTCTCCCATTCAGATATGCCAGGCATCCCGAAAGATATCACCACGCACAAACTGAATGTTGACCTCGTCTACCTGCCAGTTCGGCAAATGAGGAAAAAGTTTAATGTCGCGATCAACGAAGTTGTCAGCGAAGAAGTCGATAAGTTGGTCGCAAATGGCTTCGTCCGAGAGTCAAAATATCCCCAGTGGGTCACCAATGTGGTCATGGTGAAGAAAAAAACGAAAAGTGGCGGATATGTGTAGATTTCACAGACCTAAACAAGGCATGCCCAAAAGATTCCTTTCCATTGCCACACATCGACTAGCTCATCAACACAACAGGGGGACATAAGTCGCTAAGCTTCTTAGATTCCTACTAGGGTTACAACCAGATCCTTATGGAGGAAGAGGACCAGGAGAAAACCACTTTCATCACTCACCAGGGAACGTACTTCTACAGGGTCATGCCGTTTGGACTAAAGAATGCAGGGGAAACATACCAGATATTAGTCACCAAGATGTTCAAATATCAACTCGACAAAATAATGGAAGTCTACATTGACGACATGCTGGTTAAGTCGAAAAGGAAAGAAGATCACATTGATCACCTGAAGGAAGACTTCGACATACTAAGGCGGTACGGTATGAAACTAAACCCCGAAATATGCGCCTTTGGCGTAACCTCAAGCAAATTCCTCAGTTTCCTGGTGTCACAAAGAGGCATCGAGGTCAATCCAGATCAAATTAAGGCCATCAAGGGAATACCGAAAATGTTAACCAACCAAAAACAGGTACAAAAGCTGACAGGTCGGATAGTTGTCCTGTCAAGGTTCATCTCACGGTCATCAGACAGGTGTCATAAATTTTTCAATGTGATAAAGAAAGATAACGGGCTCCTGTGGAATTTGGAATATGTCGACGCCCAAAGAAAACTGAAAACCTACTTGTCCTCGTTGTCGTTACTCACCAAGGCATATCAGGCGAATGCCTCCTTGTCTACCTATCCATCTCCAAAGTCGCGGTAAGCGCAGTTTTGGTCCGCGAAAACAAAGGTACGTAATCTCTGATTTACTAAATCAGTAAAAACTTAGTTCACGCCGAAACGAGGTATCCCCACCTCGAAAAATTGGCTCTGGCATTGGTCATAGCTTCATACAAGCTTGGACCATATTTTCACTGTCACCCCATAAAGGTGGTGATGACTTTTCCCCACAGGAGCATCCTGCACAAACCTGAATTGTCGGGTAGATTGGCCAGATGGGCCATAAAATTGTGCGAGCACGATATAACGTATCAACCGCGAACTGTGATAAAATCGCAAGTACTCGCCAACTTCGTCGCCGACTTTAGTACAGAAATACTTTCCGAGGTCGAGCAAGAAGCGCTTCGCACCTCCCCTAGGCACCCCGACCTATAGGTCCTCTACACTAGCGGCACATCCAACATGTTGGGGTCTGGATTGGGACTCGTACTTGAAGTACCAATAGGCAAAGTGATTCGCCAATCCATACAGTGTCCCGAAATGACTAACAATAAGGCCGAGTATGAGGCTATAATTGCAGGACTGAAATTGGCCCTCAAGTATGGTGCACGACAAGTCATCCTCCACTGCGACTCTCAACTTGTTGTAAACCAAGTTACTAGGACTTTCCAAGTCAAGGAGAAGAGACTATAGAAATCCATAAGTTGCTGCCAAAATTCGACGAATGCCAACTCGACAAGATATCCCGGGCGCAAAACATCGAAGCAGACGGTCTCGCCAAACTGGCAGCAGTAACTAAAAATATCACCAAGGAAAACGCGGTCACCCTCCTCCACTTATCAATAGACCAAGCCGAGGTACATTCTATAAATTTAACTTGGGACTGGCGCAACCGCATCATAACATATTTGCAGGAGGAAACACTCCCACATGACAAAAAAAAGAGCCAAAAAGCTTCAAATACATGTGTCCAGGTACAGCCTAAAAAACCACGACCTTTATAAAAGGACGTTCGCGGTCCTTTGGCCAAATGCCTTGGACCAAATCAAACAAGGCGTGTGCTCGAAAAAGTACACGAGGGACACTACGGTGCCCATACGGGCAACCGAGCCCTCATCAAATGTCTTATTCGTGCAGGATACTATTGGCCCACTATGAAAAAGGAAGCCACAGATTACGTCAAAAAATGTGAGCAATGCCAAAAGTATGCCCCTATGATACACCAAGCGGGTGAACTCCTGCATTCTGTCACTTCTCCATGGCCATTTATAAAATGGGAAATGGATATCGTCGGGCCCCTCCCAGCAGGGCGAGGTAAGATACGCTTCCTTCTGGTTTTAATTGATTACTTTTTCAAATGGGTGGAAGCAGGTTTGTTTCCCCAAATACGCGAACAAGAAGTCATCGCAATCATCTGAAAAAAACATCATATGTCATTTCGGCATCCCCAAAGAAATCAGTTGTGACAATGGACCTCAGTTCATTGGGAAAAAGACGACCGAGTTCTTCAAAAAATGTGCATCAAGCAGATACTCTCCATGCCATATCACCCCGCCGACAATGGTTAAGCAGACTCCTCTAACAAAACAATATTAAATATACTAAAGAAAAAGCTCGAGGACACCAAAGGGCTATGGCCAGAACTTCTACCAGAGGTGTTATGGGCCTACCGCACCATGCCCAAAACCAGCACAGGTGTGACGCCATATTCATTAATCTACGGGATCGACGTTGTTATACGTTAAGGTCGGAGAACCTAATCTGAGGTACTCCAATGAGAGTGGACCGAACAACGATGAAAATAGAATATAAGACCTGGACAAAGTGGAAGAACGGAGGGATATGGCTCACGTAAGAATGATAGCTCAAAAATAACAAGTAGAAAGGTACTACAACAAGAAGGCCAAAGTACGACCACTCAGAGTCGGAGACTGCATCCTCAAGGCCAAAACACAAGCAACCAAAGACCCAAATGATAGAAAATTGGGAACCAACTGGGACGGTTCATACAAAATCACAACAGCAGCAAGCAAAGGAGCATTCCAACTAGAAACAATGGAAGGAAAACTACTACAAAACAACTGGAACGTCTCCCATCTCAAATACTTCCACTTCTGAAAAACAACGTCACCCAAGTCGTACTCTTTTTTCCTCACCCGAGTTTTGTCCCAATCGGGTTTTCTCGGGGAGGTTTTTAACGAGGCGATGAGGGTGATGTCTCAAAGTTTGGAGCATGGTTCATCGCCCAGTCTGCCGATAGCATTTCCAGGCCGAGCAATGAAGGGACCAGATACAAGGAAACTTCAATGTATGGACAGAATCGACATGTATCTCCAATGTGTGAGGAACTTTTAATATATGAACAAAATCGACACATATCTCCAATGTATGAATAAAATCGACATGAATCTCCAACATACGAATGAAATTGACATGTACGATACTCCAGTAAATGAAATAAAACCTCTCCATCGATCTTTTGCAATAAAGATTTCAACACCCCTGCGGCTAAGGCCGTCGCCAAAGAAAAGAGTTCAATACCATTCGAACCACGACAGGTTAACATGCCGACTTTAAGTCGAAATAACACCCTTACGGATAAGGCCATCGCCATAGAAAAGAGTTTGATACCATTCGAACCACGACGGGTTAACATTTCGACTTTAAGTCGAAATAACACCCCTGCGGCTAAGGACATCACCAAAGAAAAGAGTTTGATACCATTCGAACCACGATGGGTTAACATTTCGACTTTAAGTTGAAATAACACCCCAACGGCTATGGCCATCGCTATAGAAAAGAGTTTGATACCATTCGAACCACGACGGGTTAAAATTTCGACTTTAAGTCGAAATAACACCCTTATGGCTAAGGCTATCGCCATAGAAAAGAGTTCGATACCATTCGAACCACGACGGGTTAACATTTCAACTTTAAGTCGAAATAACACCCTTATGGCTAAGGCTATCGCCATAGAAAAGAGTTCGATACCATTCGAACCACGACGGGTTAACATTTCGACTTTAAGTCGAAATATCACCCCTACGGCTAAGGCCATTGCCAAACAAAAGAGTTCAATACCATTCGAACCATGACGGGTTAACATTGCGACTTTAAGTCGAAATAATACCCCTATGTCTAAGGCCATCGCCATAGAAAAGAGTTCTATACCATTCGAACCACGACGGGTTAAAATTTCGACTTTAAGTCAAAATAACACCCTTACGGCTAAATCCATCACCATAGAAAAGAGTTTGATACCATTAGAGGTACAATTTAAAAGTACATAATAAAAAGTAACTACTGCATTACAACTGTTATATTACAAAAGTTTTTTTTACAAAGGGCTCAAGGACGCCCCCACAAAAATACCAAAACAAAAATAAATACAACCAAGTCCTATGCCACATCACCCCCCGTGGCATACTTCTCATTGTACCAAGAATCAGAGGCAAGCTTGTCCACATCGTCATAATCGACATCGTCTCTTCCAAGCGTGCCAGGGTCGTAACCACACGCCTCTTGAGTGGCGCGTGCTTTAATACACACCTCTCGAAGTTCTGCCTCAGATAATTTCTCGTCGGCACGAAGATATTTATACACGTCAAGTTGAGCTTCGGCATGAATCCACATCTCATATAAATCTCGTGGCACGATAGGGTCGGCCAAAGCATAAGAGGTAGAGGGTTGCATTTGTCGTCGCACATCCTCCACTTTGAAAGCGACAACTTGATCGTTTAACACAGACAACTCTGCCTCTAGATCTCAGATACGTCCCTCAAACCTTCCTGTCTTAAGCGCAGATGCCTTCTTGTCCCGCTCTGATTTACAAACACGAAGAGCGTCTTCCAAAGCCACTACCTCTGAGATGGAAGTTGCCCTATCCCTTTCAGCATGGGCCAGTCCATCAGCCTTAGCTCTCAGCTCACCCCTAAGATCGATAGCCTCCTCTACCCTCCTGTCAAGATCAGCCGTTAAGGCAGCATTCTACACTTGGATGTCGGCGTTCTCAGCCATCATCCTCTTACTCATCTCGAGTTCATCTTCTTTGGCCTTAAAAACTACCTCAAGTTCGCTGCATCGAGCAGTGGCCTTCATCAGGTTTTCGTCTCACTCCCTCAGCTCTTTGATTTTCTACGCCAACTATTTCTCTTTTTGCTTGAGCCCATCACGGAACAGCTGAAAGTCACTGTCCTGAGTGAAGAAATCGGCCAACGTACGATGTTTGGTGTGACTCCTTATATTTGGAGGACGCCTTCCCAAAAATGGTCGTCCTTCGCCTATCCCTATGTTCACGCTCGATCTCCATGAGGAGGGTCTAGTATGCAAAGCAAGTTCAAAACGAAGAATGGGTTAAGAAAATAAAACAAATCCAAAAACAAAAATAAAAGAGAGAAATATTTACCCGCAAAGCCATGCCAGAGACGCTCCGTGACAACTCTACGTCGCTCATTCCTTAAGTGTCGCACTCTCGGAAGCAGTGCATAGAGGGGCAAACGCCGATGCTGCCTGCTCTTAGTTCGCCAATAACTCATAGTCTACAGGGATGACTATGTGTCGATCAGGGCCTTCCGTCCTCACCTTTACGTGAGTATGCCGCTCCAAATAGCCTCGCACATCTTCTAGGTCAACATCCGAACCTGAACTGTCATCCCCGACATGCTCTACTCCGCCACCTCCGACAGCAGACGATGTACCACCCTCGGCGGATTGTACAGATCCCCCCTTGATATATTCCTTCGGTCATGGGAGACCTCCCTGCCAAAATAGCATCCGCCATAAGAACAGCACCTGTGCCTCACCTAGGCAAGGATGCCGCCCCAGCAACATCAGTTCTGTTCTTTCCAGTATCATAGGCGACGGCCTTCCCAAGCTCTACCCTCTTCCTTTTCCTCGACGAAGAGCCATCCCCGTTAGAAGGCTCATCCATGAGGTGATAGATGGGTCGAGAGGAGATCTCTTCCCATACAATGACGTCACGAGAAGAGTCTCTAGCCGGTACGGATTGAGCACGACCTCCTCGGACAGACTCGGCTAGGGAGAACTGCATCCCTGCTGACACTATGGCCTGGCGAAATGCCTGGACTGGAGCCTTCTTCTTGGAATCCCTACGACCAATCATCACCAATATGTCGCATCAACAAACGACCTCAAACAGCCAAACATCAAAATAAATGGAACACTTACTGGATAGAACCTTCGGCCCGAAGCATTTGAGGAAAGCGAGCCAGTCTCTAGTCCATACCACGTACGGTAGTACACGGGTTACCCAATTCTCGATACTGGCAATGGGACGAGGAGTACGCCTCACAGCTACACAAGAAAGTCACAAATAAGTATAAAATTGGAAAGAACAAAAGTAACAACGAGTACCAACACCTACGGTTATGATTCCATCGCTCTGGGAATCCAGCAAGGTCCGACACGAGGTGCTCAGTTCTAATGAAGAAGTATTTGTGCCAAAATTTGCGGCTTGCCCGGTCGTCCGTCCTGACCACCAGCCCCATCGTCCCACGATGCCTTAAGTGTATCATAGTACCCCTGAAAACTCGGGGAAAACAAATGTAAAAGGTCATGAAGGCCAACTTCACACCCCGCCAACTCCGCATACTTCGTCAGTACTAGAAAAATCTTGTACGTATACCGGGATAGCTACGCCGGGCAGACCTCATAGAACCGACAAAACTCCTCCGCCAACGGAAAAAGAGGGAGGGTATGGCCGATCACAAAGGGATACACGTAAAAAGCACTATATCCTGATCTATGGACCTCCACGAGGTCCCTCGCAGCCGGAACCATTTCAACATGGGGAGGAACGTTGTACGTAGACCGAAGGTCATCTATATGAGCTTGCTCAGTCTCAGAAACCACCGGAGTGGGGGTAGAAGCATGTTCTTTGTGAAAATCATTCCGGGACATAGGGTTTCTCGGGTGTATCTCCTCCATGGTGGGAAAGCTATCCCCCTCCTCCGTTGTCATATCCTCACCACTAGAAGGAGGTGCCATGGATAACGGGGTGGCTTCAGAAATCTCTTCATATGACCGATGCGTTCTGGACATCTTGATGGTAGAAGGTATTTTGGTGAGATTTAAAGCAAAGAACAATGAACGGAAAAGATGAGAGGAGAAATCACGAAAGCAAAGCTGAAAACCCAAGAAGAGATGACTGAAGGAGACAATACATACACAAGAGAAGAAATGGCTAAAAGTTCTTGAAAAAACAAAACCTTCACCTATTTGTGGGGTTGGGTGGCGCTACAATCGAAGCGGAAGGCTGCCCATGGCACCAAAACCAAAGTGACAAGCAATCAGTCTCTGTCTCGGGAAGACGTGCGATGATGACGCACGTTGGAATGACGTCACTTCCCGATAAGATATACCATCTAGGATACCGTGGAATGCACTGCTCTTTCTTTATTGATCAAATTGGTCTAATTCAAACGGCTAAATTCCTCCACAGGTGTAGGCGATTTCCGCTTATCGAGGGCATACATAGCCACGACCTCAACAAGCGGAGGGACTAACTGCATGGTCCAAATTTGGCAACTAAGACAGTCACCGAACAGGACAAGGAGCGAGGTTATCACGACGTAACGTCTGATGGTCGTTGTGGTGAAGGACGACGACCAAGAGCGGTCAGCCGAAATAAGATGTCATCGACATTGTAAACTTAGTAGGAGACAGTAAGAAGATGCTTTTTGAATATTCTTTATGATTGTACTTTTTAGGGTTTAATGGGGGATTGTCCCTTATAAATAGGAAAAGCTAGTAAAGAAGTGGGGGGTCAGGTAAAAGACAAAAGAACACTTTGTAAAAGATTCATCTGAGAGTAAATACAAGAGCAGCCTTGTTCATTGATTACACAACCAAAACATATATCGTTATTCGATATTGATAAGATCCAAGGGTTCCACAATCATCTCATACTTATTTCCTTTTTGCGTCGGTTGCATTCATTTAGATCGATTGTGCATTTGAGTAGTTGCATTTATGAACATTTAATTGCTTTCAACATATTAGCTAACGTTAAGGCTGTATTGTGGTCCGGGCCCGGGCCTAACGGTCCCAATCCGGGCCAAACGGGTCGGGCCTAACGGTCTCGGACTTTGGCGGGCTGGGCTTTGGCGGTCCCGGGCCAAAGGTCCCGGGCCTAACGGTCCCAATGGGTGGAACCGGCCCACTGTGGTCCTAAGCCCACATGGTCCCGGGCTAAATGGGTTGGGCCCACGGACCTAAACGGGCTTTTTCATTCCGGGCTATTTTTTTTAAAAAAAAATTATCTAAGGCAATTTCTTTTAAACTATATATATATATATATATATATATATATATATATATATATATATATATATATATATATATATATATATATACTAATATAAATTGCTTATATATAGCTATATATATATATATATATAGTACATATAGTATGTATATATAATTATATATTGCCTTATATAATATATAGCTTATATATATTATATATACTATATCTATATCTATAATATATATCTACAAATATATATAGTTTATATGTATTAGATATATATATAGTTTATATGTATTAGATATATAATATATACTATATCAAATTTAAACACAAAATAAATTGCAAAGAAATATTCATGGGAATGTCTTATAATTTTTATTATTACGACATTAACAAAAAATGGCAATATCTTTCTTAGTCTTCCTCCCCCAATGAATAAGCACAACAAGGTACTAATGCCACCATTAAAAGAAAAAAAAACTAAGGAAGATGTGCCAAAATACAAGTTACATATTAGTCTATGTATTATCTCTAACAAATCTCATAAATCCTTCAAGGTCCAGAGGAATTTCCGTTGGTGGTGATGGAAAAGAAGCTTGTTCATCACCACTTCCGGGTGAAGCAGCATCCTGCACAAGTTCCGCTAGCATTTCTTCATAAGCTTCGTCTATCTCCGGTTGTGATTCTGCAAGTCCAAAATTTTTTCTTTCCGAATGGATCCAATCTCTGAAGAGTACTGATTTTTCCAAGTTCTCCCTTATAGATGCTCTATGATCACCAATTTGAAGTCTCGCTTGACTGAAAGCGCTCTCCGATGCCACTGTTGAAGCTTGAACACTTAAAATATCTCGAGTCATCCTTGAAAGAACCGGATAGTGTTTTTGTTTGTCCTTCAACCATTCCAAAATATCGAAGGAGCCGTCGGGATTCTCTGATTCAAGTCCCTGCGACAAATAAACTTGAAGCTCATTTAGTTGTGAACTATCACCAATATTATCACCTTGAGAACCCCTGAACACCGTCCAAGAACTAAGGGCTTTTAGGCCCGCAGTTCTTTTAGATGATTGCGAACTAGACGAAGTAGGAGTTGGAACATTTGGTCTAGCATGATCTAAGGTAAGTTGATAAGCATTATAAATTGTTTGAGCATTTATTTTAATTGAGGCTTTTGCATCTCCAAGTGTAGCATATTCCTCACCTGAAAGTGATAAAGTGTTATAAATTTTTGAATACCAAAAGTGAGGACCTCTTAATTTTATTGTAGGATTTAACACTGCAGCAACACCAAAAATAGGGGGGATAGTGAAAAAATATTTTTTAAACTTAGCTTTCATAGAATCAATAGCAAGTTGATAAATTACCCCACCCTCTGAAAATTGAGTAAACAAATCTGCAAGTGCTACAATATAAACTAAACAGTTAGAAATAGTAGGATAATATTGCCCAAATAATTCATTTGTAGCAACATGAAATTGTTCTAAAAAGTCTACAAGCATTTTAACATTAGTCCAATCTTGATTTGTAAGGTGCTCATCATCACCATCACCTACACGAGCATTATACGTTGCGCTTATTGGTTTCCTGTATTCATATACAACAACTAAACTTTCATACATGTATTTTCATCTAGTCGGACAAGGTTTAGGAACCTTTCTTTTTCTAAGGCCAAATTCATCACATTTTTAAAAATAATCTCTAAGTCTACTTCTACAGTTTGAATAAAAAAGCTAATTAAGAGCCATATTAACCTTTTCAATATCTACATTTAAAACGTTCATACCATCACCGACGATTAAATGATAAATATGACAAATACATCTAACATGAAAAATATTACTAAATGCAGGATTTAGTGTAGTTGTAAGCAAGCCTATAGCGTTAGTGTTACTAGAAGCATTATCCATTGAAACCGACATAATTTTATCTCTAATGCAAAAATATCTACAAATATCTGCAACTGTGTTAGCAATAAACTTACCTGTGTGGCGTGAATTAATTATTCTATAAGCAATAATGCGCTTTTGCATTATCCACTCCTCATCTATCCAATGACTTGTAACAGTTAGATAATCACAGTCATTACCACTTCTACCAATATCAGTAGTAATAGCAATGCGACAATCTATATGAGTAAATAAATAGCGCAAATATTGTTCATATTCATGTTTATATTTATAAATATCGCTCTTTACGGTTGCGCGAGGCCATCCTTTATAAGTAGGATTAAAAATTCTTCTAATATAATGCACAAAATGAGGGTTAGAAGGAAAACTATAGGGTAAGCACATAACAGCAACCATTTTTGCCAATTCTTCACGATCTTTATTTGGATCATAATATAAAATGCCACCGGTAACAGTGTTAGTTCCCGATTGAACTAGATTTGACCTTGTACTAGGGTTAACCGTACTATCTACACTTGTCCCCTCTTGCACAGCTTTCATTTGTAAATATCTAGCTTTATCTCTAGGGTGTGTCTTTATGTGTCTAGTCAAACTACCCATACCGCTATAGTCTCCAGTAAATTTATGAACCAACAAAGACCCACAAGTTTTACACTTAGCCTTATTTCGTTCTCTTAGTTGAGTAAAAAAGTGCCAAACAAGAGATGTTTCGAGCCGTTTAGAAGGTTGTCTATTAAAAATAGGGGTTACTACAGGAGGGTCAGGCGGGGCATCAGTTGGGTTATTAACAGGGCTAGTAGGTGTATCATCTAAATCCGGTTGCGTTTCATCTAAATCATCATTTTCCTCATCATTTTCAAAGATAGTTTGATTAGGATAAAGAGCATTCATAATTTCTTCATTTAATTGTTGACCTGGTGCAACATCATGACAAAATTGACTATCGAAAAATTGAAAACAAGGGTTATCACTATCAAGAATAATAGGTGGAGGAGGATGGGTAACAGGTTTGGGTCGGGGAGCCGGGGGAAGAGTAGTAGCTTGGCGACTAGATTCACCAGTTTTAGATTTTCCCTTACCCTTACCACCAAATATTTTTTTCAAAGAAAAGTCCATATTAATTATAATTATACTAAATAAAACAAAAAAAACTATAATATTAAAACTTAAGAGTTGGAACGACTTTACCGAATTGACGAACAACTTCTTGAAAATTGAATATCGTTGAAGACATGAATACTTCAATTCACCAACTTCACAATTTTTCATGAAATTGCAATAATAAAGTAAGCAATTATAGAAGAAAATTAGAGAGAGATTGATGAATTTGTGAGTAAAAATGAAAGAATGAGAGGGTATTTATAGTTGAGAACTGGGAAAAAGTGTAATTATAAAAAGTTTGGGGTTAAAACAAAGTTTGGGGCCAAATGACTATTTTTTTAAACTCCCAAACGGTTGGAAATTGAAGACCAACGGCTAGATTTTAAAAATCTGACCGTTGGTCATTTTTTTTAAAAAATAGCCGTTGGGACCCGTTTGACCCGCGATCTCGAGCCGGGGCCGAGCTGGGCCCGGTCCACAATACACCCATAGCTAACGTCATTCATATTGCTTATTTCCTTTATCACTTAGTCTAGATTTTATTATTTTTAACTGAGATTCACCCTTCTTCTAACCATAAAATTGGTCTAATCAAAGGGTTTAACATCTTGTGGAAACACTGATGTAGGTCAGATTTGCTAAAGAAAAAATTGTACTAGCTTAGATTATAATTAAGCACAGTAATAACACAAACTACGACCTCCTAACTACTAAGCAATTAGTACACAAGAATAAAAAACCACGTACCCTTGTCCTTCAAGAGTATAACTTTTTCTTCTTTTGGTAGCTAGTTGTAATTAATGCCTTTTTAATTATCTTCACTTACCTTATGGTAATAAAGTAGAAACTTGAAGATATTCTGGAAGCTGGCAGGATAAGACATAGGTGGTCAGTGGGTCACCATTAGGTCTCCCATCTTTGATTTTGTTTTTAGCCTTTTTGAGCATTACTATACTAACAGAAATGTCCAATTCAAGTATGGTGTCCCCTACTCCTAAAGCCTAAATTCAAGGAAAATATCGGATGTAAGTTGCATTGGTAGTGCTTAAAATTCGAACCCCACCACATCCCAAAAAGAAATAGGAGTATTGGATAAGCCTAAACTTTGGATATGAGCACTTTATGTTGTGCCCCACAACCAAAAGTATAGTATTTAGGTTAAATTAGGAAAAAGAATTGACCCTTTTTCAAAATTAAAGGGAGAAAACAAATCACCTTCTTATCCAGAATTATGAATGAGTTCAACTTATTAATAACCTTGAAAATAAGGTTGGCATATCCTACAATAGGTGATTTTTGCATTAATATTGTAAAACTATTCGTATTATCAATGTACAAAAAATAAATTCATTATTAAATTAATTAACTAGCAAAGCAAATACTCCACATATCACCATACTAATTCCATAAAGCAGAAAGGTAAGGTGAAAAAAGAGTGGAATGGTTTCTGCAAAATGTCGCCATCTATTGCGAATATGGCATCACAGATACGCTAAATAATTCAACAGGAGCATCATAGTGTTACTGCTATAAGGAAGCATAAGTTGGAATTAATCATCAATTATTGGACTCGTTTACCAAGTAAAAATGTTACTCCATCCGGTTCACAATAAGTGAATAATATATTTTTTTTGTTTTAGTCCAAAATAAGTGTCCATTTATATAATCAAGAAAAAATTCAATTTATTTTTTCAAAATTACCTTTATATATGTATCCCTAAAAAGCCATTTACTCCTCACATTTGAGAAGAGAAGTAAATACTACTATAAATATGGTGCAATATTTAATGAAGGGTAGTTTAGTCTCACTAACTATTTTCGTCTAAAATTTAGTATTTCCTTAATATGTGTGCGCAAAACAAATTGGTCACTTACTATGAACCGGAGGGAATATTCAACTTACACACATAGGATATTACAATTGACTCTTCAAGTGAAGTTCTTTCCCCACGAAAAGAATTACGATTTGGTTTCTATATTTTGAGTGAATTAATTTTTTTGTAAATAATTTGGAAAAACAATTTAAGTGAAGATTGAGTGTTCGAATTAGTTTATAAGAAATTAATTTCGGAATATATTTTATCAAGTTTAGTAAATTTTACTTTTCAATTGTTTAGTTTGATTATTTACAGATAAAATTATATTAATTGGCGAGATGCGAGATGGTGTTAACGCGAGGTTGGAGGTTTGTAGACAGAGCTTGAAATCTAATGGCTTTAAGTTGAGTAGGACCAAGACAAAATATTTGGAGTGCAAGTTCAGCGATGTGATCATGAAGCGGACATGGAAGTGAGGTTTGATACACATGTCATCTCCAAAAGAGGAAGTTTTAAGTACCTTAAGCCAGTAATCCAAGGAAACGGGGAGATTAACGAGGATGTCCCACATCACATTGGAGCGAATGGATGAAATTGAGGCTCTTGTCCAGGGTTTTATATGATAAGAATGTGTCACCGAACTTATAGGTAAGTTACAGAGCGGTGGTAAGACCGACTATGTTATATGGGACAAAGTGTAAGCAAGTCAAGAACTCCCACGAGCAGAAGATGAAGGTAGCAGAAATGAGGATGTTGAGATGGACGTGCGGACATTAGGGGGTGGGTATCGGTCGGTTTGGTTCGGTTGTAAATATTATCAGTTTGAAACATTAGTTATCGAGGGTAATAGAAATAAGGATGTTGAGATGGATGTGCGGACATTAGGGGGTGAGTATCGGTCTGTTCGGTTCGTTTGTAAATATTATCGATATGATACATTAGTTATCAGTTAACAAATATTAACCCGTTGTGATTCGAGCGAGGTCAAATTCTTCTTTTGGTGATGGCCCTTGGTCATAGGAGTGTTATTTCGAGCTAAGATCGAAATATAAACCCGTTGTGATTCGAGCGAGGTTGAATTCTTCTTTTGGCGATGGCCCTTGGCCGTAGAGGTGTTATTTCGAGCTAAGGTCGAAATATTAACCCGTTGTGATTCGAGCAAGGTCGAATTCTTCTTTTGGTGATGGCCCTTGACCGTAGGGGTGCTATTTTGTGGCGACCCAAAAGGTCATCACTTATTTTAAAACGAAATTTTCATATTCTCAGGCCTTGAAAACCTCATTTAGAGCCACCTCGATTTGCGTGCACAATCCGGGCGCGTAGCCGAAAAGCTCAAATATGATAATCTGTGAAAAACAATAAGTTTGATTATAAAATGAGCTAATTTGAATCTGGTCAACGTTTTAGGTAAACGGACCCGGACCCGTGATTCCGAGGCCCCAAGCCCGAGAAATAAATTTTTAAAGGCAATTATTTTCTGGAATGGTTTAAAGAAATTTGAAATGAAATTTGATTAGAACATTATGGTATCGGGCCCGTATTTTGGTTCTGGTGCCTGGTACATGTCCTATATATGATTTAAGATATTTCTGTGGAATTTGGTGATAAACGGATGTCACATGACGTGATTCGGACTTAAATTGCAAAATTTATGTTTAAAGAAGTTTTGAGAAAATTTCATTGATCTCGAGATTTAATTTGATGTTCATGAGATTATTTTGATGATTTGACTACACGAGTAAGTCCATATGATATTTTTGAGTTAGTATGACATTTGGTTTGTGAGTTTTGGGATGTTTTTACACTTAGAAAAAAGTTGCAGATTCAGAGAAGTTGTAGGTCTCTGAAGCCAGGTCTCGCGGTCCGCGATTGAAGCTTCGCGGCCGTGGTGGGATTGTGTGGTCCGCAGTGAACAAGGCCAAGCCTTCACGACCGCGCTCGAGTTCTTGCAGTCCTTGGTAGAGCTCCGCGGTCGCAGTCCTTTTTATGCGGCCCGCGGAATGGTCTGAGAGGAGTATATTTAAACGGACTTTTCAGTTATTTTTCTTTTTTCAAAACCCCAAAAAATATAAGAGGCAATTTTTCAAAAAACCTTTCTTCTCCAAATCAACTGTAAGTCATTTTTAACTAGTTTCCTTCAATCATCAACATCTTTTAACATGATTTCAACTTAAAATCAAATATTTTCATGGGGGAAATTGGCTGTTTTGGGTAGAACCTAGGTTTTTCAAAATTGGAGATTTGGACCTCGATTTGAGGTCCGATTTCAAAACAAATCATATATTTGGGTTTGTGGGGGAATGGGTAATCGGGTTTTGGTTTGAACCTCGAGTTTTGACCATGTGGGCCCGGTAGCGATTTTTGACTTTTTGGGTAAAACTTTGGAAAACTCATTTTCATGCATTGGGGTTGATTCATTTAGCATTTATTGATGTAATTAAGTAATTTGTGACTAGATACGAGCGAGTTGGCGGTGGAATCAAGGGGTAAAGCTATAATTGAACCTTGAGTTGTGTTCGTGGCATCGAGGTAAGTGTTTGGTCTAACCTTATCTTGAGGGATTAGGAGTTGTGTCCTATTTGCTATTTGTTTCTTATTGAGTACGAAGTATAGGCATGGTGACGAGTATCTATGCATTGGTGTCAAGCATGACCGTGATTCTTATATTGTGATTTTCATGATCTCGTTGTATTATTCATGCCTTGGCGAAGATTTCTATTTGTTGTGTAAAGTTGTGGAAAGAATTGTGACCTATGAACAATGAGGAGCGTTGGCTCCAGTTGTATAACGAATTGTGAAAGTATAAGTGATAATCGAAACTCTAAGGCATTGGCTCGAATTGTAAAGTGAATTGTGAAGTAAAAGTGAGAAAGATAAGAGATCATTATGTTGCCCCCTTGTCGGGCTATTGTTGAGTTGAGGTTCCCTTGCATTGTGTTCTTAATTGATATTACGGACGCTTAGGTTGATGATTCTTCGTGTTAGGTGTTGTAACAAGTTTGGTTATAGCTGGGTAGTTAGGTGTTGTAACAAGTTTAGTTATAGCTGAGGTAGTTAGATGTTGAAACTAGTTGAGTTATAGTTGAGATAGTTAGATGTTGGAACAAATTTGGTTATGGGTAATTCTCCCTTGCCGAGACGTATATACTTGTACTATTGAGTTCCCTTGCCGGGATAGTGTAGTCTATTATTGATCCATTACCAGGACAGTTAATTATGATTATTGTTGACTATATACTTGGAACGGGTTGCACGCCGCAACCAATATTATATTGGATCGGGTTGCACGCCGCAACAGTTATATATATGGATCGGGTTGCACGCCGCAACAGATATTATATTAGATCGGGTTGCATGCCGCAACAGATATTATATTGGATCGGGTTGCACGCCGCAATAGTTATATATGTGGATCGGGTTGCACGTCACAACAATGTTAAATGATAAGGGATCGGGTTGCGCGCTGCAACAGATTGTCATTGTATTGATTGTAGACATCAAGTATTCTTTCATACTTTATTAAGTTTCTGATAGAATTGATATGTTTCCCCCTCCCTTTTAAACTGTTGTTACCTGTTTATATTTCCGTTGTATATTATATAACTGCACAGGTTTATCTGGAGTCTGGTCCTAGCCTCGTCACTACCTCACCGGGGTTAGGCCAGACACTTACCAGCATATGGGGTCGGTTGTGCTGATGCTACACTCTGCACTTATGTGCAGATACAGGAGCAGCACTTGGTTAGCAACATTAGGGGAGCCAGCCTTCAGTCCACCGAGACACCGAGGTAGCCTTGCAGGCGTCCGCAGGCCCGACGTCTCCTCTATCTTTTGTTATGTTCTTTTATCTCATGTATCCGAGACTAACGATGTTATTTTTCCTTCAAACTGTTGTATGTAGTACTCTTAGTAGTCTGTGGATATTGTGGCACCAGTTTCTGGGTAGAGGCATGTGTTGACTTTCGAACCATTTTGGTTTTATATTTATTGAAGACTTCCGTTTAAATCTCGTATTCCATTGTCATTTAGATGTTTATCACTTGTTAATATAAGTTGTAAAAAGGATTAAAACAGAAGAGTTAAAGATTTCTAAGTTCGTGACTTGCCTAGTTTCTACGAGTAGGTGCCATCACGACTCCCGAGGTTGGGAATTCCGGGTCGTGACAAGTTGGTATTAGAGCTCTAGGTTACATAGGTCTCACAATTCACGGACAAGCTCAGTAAAGTCTGAGGGATCGGTATGGAGACGTCTGTATTTATCCCCAGAGGCTACAGAGTTAGGAAAAACTTCACATTTGTTCTTTCATGTCGTGCGGTTCTGTTTCTCAATGCTAATTGAATTTCTACTCTGTTCTTTCGTAGATGGCATGAACACGCGCTTCCTCATCTACCGCTCAACAGCCTGAGCCCCCAGCAATAGCTCCCACGAGGGGCAGAGGGCGAGGTCGTGCCAGAGGCCGAGGTAGGGGTAGAGCTCAGCCCCGAGTAGCAGCCCTAGTAACGGTGTCTCAGGTTAACTTTGATAATGAGGTTCCGGCTCCAGCAGCTCCGGTGGGCCCAGCTCAGGTCCCAGAGGGGTTTATTGCTACCCCAATCCTTCAGGATACTCTTGTCCGATTAGTGGGCCTCATGGAGAGTGTCACCCAAGCGGGCTTGCTTCCTGTAGCACCAGCCGTCTCTCAGGCTGGAGGAGGGGCCCAAACTCCTGCTACTCGCACTCCGGAGCAGGTAGCTCCTCAAATTCAGACTCCAGTAGTTTAGCCAGTTGGAGCAGTTCAGCCGGGTGTGGTAGCTCAGACCGGTGATGGAACAGCTATGTTTGCTGATGCTCTGTGGAGGCTGGATAGGTTCACCAAGCTCTTCACTTCCACTTTCAGCGGTGCATCTACTGAGGATCCCCAGGATTATCTAGACAGCTGCCACGAGATTCTCAGGAACATGGGTATTGTTGAGACCAATGGGGTCGATTTGCTATATTTCGCTTGTCTGGATCCGCCAAGACTTGGTGGAGGGATTATTTCTTAGCTAGACCAGCCGAATCGCCAGCCTTGACTTGGGAGCAGTTCACACAGCTATTTCTGGAGAATTTTCTCCCCATTACTCTGCGAGAGGCTTATCGGAGGCAGTTTGAGCGCCTCCAGCAGGGTTCCATGATGGTTACCCAGTATGAGACCAGGTTCATCGACTTAGCTCACCATGCTCTTGTCATACTTCCTACCGAGAGAGAGAGGGTGAGGATATTTATTGATGGTCTTATTCAGGAGATTCGCCTTCAGATGGTTTGAGAGGCTGGGAGTGAGATCACTTTTCAGGACGGCCAATGTGGCCCGTAGAGTGGATATGGTCTTGTCGCAGGGAGGTGGTCATGGATTATATAAGAGGCCCCGTCATTCAGGTAGATTCAGTGGTGCCTCATCTGGAGGCAGGGATTCATATGGTAGAGGCCATCCTCCTAGGCCCTTTCAGTCAGCTCTTCAGGTCTCTCACGGCGCTTCAAGTAGCCGTAGTCCAAAGATGCAGTATTTTGATTAACTGTCCTACTGTGCACCACCAGCTCCTATCAGTGCACCGCCACTCCAGAGTTTTCATGGTGGTCATTCGGGTTGCCAAGGTCAGTCTCAGTTTCCTCAGCCACAACACTCACGTGGATGTTTTGAGTGTGGTGAGTATGGTCATATCAGGAGGACTTGTCCGAGGTTGGTGGGTACTCAGTCACAGTAGCAGGGTTCCCGTGCTATGGTCCAGGCACCAGGTGTTCCATAGATCACCCAGCCAGCTAGGGGTGGGGGTAGAGGTGCTATAGGTAGAGGTAGAGGATTTAGAGGTGGAGCTCAGGCCGCTAGAGGTGGAGGCCAGCCAGCTGTAGGCCGTCCCAGAGATGGAGCCCGGGGTGGTGGGGCCCAACCCCGATATTATGCTCTTCCATCTAGGCCCGAGGTTGAGGCTTCAGATGCAGTTATTACATGTATTATTCTAATTTGTGAGAGAGATGCTTCAGTGTTATTTGATCCAGGGTCCACCTACTCGTATGTGTCATCTTATTTTGCACTGTATCTGGTTACGCTTAGCGATTCATTGAGTGTTCCCGTTTATGTGTCTACACCGATGGGTGATTCTATTGTAGTTGATTGAGTCCATCGTTCTTGTATTGTGGCGATTAGGGGTCTTGAGACTCGTGTAGATTTGTTGCTTTTAGACATGGTCGATTTCAATGATATATTGGGGATGGACTGGTTATCACCTTACCATACTATCTTGGACTGTCATGCCAAGACTGTGACCTTAGCTTTACCGAGTATGCCTCGTTTAGAGTGGAGATGGACTTCTGATCATTCTACCCGTAGTGTTATCTCTTATGTGAAGGCTCAGCGTATGGTCGAGAAGGGGTGTTTGGCCTATTTGGCATACGTTCGTGATTCTAGTGTCGAGGTTCCCCCTATTGATTCTGTGCCCGTTGTTCGAGAGTTTCCTGATGTTTTCCCATCAGACCTGCCGCGTATGCCACCTGATAGGGATATTGACTTTTGTATTGATTTGGCTCCGGGCACTCAGCCCATTTCTATCCCGCCATATCGTATGACCCTGCTTGAGTTAAAAGAGTTGAAGGAGCAGTTGCAAGACTTGTTTGAGAAGGGTTTCATTAGGCCGAGTGTTTCGCCTTGGGGTGCCTAAGTGTTGTTTGTTAAGAAGAAGGACGAATCGATGAGAATGTATATCGATTATCGGTAGTTGAACAAGGTTACAATCAAGAATAAGTATTTATTGCCGAGAATTGATGATTTGTTTGATTAGCTTAAAGGTGCCAAGTTTTTTTCGAAGATTGACTTGAGATCTAACTACCATCAATTGAGGATTAGGGCATCCGATATCCCTAAGACAGCTTTCCACACTCGGTACGGTCATTATGAGTTCTTGGTTATGTTATTCGGGTTGACAAATGCCCCTGCAACTTTTATGGATTTGATGAACCGAGTGTTTAGGCCTTATTTGGATTTATTCGTGATAGTCTTTATTGATGATATTTTGATATATTCCCGCAGCTGTGAGGAGCACGACCAACATCTTAGAGTGATTCTTCATACCTTGAGGGATAGTCAGTTATATGCTAAATTCTCAAAGTGTGAGTTCTGGTTGAGTTCAGTTGCATTCCTGGGTCATATTGTGTCAGCAGAGGGTATTCAGGTTGATCCGAAGAAGATTGAGGCAGTCAAGAACTGGCCTAGACCAGCATCAACTATAGAGATTCGGAGTTTCTTGGGATTGGTAGGCTACTATCGTCGATTCGTGGAGGGGTTTTCATCTACCGCAGCCCCGATGAACAGGTTGATCCAGAAGGGTGCCCAGTTCAAATGGTCGGACTAGTGTAAGGCAAGCTTTCAGAAGCTCAAGACAGCTCTGACTATGGCATCGGTGTTGGTTTTGCCCACAGGTTTAGGGCCTTATACAGTTTATTATGATGCTTCTCGTATAGGGCTTGGTGTAGTGTTGATGCAGGATGGCAAGGTCATTGCCTATGCTTCGCGGCGGTTTAAGATTCATGAGAAGAACTATCCGGTTCATGATTTAGAGTTGGCAGCCATAGTTCACACATTGAAGATTTGGAGGCATTATCTGTATGGCGTGGCATGTGAGGTGTTCACGGATCATAAGAGTCTTCAGTATTTGTTCAAGCAAAAGGAGTTGAATTTGAGGCAGAGAAGGTGGTTGGAGTTGTTAAAAGATTATGATATCACTATCTTATATCACCCGGGAAAGGCCAATGTGGTGGCCGATGCCTTGAGTAGGAAGTTAGCCAGTATGGGGAGCCTTGCTTATATTCTGGTCGGTGAGATGCCGCTTGCTTTGGATGTTCAGGCTTTGGCCAATCAGTTTGTGAGGTTGGATATTTCTGAGCCTAATCGTGTATTGGCCTGCATGATCGCTCGTTCTTCTTTATTGGAGAGTATCCGTGATCGGCAGTATGATGATCCCCATTTGTGTGTCCTTAGAGACACAGTGCAGCGCGGAGGTGCCAAGCAAGTTACTTTAGATGATGATAGAGTTTTGAGATTGCAGGGTCGAGTTTGTGTGCCTAATGTGGATGGGCTCTGAGAGTTAATCTTAGAGGAGGCCCATAGCTCCCGGTACTCTATTCATTCGGGCGCCGCAAAGATGTATCAGGATTTGCGACAACATTATTAGTGGCGGAGAATACAGAAGGATATCGTTGCATATGTAGCTCGATGTTTGAATTGTCAGCAGGTTAAGTACGAGCATCAGAGGCCTGATGGTTTATTTCAGAGGATTGAGCTTCCTGAGTGGAAGTGGGAGCAGATCACTATGGATTTCATTGTTGGACTCTCGCAGACTCGGAGGAAGTTTAACGCAGTATGGGTCATTGTTGATAGGCTGATAAAGTCAGCGCATTTCATTCCTATGGCAGTCTCCTATTTATCCGAAAGGTTAGCTGAGATCTATATCTGGGAGATTATCCATCTTCATGGCGTGTCTGTGTCTATCATTTTGGATCGAGGTACGCAATTTACCTCGCATTTCTGGAGAGCAATTCAGCGAGGGTTGGGTACTCAGGTTGAGTTGAGTACAACATTTCATCCTCAAACGGACGGGCAGTCGGAGCAAACTATTCAGATTTTGGAGGATATGCTCCAAGCTTGTGTCATTGACTTTGGAGGCTCGTGGGATTAGTTTTTGACTTTAGCAGAGTTTGCCTACAACAACAGTTACCAGTCTAGTATCTAGATGGCCCCTTATGAGGCTTTATATGGTAGGCGGTGTCGATCTCCGGTTGGATGGTTTGAGCCGGGAGAGGCTCGATTGTTGGGTATGGATCTGGTTCAGGAGGCTTTGGACAAGGTCAGGATTATTCAGGACAGGCTTCGTATAGCTCAGTTCAGGCAAAAGAGTTATGCAGAGCGCAAGGTTCGAGATTTGGCATTCATGGTAGGTAAGCGGGTATTGCTTCGAGTGTCGCCTATGAGGGGCGTGATGATATTGGGAAGAAGGGCAAGCCTAGCCCTAGGTTCATTAGCCTGTTTGAGATTCTTGATCGAGTGGAAGAGGTGGCTTATAGACTTACGTTGTCACCGAGCTTATCAACTGTGCATCCAGTGTTTCATGTGTCCATGCTCCAAAAATATCATGGCAATCCATCCCACGTGTTAGGTTTCAGCACTGTCCAGTTGGACAAAGACTTGTCTTATGAGGAGGAGCCGGTAGCTATTCTAGACCGGCAGGTTCGTCAGTTGAGGTCGAAGAGTTTTCCTTCTGTTCGTGTTCAGTGGAGAGGTCAGCCTCTTGAGGCATCGACCTGGGAGTCTGAGTCCGACATGCGGAGCCGTTATCCCCATATTTCCCCCGACTCAGATACTTCCTTCTTCTGTCCATTCGAGGACGAACGGTTGTTTTAGAGGTGGAGAATGTGACGACCCAAAAGGTCATCACTTGTTTTAAAACAAAATCTCTATGTTCTCAAGCCTTTAAAACCTCATTTAGAGCCATCTCGATTTGCGTGTGCAGTCCGAGCGCGTAGCCGGAAAGCTTAAATATGATAATCTATGAAAAATGATAAGTTTTGATTATAAAATGAGCTAATTTGACTCTGGTCAACCTTTTGGGTAAACGGACCCGGACCCGTGATTTGACGGTCCCGGAGGGTCCATAGGAAAATATAGGACTCGGGTGTATGCCCGTAATTGAATTCCGAGGTCCCAAGCTCGAGAAATGAATTTTTAAAGAAAATTGTTTTCTAGAATTGTTTAAAGAAATTTGAAATGGAATTTGATTAGAACATGATGGTATCGGGCCCGTATTTTGGTTCCGGCACCCGGTACAGGTCCTATATATGATTTAAGACATTTCTGTGGAATTTGTGAAAAACGGATGTCACATGACATGATTCGGACTTAAATTGCAAAATTTATGTTTAAAGAAGTTTTGAGAAAATTGCATTGATCTCGAGATTTAATTTGATGTTCATGAGGTTATTTTGATGATTTGATTACACGAGTAAGTCTATATGATACTGTTGAGTTAGTATGACATTTTGTTTGGAGCCCCGAGGGCGCGGGTGAGTTTTGGGATGTTTTTACACTTAGGAAAAAGTTGCAGATTCAGAGAAGTTGCAGGTCTCTAAAGCCAGGTCTCGCGGTCCACGGTGGAAGCTTCGCGGCCGCGGTGGGATTGTGAGGTCCGCGGTGAGCAAGGCCAAGCCTCCGCGGCCACGCTCGAGTTCTTGCGGTCCGCGGTGGAGCTCCGCGGTCGCAGTCCTTTTTATGCGGCCCGCGGAAGGGTCTGAGAGGAGTATATTTAAATGGACTTTTCAGTTATTTTTCATTTTTCAAAACCCCAAAAAATATAAGAGGCGATTTTTCAAACAACCTTTCTTTTCCAAATCAATTGTAAGTCATTTTTATCTAGTTTCCTTCAATCATTCACATCTTTTAACATGATTTCAACTTAAAATCAAAGATTTTCATGGGGAAAATTGGGTGTTTTGGGTAGAACCTAGGTTTTTCAAAAATTGGGATTTGGACCTCGATTTGAGGTGCGATTTCAAAACATATCATATATTTGGGTTCATGGGGGAATGAGTAATCGGGTTTTGGTTTGAACCTCGGGTTTTGACCTTGTTGGCCCGGGGGCGATTTTTGACTTTTTGGGTAAAATTTTGGAAAACTCATTTTCATGCATTGGGGTTGATTCATTTAGCATTTATTGATGTAATTAAGTAATTGTGACTAGATAGAGCGAGTTGGCGGCGGAATCAAGGGGTAAAGCTATAATTGAACCTTGAGTTGTGTTTGTGGCATCGAGGTAAGTGTTTGGTCTAACCTTAGCTTGAGGGATTAGGAGTTGTGTCCTATTTGTTATTTGTTTCTTGTTGAGTACGACACATAGGCATGATGACGAGTATCTATGCGTTGGTGTCAAGCATGACCATGAGTCTTATATTGTGATTTTCATGATCTTGTTGTATTATTCATGCCTTGGCGAAGATTTCTATTTGTTGTATAAAGTTGTGGAAAGAATTGTGACCTATGAACATTGAGGAGCGTTGGCTCCATTTGTATAACGAATTGTGAAAGTATAACTGATAATCGAAACTCTAGGGCATTAGCTCAAGTTGTGAAGTGAATTGTGAAGTAAAAGTGAGAAAGAGAAGAGGTCATTATGTTGCCCCCTTGACGGGCTGTTGTTGAGTTAAGGTTCCCTTGCATTGTGTTCTTAATTGATATTACGGACGCTTAGGTTGATGATTCTTCATGTTAGGTGTTTTAACAAGTTTGGTTATAGATGGGTAGTTAGGTGTTGTAACAAGTTTAGTTATAGTTGAGGTAGTTAGATGTTGAAACTAGTTGAGATAGTTAGATGTTGGAACAAGTTTGGTTATGGTTGTTTGTCCCTTGCCGGTACGTATATACTTGTACTGTTGAGTTCCCTTGCCGAAATAGTGTAGTCTATTGTTGATCCCTTTCCGGGACGGTTAATTATGACTATTGTTAACTGTATATTTGGAACGGGTTGCACACCGCAATAGATATTATATTGGATTGGGTTGCACGCCGCAACAGTTATATATGTGGATCGGGTTGCACGCCACAACAGATATTATATTGGATCGGTTGCACGCCGCAATAGTTATATATGTGGATCGGGTTGCACGCTGCAACAATGTTAAATGATAAGGGATCGGGTTGCGCGCCGCAACAGTATTATCATTGTATTGATTGTAGACATTGAGTGCTCTTTCATACTTTATTAAGTTTCTGATAAAATTGATATGTTTCCCCTAAGCATGTTTCCCCCTCCCTTTTAAACTGTTATTACCTGTTTATATTTCCGCTGTATATTATATAACTGCACAGGTTTATCTGGAGTCTGGTCCTTGCCTCATCACTACCTCGCTGGGGTTAGGCCAGACATTTACCAGCATATGGGGTCGATTGTGCTGATGCTACACTCTGCACTTATGTGCAGATACAAGAGCGGCACTTGGTTAGCAGCGTTAGGGGAGCCAGCCTTCAGTCCACCGAGACACCGAGGTAGCCTTGCAGGCGTCCGCAGGCCCGACGTCTCCTCTATCTTTTGTTATGTTCTTTTATCTCATGTATCCGAGACTAACGATGTTATTTTTCATTCAAATTGTTGTATGTAGTACTCTTAGTAGTCTGTGGATATTGTGACACCAGTTTCTGGGTAGAGGCATGTGTTGACTTTCGAAACATTTTGGTTTTATATTTATTTAAGAGTTCCGCTTAAATCTCGTATTCCGTTGTCATTTAGATGTTCATCACTTGTTAATATAAGTTGTAAAAAGGATTAATACAGAAGAGTTAAAAATTTCTAAGTTCGTGGCTTGCCTAGCTTCTACGAGTAGGCGCCATCACGACTCCCGAGGGTGGAAATTTTGGGTCGTGACATATTACAAGCTAAGGTCGAAATATTAACCCGTTGTGATTCGAGCGAGGTCGAATTCTTCTTTTGGTGATGGCCCTTGGCCGTAGGGGTGTTATTTTGACCTAAGGTCGAAGTGTTAACCCGTTGTGATTCAAGCAAGGTCGAATTCTTCTTTTGGCGATGGCGCTTGGCCGTATGGGTGTTATTTCGAGCAAAGGTCGAAGTGCTAAACCTTTGTTTCATTGTCATATTTTGGAGAATCACAGGTCATCGTATTGTCTGTGTATACGTCAGAGTGGATCCTGGCGTACTCGGTTTTGTTTTTTGTTTTGGAGAATTTTGGGCATTCCCTAGGGGAGTCCCAGTTTTTCTTAGCTTCTATATTTCCTGGGTGAGTCCCATTTTGCTTAATTTTGCTTGCATTAGAGAATACGATGATGGGGAGCATAAAATGTTGATGTTTCGCTCACTGGAGAATGTTATACATGTTCGTTTCATACATATAATGGAGAAGTTTCCATGTATCTGGTCTCTTCGTCGCCCGATCTGGGGAGGTAGTCAACAGGCGGGGTGATGAATCATACTTGAACTTCGAGACATCCCCTTCGTCTCCCTATTAGAAACTTCCCTGAGAACCTAACTGGGGCGAAACCCGGGTGATGGGAAGGGAGTACGACTTGAGGGGTGTCCTTTTTCAGGAGTTGAAGTATTTGAGGTGGGCGACATTTCAATTATTTGGTAGTAGTTTTCCTTCCATTGTTTCTAGTTGGAATGCTCCTTTGCTCGCTTGCCTGTGCGGGCGCTCGTGTTCCTGTTTAGACCAACAACAGAGGGTAAACCAAAATGAAATATTTCGTACCTCGATCCAACGGGTCGACGAAAGGGGGCGACGTTATTGCGTTGCTTGCACTGCCTGGTGTTCGAATGGTCGATGGAATGGTGGTTTTAGATTTGGCGGTCGTGTTTAGCTCCTTTTTTTAACAGTGTCTAAGATTTGCGCGGGTTGGGCTCACCTCACTTGATGTAGTGTTGAAATCGAATTCCGGTCCGATCTCGTTCAATTTGTACCCACAACAATGGAGACATGTCATACTTCGTTCACGGATCATCCGATGTGTAGGGGAATGTGAAAGTAGGGTAGGATGTACCCATTCTTTCGAAGGACCGTGTAGCAAGCTGTCGTCCTCTCATAAAGGGTAGGAACACGGGTTAATATACAAGGTGAATGTGTCAAATGGGGATGTGGTCACGCCAGATGACCATGATCCTCTTTTGAACGTGCGTACACCATGCTAAACCTATCGTTACTGGCGAGATGTGGGTTTTGTGTGGATATTGATTATAGCTTCTACTTTTATGCAGCAGCCTGAACTATATTAGCATGTGAGGTTTATTTACTGCTCTTTCGAGTGGGTGGTTACATTTCGCCGGTTCTAGGTCTGAATGAAACTAAAAAAATTGGGTAAGAAATCCCCACAGACAGCGCCAATTTGTTTGAACAAAAAGTTTAAAACTCTTTGTCGAACTAATTATTGATAATAAAGAAGGTAAATCTTAGTCAAACATAATTAATTTCAGATCCAAGCATATGAAGTGCGAAATAAAAGAAGAATAAGAACGTATGAGATTTATTAATGTGATAATTGTACATCAAACATGAGAGATGAGCTTACATTCAGAGCAGAGATGCATCATAATCATGGGAGCAGAGAAAGGGAAGAGAGGTAACTTATTGATAAACAAGAGATTCCTCTTGATTCCTCTATTGTGGTTGCTCTCCTACCAAAATCCCTCATCTTCTCTAAGCCCTCCCCCCATATATATATATATATATATATATATATATATATATATATATATATATATATATATATATATATATATATAGTTCCTTTCCCTTTTATCCAATGGTCTTTGACCGGCGTACTTTCTTACGACTGTACCTTTTGTTGTCTGCTCGAACACAACGCTGGTTTTATGATGTACATTTTCCGACGATTTGACCCCGACGATGGCCGAAGTGTTCTTCGCTATTTCGCCCCATGGGCATGATTATAGTTTGGTCGACCCCTTATCATTCTTCTTGAGGACGACCACTATGGTCAGATTTCGACTCATACACGTACCAAAAAACTAATATATTAAATTATATCTGTCAACTTATCCGTACATCGCGCGAATTCTGACACTAGTATAAAAAAAGTAAAAGTATAAAATAAGGTTTATTTTGAAAAGATTTGTTATGAAAATAATTTTATTGCTGATTTGACACTGGCGTGAATTGGGACGTGGCGCTTTTTCTCTGAATGGGCCGGGTCGGCCTGACCGGCTCCTAAAACCATTGGGACCAATTAACCTGTCCGCTGCTCCACGCACCCTACTGGCTGTTTGAAAAATAAAAAAATTGAGACATTTGACAACCTAAGATAAAGTCAATCAAGCCCCAAAACACAAAACACTTGTTATGTACGTGGCACCATTTAGAGCATGTTTGGAAAGCCACCTAGAAATTGGATTTGAGTGTAATTAGATGTAATTACACAGTTTGACATGTTTGTTTGGCCAAGTAATTACTTGGTCAGCATGGAACTAGGTGTAATTGAATGGGTTTAATTACACTCTTCAATTCTCAAAGAGAAGGTGAGAATTGGTGGTAATTACATCGTATAATTACAAGGTTACTTTTTAGTTTCTTCTCTTTTTTGTTTTTATTTTATTTTCTTTATAACTTTTTATTTCTATTATTTTACTTTTTAAATTTAATTTTTACTTTTTTTGTTTTTTGAAATTTTAAAATATATTTTTCTTTGTATATTATTTATCTTTTATTTCTCTATCTTTACTTCTTGTGATTCCGTATAATCGTTATATTTTATTATTCTATTTTTTGAAACTACACCTCCTAATATTAGAAATAATAAGTCATTAACAAACTTGACATATAATGAGTGATGCAATTAACGTGAAATTTCATTGTTGAATGTGGTTATAAACTTGTTATGTTTCCTAATCTTAAGTTGTAGTGGAACTTAATATTATTATGTTGGAATTTTATATATATGTTAAACTTTTTTTTTTTGAATTTTAAAATTGTGTTATATTTGTGGTTCCAATTTACTTGCTTTAGTAGTATTGGCTCACATTGCTTGTTGCTCATTTTTTAGTTAGAATTGATAGATTAGTTTTGTCAAACATGAATAATTTTATGACATTATATTTAAAAATATTAATTTGTTTTATCAAACATGAATTCCATGATGTTCTTACAAAACGTATGTTTTTAGTTTTTGTAAGTATCTAAACTAAAAATTATTAATTGGAATATATATATAAATTATTTTTACAACATTAGTTATAAATATATGATTACTAATTAATGTATATTCACGAAAAATATATATATATCTTAGACACCAAATATAATATCATTTATACTTATAAAAATTTATAGGCATATATTTATTATATTAACTTTTAAATTTTGATAATTATTTCATTTAAAATTTAATTTAAATGTGTAATTACATTTGTGCAATCAAACAGTAAACTTATAATTACACTCTAACAAACAAACAGGGCATCGTAATTATACAATTATATAATTATTAAGCTGTGTAATTATTACCCTAATAATTACACCAATTCCAATTATCCGGTGTCTTTCCAAACAGACCCTTACTGAAATATTAGGAAAACAAGTAGAAAAAAATTCCACAAACTGACTCACCCGTTTATCGTTACAAATACTTTTTAAAATTCCAGCCGTTTGTCCAACGGTACCTGCCCTTCAACCACAAATAGATTCCACTTTATATTTGTTCAATTTTTTAAGTCGATGTCTCAATCTTTTTTTAATGGGGAAAAAATGTCCATGTCTTCGTTGAAAAAAGAATTCCTAAATAGATTCAAATATAACACAAACTTTCTCATGTTTATATTTTGTGTAACAGACTGAAGTGTTTGTATCATATTAACGGATATGTTTGCTCTTAAAATGCTAATGTTTGTTTTTCTTTTGTTTAGTATAAAAAAATTAACTTACTGTATCATTCAATGCATGCATTTAATATGTTTGTGCCACTAAAATTCTTTAAATTACACTATCACATAAATAATGGTGATGAAGAAAATGAAGTGGAATAACGTTTTAAAAAATACTTATTCTCTTTTAGGCTTGTCTTTTTTCTTTCTTTCTTATTTACACGATTTTCCAATGTTATTTGTATGGTTATCTTTAATTAGATCAAATAAATATTGAAGAAATTAAATGTAATACAATATGATTGTATACGAAATCCAATAACTATATATGAGATTTAATTTGTCCATTTGTAAATTAAATTATATTCTTGTTACGCAAAGCTTAAAAGAATGAAAATTCATATATGGATGTAATTATAAGAAATTGATCACTAATATGTATGCATCAAATTATAAAATCTTAAAATAAAAAGTTATATTATTTCGCGAAATGGATTAAAACACATAAACATACATAGAAGGAAAATTGCGTGAGCGTTTTGTGTTTTAATCTAATTAATGAAATAACATAACTTTTTTAATTTAATATTTTATCATTTGATGCATACATATGAGTCAACGTGTATAGAGAAACTAAAAACAATTATTTAGACTGACGCTTTGTTTTTAGTCTAAACACAAAAACAATTATATTTCCTCTTCTTGTATAGAGAAAGTGGACAAAATTTTAGGCAACTATGTACCTACTAAATTGAAAACTGCCTTCTTAATCCTTTTTGTTTTTTGAAAAGTTTTAATTTATAGATCATTTACACTATCCAAGCCATTAAATGTAATTCGAATTTGTAAATCGGGTCAATTAGAGTGTGCCCAAATTGATCAACGAATGAATCTATTTCAACGCATTTCGTCCAAATTTGGACAGGGTACAATTATGTGGACTAACTTGATCTCCCTTTGGCTTGACATGCATATTTTAGAAAGCTTTTTGAAATATGAATTAGAAAATTGTTTTTAAAGGTGCATATTTGCATGAGAAATATATTTTATGAAAAACGTTTTATCATATCAAACAAACCGTAATTCTACATTGTTTAGCTCCAAAAAAGCAGTTTTTTCCTTCTTTAATTTAATCAATCAGATGTTTCTAATCAGATTATTGTAATCTATTACTTGGAACCCACCTCAAATTTATAGTGAATTTCGTTTATTTTCATTAAATAGAAGACATTTAATTGCAAAATATTTCAAAATTAATGCCATAAAAATGCGCGTTTACTATCTCTATATAAATATTGCATGCCTGAAAAGGAAGATTCACCGCGAATTTAAATGTGCTAGTCTTAGGGTACGCACTTTGCGTGTGTATCCATTTCAATAAAAATATAATTTTCTTTAAAAAAAATTATATAATATTATTAGATAATGTGTTTGAGTTATATAAAATTATAAAATAAAAAAATATCTTTAAATGATGCATATTTTTTTATTTAGCTAGCTCAATAAATAAAAAAACATCGTCCATAAAATTATGAGATGCCTTATTAAGATTTATGAGGACTTATGTGAGAATGTCTTATGAATTGCTTTTCTTCAATAGTATAATACCGAAAACAAAACATATAATTACTTTTACCGCGGGTCTCTAGTAACACAATTTGAAAATTGAATCTTTTGATTTTTACCCCTATAACTTTAAAAAAATTGATAGTGACATTGTAAAATTAGAAAAATGACTAATACTGAGATAATATTTATAACAAATAACTTAATATAAAAATATAACATAGCGAAATGTTGTCATTTGTTGGACGAAATGCAAAAAGATAAAAATAAAAACTTATTTATGGTACATTTTGTCTTCTACTATTTTATTTCATTATTTTAAATTTATATTTTTACCAATTGAACTCTCAACAATATACTATAATCAATTTGGCTTTATATTCTGATTTCTTTCACTGCCAATGCTTATTTTATGAAAATAAATTTATGTACCTTAGTAATTTAGTCAACTTGACAAGTAATTAATTTTACTAATACGATGAACTTGATAAAGAATAAAATTGGATGTTCTTGCTAATTATTTAATTCAAAGATTCAATTATGTGTTCTAGTAAGGAAATAATTTAGTTTTTGTTAATTCAAATTATTAGTTTTTATTATTTCCTAATATTTTGCCTTAAAACCAACTAACGTTATGAGTTATTGAACTTTTCTTTATTTACAATAAATTCGGATTTTCTTTTATATAAATTATTTTTTATCATAGTATCTACTTATACTTTTATAAAATCAAAGAAATTAGGCTACCACCTTTTTTTATTTTTTATTAACCATACAATTTAATTCATCACGTTTGAAAACTGTGTAAACACATTCCTCAATTGCTAATTTATAATTAAACAAATATGCTAAGACAAGTGAGTTATTACTTGAATAACAAACTAAGTGAAGCACGTTATATTATATTAGTAGCATATATAATATATGTATAGATAAACTATTTTCAAAACATTGATAGTCTTTTATTGTGGTTTGTAAGCAATACTCAAAATTTATGTATCAAAATATGATAGTAACAATAACGGAAACATATTAGCAAGGTATTGAATCTTCTCGGTCTTTCACAAATTCAAACCATAAAAGAATTTATATAAAATAAAATTGTGTCTAGTTCAAACCAACAAAGGATTATGTTAAAAAATAAGACTCTTAAACCAAAAAGGAGTTCAAAACGTTATTTTTTACCTAATATATTTATAAAAAAGTAATTTGTCAAAAGGAGACTGGTGGTGAAATGAAGTGGTCCAAGGTAAAGTGGAAGCGAAGAAGGCGGCATACCTGATGTTAGTGGGGAGCATAGGTGAGGAGGAGAGGCGAGCGTGCATGGAGAGATATAAGGTAGCTAGGAAGGAAGCTAAACTGTCAGTCACAGAGGCTAAGACTGCGGCTTATGGTCGTATGTACGAGGAACTGGGGGAAAAGGGCGGGGAGAAGAAGTTATTCCGGCTGGCCAAGTTGAGAGAGAGAAAGACTCGAGATTTGGACCAAGTGCGATGCATCAAGGACGAAGATGGCAGGATACTGATGGAAGATGCCCATATCAAGAGGAGATGATAGACTTACTTCCATAAACTTCTGAACGAAAAAGGGGATCGGGATATTGTGCTAGGCGAATTGGAGCATTCCGAGACTCACCGTGACCTCGGGCATTGCAGGTGTATCAAGGTTGAGGAGGTCGTGGGGGCTATGCGTAAGATGAGTAGAGGTAGAGCAACCGGACCAGACGAGATCCCAGTGGAATTTTGGAAGTGTGTAGGGAGAGCAGGTTTGGAGTGGTTGACTGGGCTGTTTAATGTTATTTTTTAAGGCAAAGAGGATGCCAGATGAGTGGAGGTGGAGTACGGTGGTTCCATTGTATAAGAACAAAGGTGATATCCAGAGTTGTAACAATTATAGGGGTATCAAATTACTGAGTCATACCATGAAAGTATGGGAGAGGGTCGTTGAAGCGAGGGTGAGGATGACGGTGTCTATATCAGATAACCAGTTCGGGTTCATGACGGGTTGTTCAACCACAGAAGCTATACATCTTGGTAGGAGGTTGGTGGAGTTGTACAGGGAGAGAAAGAAGGATCTGCACATGGTGTTTATTGACCTAGAGAAAGCGTATGACAAGGTTCCTAGAGAAGTTCTCTGGAGATGCTTGGAGGCAAAAGGTGTGTCGGTTCCCTATATTATGGTGATAAGGAACATGTATGATGGGGCTAAGACTCGGGTTAGGACGGTAAGAGGCGACTCTGAGCATTTCCCGATTGAAATGGAGTTACACCAAGGCTCTGCACTCAGTCCATTCTTATTCGCCCTTGTGATTGTCACGGCCCGGATATTTCACCTCTCGGGAGTCGTGATGGCGCCTACTAATGAGAGCTAGGTAATCCAATCCTTAACTACTTACTTCATTATCAAATTTTTTCTTTTTAAAAAATATAAGTCAATAACATGAAAACAACAGAACTTTAAATAATTAAGCGGAAGATAACAATTAAATGTCTGAAATATGAATATATTACAAATACTTAAGTCCTAACCACCCAAAACCTGGTGTCACAGTATCACAGATGGTCTAAGATTCACAACATACAAAGTCTGAAGAAATAATAATGCATTGTTTCTGAATGTAAGAAAAATGAAACAGGAAAGTAGGGATAGAGGGAGACGCCAGGGCCTACGGACACCTGCAGGCCTACCTTGGATCTCCACGTGGACTAAAGATAGCCTCCACACTATGGTCCAAAAGTTGCTCCGGAATCAGCACATAGTGCAGAGTGTAGTATCAGCACAACTGGCCCCATGTGCTGGTAAGTGCCTAGCCTAACCTCGGCGAAATAGTGATGAGGCTAGGACCAGACTACCAAATAAACCTGGGCAGTTCAAATATATACAACGGAAAAGAAATGCATAAATAATCAGTCAATATGGGAGGGGAAGAATGCTTTGGGGAAGATAACAATTCCGAATAGAAAGACATCAAGTAATGAAAGAACAGCATAACTCGAATATCAATAAAGAATCAGAAATCCATAAATGCATGGCATCACTCTTCGTGCTTTTACTATCGTCCTCACCAAGCAATTATATAATAAAAGTGTGTACGGCATCACCCGTCGTGCTTTTACTCTGTTTTCTCACCATATAATCAATAAAATCGGCACGGAATGGTACGTCATGCGGCACGACATCACCCTTCATGCTTTACTCTCTTTCCTCATAATCGTACAGGGCATCACCTTTCGTGTTTTACACTCTTCCTCACAAAACAAACAATACACGGCATTACCCTTCGTGCTTTAATACTCTTCCTCACCCAAACAATAATCACAAATATGGGGCAAGGGAATAAATAAGATTATAGTAGGAATCCCAACAAGGGAACAACAATTCAACAATTAAGTCCCGGAAAGGGAGCAACATCAATAATATCAATATTCCGACAAGGGAGATAACCAATAAAGCAACAATATCCCGGTAAGGGAACAATTTAATAACTTCTTTCTCTTATTCGCTTTTACTTCACAACTCACTTTACCACTTGAGCTAATGCTCCAAAGAGTTCAATCAACTCATATACTTTCACAATTCGTAATATAACTTGAGTCAATCCTCCTCGATGTTCAAAGGTCACAATTCCTTCCACAAACTTTTCACAACAAATAGAAATCAACTCTAAAGCATGAATAACACAACGAAGTCACGAAAATAATATAAGACTCACGGGCATGCTTGACACCAACGTATAGATACTCGTCATCACGCCCATACGTCGTACTCAACAATTATCACATAGAAAATAGGACTCAACTCCTAATCCCTCAAGCTAAGGTTAGACCAAACACTTACCTCGAACTTCCACGGCTAACTCAAGCCTCAAACACCGTCTTTCCTTTCGAATTCGGCTCCAAATCAATTGTATCTATACATAATTGACTTCATAACATCAAAAAACACTAAACAATCCAATTCCAATGCTTAATTATAGCTTTCTAATCATTCTTCCCAAAAGTCGAAAATTGACCCCAGACCCGCTTGGTCAAAACACGAGGTTCGGACCAAAACCCGATCACCCATTCATCCACGAGCTCGAATATATAATTTGTTTTCAAATACGACCCCAAAACGAGGTTTAAATCACAGATAATCAAAAAGCCCTAACTCTACCCAAATCCCTAATTTTCTACCCTTAATTACATGATTTAAGCCTAGAAATCTAATAGGTGTTAATGAAAATTGAAAAAAATGAGTCTAAGATTACATACCTATGAATTGGTGGTGGAATCCCCTTTCAAACATTGCCCAATTTGGAGTTAAGATGAAGAAGTTATGAGTTTTGGTGTAAATCCCGTAATGGCTATTGTTTTAAGACCACTGGGCAGGCCTTTATCGCGTTCGCAATAGGCCTGTCGCATTCGCGATGGGTTAGGCCTAAGTGACCTTCGCGTTCGCTATACTGGGCTAGCATTCGCGGATCTTTGACCCCTCGAGCCTTTGCGTTCGCGGCTAGTGGCCTCGTTCGGGTAGAATAAGTATGAACTCCCTCCCCAGGCCCATTGCCTTACATGTTCGCGAGTGCCTGGACACGTTCGCGAAGGGTACTCCCCCCTCAACCTCGCGTTCGCGTCTCAGGCTTTGCGTTCGCGAAGAAGAAAACTGGCACTTGGGATGTTTTCTTTACGCGTTCGCGAGTTGGACCACACGAACGTGAAGAACAATTTCCCTGTGCATTGAACTGCAAAATCTGCAACTTTCTTAAGTTCAAAAACTTTCCGAAACCCATCCGAAACATGCCCGAGCCCTCGGGGCTCCAAACCAAACATACGTACTAACTCAAAAACATCATATGAACTTATCCGTGCGATTAAATTGCCAAAATAACATCATTAACATAGAATTAAACCTCAAAATCAAAGAATTATCTCAAACTTCTTAAAACATCTATTTTAGCAATTTATGTCCGAATCACGTCAAATGACATCCGTTTCTCACCAAATTTCACAGAAATATCTTAAATCATATATAAGAAATGTACCAGGTACCAGAACCAAAATACGGGCCCGATACCATCATGTTCTAATCCAATTTCATTTCAAATTCCTTTAAACAATTTCAGAAAACAATTTTCTTTAAAAATTCATTTCTCGGGCTTGGGACCTTAGAATTCGATTCGGGGCATACGCCCAAGTCCCATATTTTCCTACAGACCCTCCGGGACCGTCAAATTAGGGTCCGGGTCCGTTTACCCAAAACGTTGATCGAAGTCAAATTAGTTCATTTTATAGTCAAAACTTATCATTTTTCATAGATTTTCACATTTAAGCTTTCCGGCCAAGTGCCTAGACTACACACGCAACTTGAGGTGACACTAAATGAGGTTTTCAAGGTCTTAGAATACAGAATTCAAGTTAAACGCAAGTGATGACCCACATTCTCCACCTCTAAAATAATTGTTTGTCCTCGAACGAACATAAGAAGGAAGTACCTGAGTCGGGGAAAAGATGGGGATAACGGCTCCACATATCGGACTCGGACTCCCAAGTCGATGCCTTAGGAGGCTGTCCTCTCCACTAAACACAAATAAAAGGAAAACTCTTTGATCTCAACTAACAAACCTGCCGGTCTAGAATAGCCACAGGCTCCTCCTCATAAGACAAGTCCTTGCCCAACTGGACAGTGCTGAAATCTAACACGTGGGATGGATTGTCGTGATATTTTCGAAGCATGGACACATAAAACACTGGATACACAGCTGATAAGTTCGGAGGCAATGCAAGTCTCTAAGCCATCTCTCCCACTCGATCAAGAATCTCAAACGGGTCAATAAACATAGGGCTAAGCTTGCCCTTCTTCCCAAATCTCATCACGCCCTTCATAGGCGATACTCGGAGCAATACCCGCTCACCGACCATGAAAGCCAAATCTCGAACCTTGCGATCGGCATAACTCTTTTGCCTAGACTGAGCTGTACGAAGCCTATCTTGAATAATCCTAACCTTATCCAAGGCCTCCTGAAACAGATCCGTACCCAACAACCGAGCTTCTCCCGGCTCAAACCATCCAACCGGAGGCCAACATTGCCTATCATATAAAGCCTCATAAGGAGCCATCTGAATACTCGACTGGTATCTATTGTTGTAGGCAAACTCTGCTAAAGGAAAAACTGATCCCACGAGCTTCCAAAGTCAATAACACAAGCTCGGAGCATATCCTCAAGAATATGAATGGTCCGCTCGGACTGCCCGTCCGTTTGGGGATGAAACGATGTGCTCAACTCAACTTGTGTGCCCAACTCTCACTGAACTGCTCTCCAAAAATGCGAGGTAAACTGCATACCTCGGTCCGAAATGATAGACACAGGCACACCATGAAGGTGAACAATCTCCCCGATATAGATCTCAACCGACCTCTCGGATGAATAGAAGACTGTCACAGGAATGAAATGTGCTGACTTGGTCAGCCTATCAACAATGACTCATACTGCATCGAACTTCCTCCGAGTCTGCGGGAGTCTAACAACGAAATCCATAGTGATCCTCTCCCACTTCCACTCGGGAAGCTCAATACTCTAAAATAAACCACCTGGCCACTGATGCTCATATTAACATGCTGGCAATTCAAACACCGAGCCACATATGCAATGATATCCTTCTTCATTCTCCGCCACCAATAATGCTGTCGTAAATCCTGATACATCTTCGTGGCGCCCGGATGAATAGAGTACTGGGAGCTATGGGCCTCCTCTAAAATCAACTCCCGAAGCCCATCCACATTAGGCACACAAACTAGACCCTGCAATCTCAAAACTCCATCATCATCTAAGGTAACCTGTTTGGCACCTTCATGCTGCACCGTGTCTCTGAGGACACACAAATGGGGATTATCATACTGTCGATCTCGAATACGCTCCAATAATGAAGAACGAGCGACTATGCAAGCTAACACATGGCTGGGCTCAAAAACATCCAACCTCACGAACTTATTGGCCAAAGCCTGAACATCCTAAGCAAGCGGTCTCTCACTGACCGGAATATAAGCAAGACTGCCCATACCGGCTTACTTCTTACTCAAAGCATCGGCCACCACATTGTCCTTTCCCGGATGATATAAGATAGTGATATCATAATCTTTCAACAACTCCAACCATATTCTCTGCCTCAAATTCAACTCCTTTTGCTTGAACAAATACTGAAGACTCTTGTGATCCGTGAACACCTCACATGCCACGCCATACAGATAATGCCTCAAAATATTCAATGTGTGAACAACGGCTGCCAACTCTAAATCATGAACCGGATAGTTTTGCTCATGAATCTTCAACTACCGTGAAGCATAGGCAATGACCTTGCCATCCTACATCAACACTGCACCAAGCCCAATACGAGATGCATTACAATAAACTATATAAGGCCCTGAACCTGTGGGTAAAACCAACACCAGTGCCGTAGTTAGAGCTAACTTGAGCTTCTGAAAGCTTGCCTCACACTCGTCCGACCATCTAAACTGGGCACCCTTCTAGGTCAACCTAGTCATCGGGGTTGCGATAGATGAGAAGCCCTCCACGAACCGACGATAGCAGCCTACCAATCCCAAGAAACTCTGAATCTATATAGCTAATGCTGGCCTAGGCCAGTTCTTGACTGCCTCAATCTTCTTCGGATCAACCTGAATACCCTTTGCTGATACAATATGACCCAGAAATGCAACTGAACTCAACCAAAACTCACACTTCGAGAACTTGACATATAACTGACTATCCCTCAAGGTCTGAAAAACCACTCTGAAATGCTGCTCATGCTCCTCCCAGCTATGGTAATATATCAAAATATCATCAATGAAGACTATCACGAATGAATCCAGATAAGGCCTGAACACTCGGTTCATCAAATCCATAAAAGCTGTTGGGGCATTTGTCAACCCGAATGACATAACCAAGAACTTATAATGCTGGTACTGAGTGCGGAAAGCTATCTTGGGGACATTGGATGCCCTAATCCTCAACTGATGGTAGCCAGATCTCAAATCAATCTTCGAAAATACCTTGGCACCCTGAAGCTGATCAAACAAATCTTCAATCCTCGGCAATGGATACTTATTCTTGATTGTAACCTTGTTCAACTGCTGGTAATCAATACACATCCTCATCGACCCATCCTTCTTCTTAACAAACAACACCGGTGCACCCCAAGGCAAAACACTAGGTCTAATGAAACCCTTCTCAAGCAAGTCTTGCAATTGTTCCTTCAACTCTTTCAACTCAAGCGGGGCCATATGATACGGCGGGATAGAAATAGGCTGAGTGCCCGAAGCCAGATCAATGCAAAAGTCAATATCTCTGTCAGGTGGCATACCCGGCAGGTCTGAAGGGAAAACCTCAGGAAATGCACGAACAACGGGCACAAAATCAATATACGGAACCTCAGTGCTAGAATCACGAACATATTCAAAATAGGCCAAACACCCCTTCTCGACCATATGCCGAGCCTTCACATAAGAGATAACGTTGCGGGTAGAATGACTAGGACTCTCTCTCCACTCTAAATGAGTCAAAACCAGTAAGGCTAAGGTCACAGTCTTGGATGACAGTCCAAGATAGCGTGGTAAAGTGATAACCAGTTCATCCCCAATATAACATCGAAATCGACCATGGCTAGAAGCAATAAATCTACTCGAGTCTCAAGACCCCCAATCACAACTACACAAGAGCGATAGACTCGATCTACCACAATAGAATTACCCACCGGTGTAGACACATAAACAGGAACACTCAATGAATCATTAGGCATGACCAGATACCGTGCAAAATAAGATGACACATACGAGTATATAGACCCTGGATCAAATAACACTGAAGCATCTCTATCACAAACCAAAACAATACCTGTGATAACCGCATCTGAAGCCTCAGGCTCGGGCCTGGCTGGAAGAACATAACATCGGGGCTAGACCCTACCACCCTGGACTACCTCTCTAGGATGGCCTGCAGCTGGCTGGCCTCTACCTCTAGCGGTCTGATATCTACCTCTAGCACCTCTATATCCACCTCTAGCTGGCTGGGTGGGTTGTGGAACATATGGTGCCTGAACCATGGCATGGGAACTCTAATGCTGAGAGCTACTCGGTGCTCGAGGGCAAAATCTAGCAATGTGACCCGTATCACCACAAGTGTAACAAGCCCTCGACTACTGAGACTGCTGGCCTTGACGACCTGAATGACCACCCTGAAAACTCTGAAGCGGTGGTACACTGATAGGAGCAGGTGGTGCACTGTAGGACTGTTGATCAGAATACTGCATCTAGGGACCACAGCCACCTGAAGTACCGCGAGAAACCTGGAGCACTAACTAAAAGGGCCTAGGAGGATGGCCTCTACTATACGAATCTCTACCTCCAGACGAGGTACCACTGAATTGTCCTAAATGACGAGGCCTCTTGTCTGACCCATGACCACCTCCCTGTGATAGAACTATTTCCACTCTTCTAGCCATATTGGCCGCCTCCTGAAAAGTAATCTCAGTCTCAGCCTGCCTAGCCATCTGAAGATGAATTGGCTAAATGAGACCGTCAATAAACCTCTTCACCCTCTCTCTCGGTGGGAAGTATGATGAGAGCATGGCGAGCCAAATCGATGAATTTGGTCTCATACTGGGTAACAGTCATGGAACCCTGTTGAAGACACTCAAACTGCCTCTGATAGGCCTCTTTCTGAGTAATGAGGAGAAACTTCTCCAGAAATAGCTGTGCAAATTGCTCCCAAGTCAAGGTTGGCGATCCGGCTGGTCTAGCCAAGCAATAATATCTCCACCAAGTCTTGGCAGATCCAGATAAGCGAAAAGTGTCAAAATTGACCCCATTGGTCTCAACTATCCCCATGTTCCTGAGTACCTCATGACAACTATCTAGATAATCTTGGGTATCCTAAGTAGATGCACCGCTGAAAGTAGTAGTGAAGAGCTTGGTGAACCTATCCAGCCTCCACAGAGCATCGACAGACATAGCGGCTCTATCACCGGTCTGAGCTACCACACCCAACTGAACTGCTCCAACTGCCTGAACCGCTGGAGTCTGAATCTGGGGAGCTACCTACTCCGAAGTGCGAGTAGCAGGAGTCTGGGCTCCTCCTCCAGCCTGAGAGACAGTTGGTGCTACAGGAAGCAAGCCTGCTTGGGTGACACTCTCCATGAGGCCCACCAGACGGATCATAGCATCCTGAAGAACTGGGGTAGCAATAAACCCCTCTGGGACCTAAGCTAGGCCCACCAAAACTGTTGGGGCTGGAACCTCATCATCAAAGTCAACCTGAGGCTCCTCCGCCGGTGCTGCTGCTCGGGACTGAGCTTTTCCCCTACCTCAGCCTCTAGCACGGCCTCGGTCTCGCCCTCTTCCCCTCGTGGAAGCTGCTGCTGGGGGCTCGGGCTGCTGGTCAGTGGATGAGGAAGCGCGTGTTCTCGCCATCTGCGAAAGAATAGAGTAGAAATTCAATTAGCATTGAGAAACCAAACCGCACAGCAGGAAAGAATAAATGTGAAGTTTTTCCTAACTCTGTAGCCTCTAGGGGATAAATACAGACGTCTCTGTACCGATCCCTCAGACTCTACTAAGCTTGTCTGTGAACTGTGAGACCCATGTAACCTAGAGCTCTGATACCAACTTGTTACGACCCGGATTTCCCACCTCTCGAGAGTCGTGATGGCGCCTACTAATGAGATCTAGGCAAGCCAATCCTTAACTACTTACTTCATTATCAAAGTACTTCTTTTTAACAAATATAAGTCGATAACATGAAAACAACGAAACTTTATATAATTAAGCGAAAGATAACAATTAAATGTCTAAAATCTGCATCTATTATAAATACTTAAGTCTTAACCACCCAAAACCTGGTGTCACAGTATCACAGATGGTTAAAGATTTACTACATACAAAGTCTGAAGAAATAATAACGCACTATTTCTGAATGTAAGGAAAATGAAACAGGAAAGTAGGGATAGAGGGAGACACCGGGGCCTGCGGACACCTGCAGGTCTACCTTGGATCTCCACGTGGACTGAAGGTAGCCTCCACACTATGGTCCAAAAGCTGCTCCGGAATCTGCATATAATACAGATTGTAGTATCAGCACAACCGACCCCATGTGCTGGTAAGTGCCTAGCCTAACATCGGCGAAGTAGTGACGAGGCTAGGACCAGACTACTAAATAAACCTATGCAGTTCAAATATATACAGCGGAAAAGAAATATAGAAATAACTAGTCAATATGGGAAGGGGAGCATGCTGTGGGGGAGATAACAATTCCGAATAGAAAGACATCAAGTAATGAAAGAACATCATAACTCCGATATCAACAAAAAATCAGAAATCCACAAATGCACGGCATCACCCTTCGTGCTTTTACTCTCATCCTCACCAAGCAATTATATAATAAAAGTGTGCACGGCATCACCCTTCCTGCTTTTACTCTCTTTCCTCTCCATATAATCAATTAAATCGGCACGAATGGTATATCGTGCGGCATGACATCGCCCATCGTACTTTACTCTCTTTCCTCACGATCGTACATGGCATCACCATTCGTGTTTTACACTCTTCCTCACAAAACAAACAATATACGGCATCACCCTTCGTGCTTTAACACTCTTCCTCACCCAAACAACAATCACAAATAATGGGTCAAGGGAATAAACAAGATTATAGTGGGAATCCCGGCAAAGGAACAACAATTCAACAATTAAGTCCCGACAAGGGAGCAACATCAATAATATCAACATCCCGGCAAAGGAGATAACCAATAAAGCAACAATATCTCGGCAAGGGAACAATTTAATAACTTCTTTCTCTTATTCACTTTTACTTCACAACTCACTTTACCACTTGAGCCAATGCTCCAAAGGGTTCAATCAACTCATATACTTTCACAATTCGTAATATAACTTGAGTCAATGCTCCTCGATGTTCAAAGGTCACAATTCCTTCCACAAACTTTTCACAACAAATAGAAATCAACACTAAAGCATGGATAATACAACGAAGTCATGAAAATCACAATATAAAACACATGGGCATGCTTGACACCAACGTATAGATGCTCGTCACCATGGCTATACGTCGTACTCAACAATTATCACATAGAAAATAGGACTCAACTACCAATCCCTCAAGCTAAGGTTAGACCAAACACTTACCTCGAACTTCCACGACCAACTCAAGCCTCAAACACCGCCTTTCCTTTCGAATTCAGGTCCAAATCAATTGTATCTATACATAATCGACTTCATAACATCAATAAATGCTAAACAATCCAATTCCAATGCTTAATTATAGCTTTTTAATCATTCTTCCCAAAAGTCAAAAATTGACCCCGGACTCGCTTGGTCAAAATACGAGGTTCGGACTAAAACCCGATCACTCATTCACCCACAAGCCTGAATATATAATTTGTTTTCAAATCCGACCCCAAAACGAGGTTTAAATCATAAATAATCAAAAAACCCTAACTCTACCCAAATCCCTAATTTTCTACCCTTAGTTACATGATTTAAGCCTAGAAATCTAATAGGTGTTAATGGAAATTGAAGAAAATGAGTCTAAGATTACATACCTATGAATTGGTGGTGGAATCCCCTTTCAAAAATCGCACAATTTGGAGTTAAGATGAAGAAGTTATGAGTTTTGGTGTAAATCCCGTAATGGCTCCTGTTTTAAGACCACTGGATAGGCCTTCATCGCGTTCGCAATAGGCCTGTCGGGTTTGCGATAAGTTAGGCTTAAGTGACCTTTGCGTTTGCGACACTAGGCTCGCGTTCGCGGAGCTTTGACCCCTCAAACCTTCGCGTTCGCGGGCCAGTGGCCGCGTTAGCGTAGAATAAGTGAGAACTCCCTCCCCAGGCCTATTGCCTTATGCGTTCGCGAGTGCCTGGACGCGTTCGTGAAGGGTAACCCCCCCCTCAGCCTCGCGTTCACGTCTCAGGCTTCACGTTTGCGAAGAAAAAACTGGCACTTGGAATTTTTGCCTTACGCGTTTGCGAGTTGGACCACGTGAACGTGAAGAACAATTTCCCTGTGCACTGAACTACAAAATCTGCAACTTTCTTAAGTTCAAAAACTTTCTGAAACCCATCCGAAACTCACCCGAGCCCTCGGAGCTCCAAACCAAACATACGTACTAACTCAAAAATATCATATGAACTTATTGTGCTATCAAATCGCCAAAATAACATCATTAACATCGAATTAAACCTCAAAATCAAAGAATTATCTCAAACTTCTTAAAACATCTATTTTAGCAATTTAGGTCCGAATCAAGTCAAATGACATTCGTTTCTCACCAAATTTCACAGAAATATCTTAAATCATATATAAGACCTGTACGAAGTCTATCCTGAATAATCCCGACCTTGTCCAAGGCCTCCTTAACCAGATCCGTACCCAATAATCGAGCCTCTCCCGGCTCAAACCATCCAACTGGAGACCAACATCGCCTACCATACAACGCCTCATACGGAGCCATCTGAATGCTGGACTGGTAGCTGTTGTTGTAGGCGAACTCTGCTAAAGGCAAAATCTAGTCCCACGAGCCTCCAAAATCAATGACACAGGCTCGGAGCATGTCCTCAAGGATCTGAATAGTCCTCTCGGACTGACCGTCCGTCTGGGGATGAAATGTTGTACTCAACTCAACCTGGGTGCCCAACTCTCGCTGAACCGCTCTCCAGAAATGCGAGGTAAACTGCGTACCCCGATCCGAAATATAGATAGCGGCACATCATGAAGGCGAACAATCTCCCTGATATAAATCTCGGCTAACCTTTCAGACAAATAGGTGGCTGCAACAGGAACAAAATGCACTGACTTGGTCAGCCTATCAACAATAACCCAAACCGCATCAAACTTCTTCCGAGTCATCGGAAGTCCAGTAACAAAATCCATAGTAATCCTCTCCCACTTCCACTCGGGAAGCTCAATCCTCTGAAATAAACCATCGGGCCTCTGATGCTCGTACTTAACCTGTTGACAGTTCAAACAACGAACCACATATGCAACAATGTCTTTCTTTATTCTATGCCACCAATAGTGCTGCCTCAAATCCTGATACATCTTCGCGGTGCCCGGGTGAATAGAATACTAAGAACTGTGGGCCTCCGCAAAGATCAACTCTCGAATCCCATCAACATTGGGCACACAAACTTGCCCCTGCAATCTCAATACACCATCATCATCTAAGGTCACTTTCTTGGCACCTCCACACTGCACCGTGTCCCTCAAGACACACAAATGGGGATCATCGAACTGCCGATCACGGATATGCTCCAATAACGAAGAACGAGCGACCGTGCAAGCTAATACTCGACTAGGCTCAGAAATGTCCAACCTCACAAACTGATTGGCCAAAGCCTGAACGTCCAAAGCAAGCGGTCTCTCACCGACCGGAATATAAGCAAGACTGCCCATACTGGCTGACTTCCTACTCAAGGCATCGGCCACCACATTGGCCTTTCCCGGGTGATATAAGATAGTGATGTCATAATCTTTCAACAATTCCAACCACCTCCTCTGCCTCAAATTCAACTCCTTTTGCTTGAACAAATACTGAAGACTCTTATGATCCGTGAACACCTCACACGCCACACCATACAGATAGTGTCTCCAAATCTTCAATGCGTGAACAATGGCTGCCAACTCCAAATCATGCACTGGATAGTTCTTCTCATGAACCTTCAACTGCCTCGAAGCATAGGCAATGACCTTGCCATCCTGCATCAACACTGTACCAAGTCCAATACGAGATGCATCACAATAGATTGTATAGGGCCCTAAACCTGTGGGCAAAACCAACACCGATGTCGTGGTCAGAGCTGTCTTGAGCCTCTTAAAGCTCGCCTCACACTCGTCTGACCATCTGAACTGGGCACCTTTCTAGGTCAATCTGGGCATAGGGGCTACAATGGATGAAAACCCCTCCACGAACCGACGATAGTAACCTGCTAACCCCAGGAAACTCCGAATCTCCGTAGCTGAAGCTGGTCGAGGCCATTTCTTGACTGCCTCTATCTTCTTCGGGTCTACTTGAATACCTGCTGCTGATATGACATAACCCAGGAAGGCGATCGAACTCAACCAAAACTCGCACTTCGAGAACTTAGCATACAACTGATTATCCTTCAGGGTCTGAAGAACCGCTCTGAGGTACTACTCATGCTCCTCCTGACTGCGGGAGTATATAAGAATATCGTCAATGAAGACTATCACAAACAAGTCCAAATAAGGTCTGAACACTCGGTTCATAGACTCCATGAATGCTGCTGGGGCATTAGTCAATCTGAATGACATGACCAAAAACTCATAATGCCCATACCGAGTGCAAAATGATGTCTTAGGGACATCAGACGCCCTAATCCTCAGCTGGTGGTAGCCAGATTTCAAATCTATCTTTGAAAACACCCTCGCACCCTGAAGTTGGTCGAATAAGTCATTGATCCTCGGCAATGGGTACTTGTTCTTAATCGTCACCTTGGTCAATTACCGGTAATCAATGCACATCCTCATCGAACCATTCTTTTTCTTCACAAATAGCACTGGTGCGCCCCAAGGCAAAACACTGGGTCTAATGAAACCCTTTTCAAGTAAATCTTGAAGCTGATCCTTTATCTTTTTCAATTCTGGCGGTGCCATATGATACGGCGGAATGGAAATGGGCTGAGTGCCCAGAGCCAGATCAATACAAAAATCAATATCCCTGTCGGGCGGCATGCCCGACAGGTCCGAAGGGAAGACCTCGGGAAACTCCCGAACAATAGGAACATAATCAATAGACGGGACTTCAGCGCTGGAGTCGCGAACATAGGCCAGATAAGCTAGGCACCCCTTCTCGACCATGCGTCGAGCCTTCACATAAGAAATAACGCTGTGAGTAGAATGACTAGGAGTCCTTCTCCACTCTAGTCAGGGCAAATCTGGCAACGCCAAGGTCATGGTCTTGGCATGGCAATCCAAGATCGCATGATACGGGGACAACCAATCCATCCCTAATATGACGTCGAAATCTACTATATCCAAGAGCAATAAGTCAACATGGGTCTCAAGACCCCTGAATACCAAAACACAGGAACGATGAACCTAGTCTACCACTATAGTATCCCCCACTGGTGTAGACACGTATACAGGAATACTCAAGGCCTCAATAGGCATAACCAAATAGGGTGCAAAATAGGACGACACATATGAATACGTAGATCCGAGATCAAATAGCACAGAAGCATCCCTATCATAGACCAGAATAGTACCTGTAATCATAACATCTGATGACTCAGCCTCTAGCCTAGCTGGCAATGCATAACAATGGGGTTGGGCCCCACCTCCTTGAATCATATCCTTGGGACGATATGCTGCTGGCTGACCCCTACCTCTAGCGGTCTGAGCTCTACCTCTAAGGCCTCTACCTCCACCTCTATGTCCTCTACCCCTGCCTCTAGCTGGTTGGGCAGGTTGTGGGGCAACTGGTGCCTGAATCATCGGGCGAGGACCCTGCTGCTACGAGCTGATGGAAGCTCGAAGGCAATATCTGGCAATGTGACTCACATCACCGCACTTATAACAAGACCTCGGCTGCTGAGAATAACGAAGTGGTGGTGCACTGATAGGTGCTGATGGTGAACTGAAGAGCTGCTGGTCAGAATACTGCAGTTGAGAACCACAACCACCTGGTGTACCATGAGAAGCCTGGAGAGCTGACTGAAAGGGCCTCAAAGGATGGCCTCTACCATAAGAATCCCTACCTCTAAACGAGGTACCACTAAATCTACCCGAATGACGGGGCCTCTTATCAAACCCATGACCACTTCCCTGAGAAAGTGCCATCTCTATCCGGCGGGTACCATCTGTTGCCTTCTGAAATGTAATCTCACTCCCGGCACTCATGGCCATCTGAACACGGATCGGTTGAACCAACCCATCGACAAACCTCCGCGCCCTCTCTCTCTCTCAGTGGGGAGTATCACAATGGCATGACGAGCGAGATCAATGAACTGGGTCTCATACTAGGTAACCGTCATAGGACCCTGCTAGAGACGCTCAAACTGCCTGCGAAGAGCATCTCGCTGAGTAACTGGAAGAAACTTCCCCAGAAATAACTCTGAAAACTGATCCCAGGTCAATGATGGCGACCCTGCTGGCCTGGATAAACAGAAATCCCTCCACCAAGTCTTGGCGGATCCTGCCAGGCAAAAAGTGGCGAAGTCGACCCCATTGGTTTCTACAATGCCCATAGTCCATAGAACCTCATGACAGTTGAATATGAAATCCTGAGCATCCTCTGAGGGAGTTCCACTATATGTAGTAGTGAAGAGCTTGGTGAAACGATCAAGCTTGGAGTGCCACTGGACTAAGCCGCAATACCTGGCTGGGCTGCCACGGCTGGCTGAACTGCCACGGCTGGCTGAACTACTGGAACCTGAGCATGAGGAGCTACCGACTCTGGAGTACGAGTATCAGGAGTCTGAACTCCTCTCCCAGCCTGAGATGTGGCTGGAGCTACGGGAAGCAAACCCGCTCTAGAAATGCCCTCCATAAAGCCTACCAATCGGACCAAAACGTCCTAAAACACTGGAGTGACTATGAAACCCTTGGGGACCTGAGCTGGGCCCACTGGAACAGCTGGGGCCGGAACCTCCTCCTCAAAATCGACCTGAGGCTCCGTCGTTGGGACTGCTGCTCAGGGTTGAGCTCTGCCCCGGCCTCGGCCTCTGGCATAGCCTCGGCCTCGCCCTCTGTCCCTAATAGGAGCTGTTGCTAGGGGCTCAGGCTGCTGCGCGGTAGAAGAGGAAGCACGTGTTCTCGTCATCTGCGAAAGAACAGAGTGGAAAGACAATCAGTACTTGAGAAACAGAATCGCATGACAAGAATGAACAAAGTGAAGTTTTCCTAACTCAGTAGCCTCTGCGGGATAAATACAGACGTCTCCGTACCGATCCCTCAGACTCTACTGAGCTTGTCCGTGAGTTGTGAGACCTAAGTAACCTAGGGCTCTGATACCAACTTGTCACGACCCGGATTTCCCACCATCGGGTGTCGTGATGGCGCCTACTATCGGAGCTAGGAAAGCCAAATGTTTAAAACACTTTTCCTGCTTTCTTTCAACAATATAATAAGCGAGAAAAAAACTAAGCGGAAGACTTTAAATTTAAAATAATTGAAAACCAAAAGTGCGGAAGTTTGAACCAAAATGCTACCCAGAGTTTGGTGTCACTAGCTCACGGACTACTACAAAATGCTACAAACAATGTCTGAAAGGAAAATACATCATGTTTGTCTGATACAAGATAAATAAACGAAAAACATGGAAAGGGACTTCGGCCTGCGAACGCCAGCTAGGCTACCTCGAGAGTCCCTGGACTGAAGATAGCTCCCAAAAGTCCTACTACTGCAGTCCGAAAGCTGCTCCCTGATCTGTGCACAAAAATGCACAGAGTGCAGCATCAGCACAACCGACCCCATGTGCTGGTAAGTGCCTGGCCTAACCCCGGTGAAGTAGTGACGAGGCTAGACTGGACCTACCATAATTAACCTGTACAGATATATATAACAAGTGCAAGAAAACAATAACAAGATAATACAAAGTAAAGTTGGGAGGGGACATGCTATCGGGGAGTAATAGATAAAAATGAAATATAAAAAATAAACAGAAGAAACTCCAGTTTCGATAATATATATATAGTGGACGGCGTGCCACACGATCCTATAATATCATATATAAGTGGACGGCGTGCCACACAATCCCATAATATCATATATAAGTGGACGACATGCCACACGATCCCATAATATCATATATAAGTGGACGACGTGCCACACGATCCCATAATATCATATATAAGTGGACGGCGTGCCACACGATCCCATAATATCATATATAAGTGGACGACATGCCACACGATCCCAATTCATCTTTATCACAATGCACAATATGTCACCGGCAACGGAGGCCAATAACCAAGTGGACGGCGTGCCACACGATCCCATAATATAGTATATAATATCTGACTTCATATAGTAGATCCCTTCAGGGGAGGATAACAACTCAATACCTTTAACCCGACAAGGGTACAACTAACAGCCCAAAATATCCTGACAAGGGAGAGTATATATCAGTCTACACATCCCGACAAGGGAGTACTCACAACACATTCTCTTTTTAAATCACTTCTTCCTCAACTAACACATTCATGTTCGAGCTAACGCTCCAAAAGTACACCAATCACAATTCTACCGTAATCGTTCATATTATATGAAACTCATCAAGTAAACAAGGAGATTGTGTCACATTATTCGAATTAAAAGCAATTAAGACTCACGGTCATGCTAGACTCCGGTGCATAGATAACCATCACCATGCCTATACACCGTACTCCACATTAGCAAGTAGCAAATAACATCCTAATCCTATTCCCTCAAGCCAAAGTTAGAACAAACACTTACCTCGAATGCTCCAAACTCAACTCACGCTTCTAGTATAGCTTTACCTCTTGATTCCACCACCAATCCGCTCGAATCTAGTCATAAGTTACTTAATCACATTAATAATTACTAAATGAATCATCCCCAATGCATGAAAATAGATTTTTCAAGGTTTTTCCCAAAAAGGTCAAAAATACCCCCGGACCCACGTGGTTGAAACTCGAGGTTCGGACCAAAACTCGGTTACCCATTCCCCCATGAATCCAAATATATGATTTGTTTTGAAATCGGACCCCAAATTGAGGTCCAACTTCTCCATTTGTAGAAAACCTAGGTTCTACCCAAAACACTCAATTTCACCCATGAAAATCTTTGATTTGAATTTGAAATCATGTTAAAAGATGTCAAGGAATAAAGAAAATAAGTTAAAAATCACTTACCAATCGTTTTGGAGAAGAAAAGTTGTTTGGAAAATCGCCTCTTAGGTTTTGGGTTTTTGAAAAGTGGAAAAATGACTGAAAATCCCGAATTTATACATTTTTGCTGGGGGCTGGCGCGGACCGCACAAAAATGCACCGCGGCCGCGCCGAGGGAGGGAAGAAGTGGGCTTCCTCTGAACCCACCCAGCGCGGACCGCACCGATTTGGTGCGCGACCGCGCTGGTTGACCTGGCTACCCCCTCTGAACCCCACCATGCGGACCGCACAGAAAAGTGTCGCGGTCGCGTGGCTGCCAGCGCGGACCGCGCGGAAATGGCCGCGGCCGCACCGGACCTGCAACACCTGAACCTGCATTTTTTTAAGTTTAAGACCTCCCGGGCCCCACTAGAAACTCACCCGAGCCCTCGGGGCTCCAAACCAAACATGCACACAACCTTAAAACATCTTACGGACTTACTCGTGCGATCAAATCGCCAGGATAACATCATATACATAGAATCAAGCCTCAAAACACATGATTTTCTCTCAACTTTCATAAAACTCAAATTCCCCATTTTAAGTCCGAAACACGTCATATGACGTTCGTTTTTAGCCAAACTTTATAGATAGTGCTTAAAATATATTTAAGACTCGTACCGGGCGTCGGAAACAAAATACGAGCCCGATACCACAGTTTTCCGATCAATTTTCTTCTTCATTTTCCTTAATTAATTTCAGAAAATAATTTCACACAAAAATTCATTTCTCGGGCTTGGGTCCCCGGAATTTGATTCCGGGCACACGCCCAAGCCCCATATTTTTCTAGGACCCTCCGGGACCGTCGAATCACAGGTCCGGGTCTGTTTAGCCAAAATATTGATCGAAGTCAATATTATGCATATTAATATCAAAATTCATCAAATTTCTCACAAAATTCTCATATTTCAACATAAAATCTTTCCGACTTCGCGCCCGAACTACGCACGCAATATCGAGGCAACTAAAAGCGAGGTTTTCAAGGCCTCAAAAGCACGGAACAAGGAAGAATTACGGTTATGACCCTTTGTGTCGTCACAATTGACAATGAAAAAAGGGAAAAACAATCATGTTCACGAGTTCATCTAATTAATCAGGGGCCCGCTTACATGTGAGGATTTTTTTGGTAAGGAACGATTTATTAAAACAACAACATACTAAGAACTATTACAATGAGAGGTCAGTCTAGGTAACATAGTGTCTCTTTTTAGTACATGAAAAATAAAAGCGGGGGGAGAGCATAAGTGTGCAAAATACAAAAAGTATTCAAGTTACAACCATTTTTAGCTAATAGGTTCGCTACTCCATTAGCCTCTCTAAAAATATGCTTCAAAGGTGGATCATTCGCCTTCCGCAATAGGTACCTGCAATCGTCAATCAATTTTTGGTAGAGACAATTGTTAGATTTAAGGAGATTTATTAGTTCCAAGCAGTCTGTCTCTATTACTATTGGTAAGAGGTTTTCCTTTAGTGCTAATTTGACTCCATGAAGCAGGGCCAGGATTGCCGCATATATCTTAGTAGCATGTTCAATTCTCATGTTGAATCCCAAGGTCCACTGGCCCCTACTATTCCTGAACACCCCTCCTACTCCTCCCACCCCTAGGTTCTCTACACATGATCCAATAATATTTAGTTTATAGAAGTTTGTAGCAGGGGGCTCCTATTTTACAAAAAATAATTTTCTTGGGAGGTTTTATGCCTAGATTTTTTGCCAGATAGATGTATTCAATAGTTTTGCTAATGGGTTGGCTTATGGAGGGGGAGATTTATTTTCCTGGAAGAGTATCCCATTCCTGAAGTTCCAAATATACCATAATAAGAAGGGGAGAATATCTTCCCAAAGTAAGTGATTGTTGAAGGTTTTCTTTGATGCAAGATATTTTTTTAAGCCAATTAAATATGGAGTCTTTTTTAATAGAGTTCAGAGGAAAATGGTGATCAGTTCTTGTTTGTGTCCAGATAGATCTTGAGTAGCTGCATTAGAAGAAGATATGTTCAATTTTCTCAGTCTCCCTATTGCATATGCTACAAGTATTGGCATGGCATATCCCTCTTTTGACAAGCATTTGTTTGGTGGGTAGCATGTCCCATATACTCTCCATAGGAAATATTTTAATTTATTTAGGGAGTTTATTTTTCAGAGCCAAGAGTAGTCTTTATTGTTATTACTTGTGTTATCTGAGATTGCTTCGTAAGCAACCTTGATGAAGAAGCAGTTATGTCCCTTCGAGTCCCAGGCATACGAGTCAGTTGTGAGCGTAGTTTGCTTTATGTATGTGCTATTGATTTTTTAGACTATTTATGGGGGAAATTCAAAGGATAAGTATCTAAGGTCGAATATTCCATTTTTGATAATGCAAGCGAGTTTTAGGTTTAGTTCCTTATGGCACGACCCAAATCAGAGGGTCATGATGGGCACCCGGTATCTACTCAACCGAGCGCCATATACCTTATCTTTTTTTTTCTATAAGACTCGTCACAAGCCATGATAGGCCACACCTATATATATAATTAACAATATTAGAACTTAACTCACATATTTAATCCAAAAAGATTTATATAAATATATAGGGGCCGACAAGGCCGTTGACATGTCATACCTAAAGCTATACACAAGACACTGTCTACAAAGCCTCTAAGAAAACATGACCATAAGATATAAGACGGGACAGGGTCCCCGACATCCTCATAAAATAAAGTAACATACATAGAACGTGACTCGGCAATACTCCAGGAAGATTTGGAGCTCACCAACCAAAAGCTGATATCTGGAGGCAACCTACAGTGGATGGTCCTCACCTCGCCTACCTACACCTGCGCAGCATGAAACACAACACCCCAGAAAAAAAGGGCGTCAGTAAAAAAAATGTACTGAGTATTAAGGCAGCAATGAAATGTAATAATAATAAAATACTATCTTGGGGAGATAAAAGAGTCAACTTATAACTTCTGACTTGCCACTGAGGGTCGTAACATATAGAATAAATCGCATCTCGTATATATAAATAAAAAATATAATATAATAGTTATAGTTACCTCATTTTTGTGACGTTAATTGCCCAACTGATCAGTGGTAACTGCTCGACTGGCCGTAGTTCGATGGTAAATGCATGATTGCCCAACCGGTGATAAATAATAATACATAACTGCCCAACCAGTGGTAACTGCCCGACCGGCCGTAGCTCGGTGGTAGATGTATAACTGCCCAACCGACCGTAGCTCAGTGGTAACTGTGTAACTGCCCTACCTAAATTACATGTATCTTTTCTTTGCACCGAAAATATTTGTGGAGTAGAATTTACTCAAATCTAATGGAATTTCTCTTGTTGGTAAAGCAACGCTTTTATTTAATTTGACAGGAAAGTTCCTAGTACACTTAGAAAATAATACAACATATATGATTCTCTATAAATATAACCTAATCATGGATCCATAAGAAATTAACTAACAAGCCCTATCTGTACTAAAATCATTTTCCAAAATGCTAGTCAATTTAGCAGCAACATCGCCAAACCAAAGTCATATATCCACACTCTCTTCTTTTATTATTCCTTTTCTTTTTTGAGTTAAAATCAAGACTATCAATAGTTTATATCTCTAGCTCAAATTAAACTAAATTCTTGCATGAACCCCTATAAGAAAGACAACAACAAGCACCATAAAGGGTTTTGAGCAGAACCTTTCAGAATTATCACAAATAATACATCTTTAACTGCTAAGAGTAGAAATACTTATGAAATAGCATTACGTTTACATATCGTTACTTGGATCATGCCAAAATGAAGGAAGGGCTTAGCCTTAACATATCTGGAGTAGGAAAAAAATCCGTATAATATTCTTGGAAAGATTTCACCATACTCCGTTAGAACCATAAAATTTTTACGTTGTTAAGCTTCCAATAATCCTCGTTGGGTTTTTGTTGAAAGATGTTTTGTTGATAGCGTGCTAACGTTTCTGGGTGTAAGAACTTTGGTTGAATGGCTAAAGTTGATCTTGGTTGAAAGAAGTGTTTGTTGTAAAAATACTTAACAATCTTATGGTATAGTCTTTTGTATATGAAATGTAAGAAATGACTTATTTGTTGAAAGAGTTTTGTTGTAAGAATTAGTAACATTATGCCACCTAATCAAGAATGAATCTTAGTCATTTCTTTAGCTATCTGCCACGTTTTGGGGTTGTCTCATCTCATAGTTTATTTATTAATTAGGTAATATTCCACTATCCGGTAATTAACCAATTACCCGCATAATTAAAAATTATCTCAAATTACTTAAAATTCTACTTATTTTTAATATACTGTATACATCATACTATCGTGGTTATATGGTACCTTGTATGGTACTAGTCCATAAGTATCGGGTATTATCGCTCGACCCGCAGTTTATCCCAATTCAATAACCTTAAAAAAAACTCATTTTCTTTAATTCGTGTTCCCTTTCCTTCATGGCACTTACTTATTGCTGGGTATAAATAGCATAAATATGCTAACATCAAGGTAATCTCATCCCCGAGTTTATGTCAATTTACTGAAGATGAAACTTTAACGTATAAAAATGCGAGATGTATATCTTTCCCCCCTTAGAAACATTCGTCCTCGAATGTTTAAACTTGCAAGATGTACATATATACCCATTAAGTATAAATGTATATATCCTCCCGGGCTATACTCCAATGAAAAAAATATCAGGCTCTCACGGGGTCAAGACATCGTTCCTCCCTAGAACTACTTCTTAATCCATTCGTCACCTACGATTCTTTTAATATATATTCTAGGAGCTGACACCTACTAATTGTAATCTTAATAACCGGGTTCATGCTTTGCTTTCAAGCTAGCCTTAGTTTCCCTTAACCCTTCAGACGTAATGCCAACTCAATCTTATATTAATCATATTAACTAGACAATTTACGTTAATAAGATCGAACATTACCCATAGTAACAGTACCTGACACATCATCCGGTGTAGCCTCTGGGTCCTGATGACCTGCCAACGCATATATGCAGTTATAACTACCGCCGGAGCTAGATGCTCCACTCTTGCCTCTACTTCTACTAGATGATGCATGCATGCCTCACTTTTGAGGGCGTACTGAAGAGGAGGAGACTGTTATAGATCTGGTGGGCTGAACCATCCCGCTTCTGTCATTTATAGGACAATCTCTTATGTAATGACTAGGGTCTCCACAGATATAGCATGCATTAGATCCTTGACGACATTTTCCAGAATGAGCTCTACCGCATTGACTGCACCGCGGAGGGGCGCCCTCATCTGCGCTGAATCCCTTCGATTTTGAAAACCCGAAATTCTCGAGCCCTGACCTAACTCAGAATAGACAAATCCATTATAATATGGTTTTTGTTACTATCAGACACTTTTAACAGGGTATGGTGATATAGGATCGCCCGGAAAATCCTTAGTTCGCCTAGCAGACCTAGCCTTCTTACACTGATCCTCATTACGATTCTCGTATTGCTGTCGTTTCCGATCCTCCAAATTCTGAGCATGAACCTGGATGCGGGAAATATCTATACCATCGAGCAGAGTGGCTGTAGAGTATTTATTAATCAGGTGCGGCCCAAGTCTTACCACAAACTGATGTACTCGATCACTCATTTTAGCCACAATTGAGGGGGCATACCTCGCCAAGGAATCAAACTGGAGGTTATACTCCCTCACACTCATATCCCCTTGTTTAAGAGCCAAGAACCTGTCTACCCTTGCCTGACAAATCTCTGCCAGTAAGTAATGACGCAAGAAAGCCCCTGAGAACTTTTCCCATACTGTTGGAGATGCATTTGTCCCTCTAGACAATTTCCAAGTTTCATACCACTGAACCACAATATCCTACAATCGGTAAGAGGCCAACTCTACTGACTCAGTGTCTGATGCGTGCATCACCCTCAAAGTCCTCTGCATCCTATCAATAAAGTTTTACGGGTCCTCATCCTTGTTGGATCTGGTAAACACTGGAGGGTCCAGGTTGATGAAGTCTCGAACTCTTGTACTAATAACCTTGTTAACGTGACCAACACCTGTACCTACCTGGCACTGAGCCTGAACGGCTACCAATCTATTCAATAACTGTACTGCAATCCACATATCCATATCCTCATCCTGAATAATAGGTGGAGGTGCTGGGTTCCTCCTCATCTTCTCGGGTGCTGGCGAAATCGGAGAACTATGCGAGGGTGTCGTATTTCCCCTCGGGGCCTCACTCTGGCCCTCACTAGATATTGGTACTCTACTCATGCCCTCATCTGCCACTAGTTTACCTTTCTGACTAGCCGCAACTTTCCTAGTCATAGGCATTGTTACATATATAAAACAAGTCAAAGGTCAAGGGCTTTATTCTCTATGACTCTGCTCTATTGCAAGATCTAATATCAAGAAGGAAGGGTAACCAATCCCTAAATGCCGTGTAGTTTCTTGTTTATACAATGTGGTGCACAACATATTTATAAACAAGACTCTAGTAAACACGACTTGCAGACAACCCTAGGACAGAACTGCTCCGATACCACTTTGTCACGACCCAAATCAGAGGGCCACGATGGATTCATAAAAATTAACTAATCATGGATTCATAAGAAATTAATTAACAAGCCCTATATGTACTAAAATCATTTTCCAAAACGCTAGTCAATTTAGAAGCAACATTGTCAAACCAAAGTCATATATCCACACCCTCTTCTTTATTATTCCTTTTCTTTTTTGAGTTAAAACCAAGACTGTCAATAGTTTATATATCTAGCTCAAATTAACTAAATTCTTACATGAACCCATGTAATAAAGACAACAACAAGCACCATAAAGGGTTTTAAGCAGAACCTTTCAGAATCATCACAAATAAGACATCTTTAACTGCTAAGAGTAGAAACACTTATGAAATAGCATTACGTTTACGTATCGTTACTTGGATCATGCCAAAATGAAGGAAGGGCTTAGCCTTAATATACCTGGAGTAGGAAAAAATCCGTATAATATTCTTGGAAAGATTGCACCATACTCTGTTAGAACCGTAAAATTTTTACGTTGTTAAGTTTCCAATAATCCTCGTTGGATTTTGGTTGAAAGATATTTTGTTGACAGCTTGCTAACGTTTCTGGGTGTAAGAACTTTGGTTGAATGGCTAAAGTTGATCTTGGTTGAAAGAAGTGTTTGTTGTAAAAATACTTAACAATCTGATGGCATAGTCTTTTGTATAGGAAATGTAAGAAATGACTTATTTGTTGAAAGAGTTTTGTTATAAGAATTAGTAACATTATGCCACCTAATCAAGAATGAATCTTAGTCATTTCTTTAGCTATCTGCCACGTTTTGGGGTTGTCTCATCTCATAGTTTATTTATTAATTAGGTAATATTCCACTATCCGGTAATTAACCAGTTACCCGCATAATTAAAAATTATCTCAAATTACTTAAAATTCTACTTATTTTTAATATACTGTATACATCATACTATCGTGGTTATATGGTACCTTGTATGGTACTAGTCCATAAGTATCGGGTATTATCGCTCGACCCGCAGTTTATCCCAATTCAATAACCTTAAAAAAAACTCATTTTCTTTAATTCGTGTTCCCTTTCCTTCATGGCACTTACTTATTGCTGGGTATAAATAGCATAAATATGCTAACATCAAGGTAATCTCATCCCCGAGTTTATGTCAATTTACTGAAGATGAAACTTTAACGTATAAAAATGCGAGATGTATATCTTTCCCCCCTTAGAAACATTCGTCCTCGAATGTTTAAACTTGCAAGATGTACATATATACCCATTAAGTATAAATGTATATATCCTCCCGGGCTATACTCCAACGAAAAAAATATCAGGCTCTCACGGGGTCAAGACATCGTTCCTCCCTAGAACTACTTCCTAATCCATTCGTCACCTACGATTCTTTTAATATATATTCTAGGAGCTGACACCTACTAATTGTAATCTTAATAACCGGGTTCATGCTTTGCTTTCAAGCTAGCCTTAGTTTCCCTTAACCCTTCAGACGTAATGCCAACTCAATCTTATATTAATCATATTAACTAGACAATTTACGTTAATAAGATCGAACATTACCCATAGTAACAGTACCTGACACATCATCCGGTGTAGCCTCTGGGTCCTGATGACCTGCCAACGCATATATGCAGTTCTAACTACCGCCGGAGCTAGATGCTCCACTCCTGCCTCTACTTCTACTAGATGATGCATGCATGCCTCACTTTTGAGGGCGTACTAAAGAGGAGGAGACTGTTATAGATCTGGTGGGCTGAACCATCCCGCTTCTGTCATTTATAGGACAATCTCTTATGTAATGACTAGGGTTTCCACAGATATAGCATGCATTAGATCCTTGACGACATTTTCCAGAATAAGCTCTACCGCATTGACTGCACCGCGGAGGGGCGCCCTCATCTGCGCTGAATCCCTTCGATTTTGAAAACCCAAAATTCTCGAGCCCTGACCTAACTCAGAATAGACAAATCCATTATAATATGGTTTTTGTTACTATCAGACACTTTTAACAAGGTATGGTGATATAGGATCGCCCGGAAAATCCTCAGTTCGCCTAGCAGACCTAGCCTTCTTACACTGATCCTCATTACGATTCTCGTATTGCTATCGTTTCCGATCCTCCAAATTCTGAGCATTAGCCTGGATGCGGGAAATATCTATACCATCGAGCAGAGTGGCTGTAGAGTATTTATTAATCAGGTGCGGCCCAAGTCTTACCACAAACCGATGTACTCGATCACTCATTTTAGCCACAATTGAGGGGGCATACCTCGCCAAGGAATCAAACTGGAGGTTATACTCCCTCACACTCATATCCCCTTGTTTAAGAGCCAAGAACCTGTCTACCCTTGCCTGACAAATCTCTACCGGTAAATAATGACGCAAGAAAGCCCCTGAGAACTTTTCCCATACTGTTGGAGATGCATTTGTCCCTCTAGACAATTCCCAAGTTTCATACCACTGAACCACAATATCCTACAATCGGTAAGAGGCCAACTCTACTGACTCAGTGTTTGATGCGTGCATCACCCTCAAAGTCCTTTGCATCCTATCAATAAAGTTTTACGGGTCCTCATCCTTGTTGGATCTGGTAAACACTGGAGGGTCCAGGTTGATGAAGTCTCGAACTCTTGTACTAATAACCCTGTTAACGTGACCAACACCTGTACCTACCTGGCACTGAGCCTGAACGGCTACCAATCTATTCAACAACTGTACTGCAATCCACATATCCATATCCTCATCCTGAATAATAGGTGGAGGTGCTGGGTTCCTCCTCATCTTCTCGGGTGCTGGCGAAATCGGAGAACTATGCGAGGGTGTCGTATTTCACCTCGGGGCCTCACTCTGGCCCTCACTAGATATTGGTACTCGACTCATTCCCTCATCTGCCACTAGTTTACCTTTCTAACTAGCCGCAACTTTCCTAGTCATAGGCATTGTTGCATATATAAAACAAGTCAAAGGTCAAGGGGTTTATTCTCTATGACTCTGCTCTATTGCAAGATCTAATATCAAGAAGGAAGGGTAACCAATCCCTAAATGCCGTGTAGTTTCTTGTTTATACAATGTGGTGCACAACATATTTATAAATAAGACTCTAGTAAACACGACTTGCAGACAACCCTAGGACAGAACTGCTCCGATACCACTTTGTCACGACCCAAATCAGAGGGCCACGATGGATTCATAAAAATTAACTAATCATGGATTCATAAGAAGTTAATTAACAAGCCCTATATGTACTAAAATCATTTTCCAAAACCCTAGTCAATTTAGAAGCAACATTGTCAAACCAAAGTCATATATCCACACCCTCTTCTTTATTATTCCTTTTCTTTTTTGAGTTAAAACCATGGCTGTCAATAGTTTATATATCTAGCTCAAATTAACTAAATTCTTACATGAACCCATGTAATAAAGACAACAACAAGCATCATAAAGGGTTTTGAGCAGAACCTTTCAGAATCATCACAAATAAGATATCTTTAACTGCTAAGAGTAGAAACACTTATGAAATAGCATTACGTTTACGTATCGTTACTTGGATCATGCCAAAATGAAGGAAGGGCTTAGCTTTAATATACCTGGAGTAGGAAAAAATCCGTATAATATTCTTGGAAAGATTGCACCATACTCCGTTAGAACCGTAAAATTTTTACGTTGTTAAGTTTCCAATAATCCTCGTTGGATTTTGGGTGAAAGATATTTTGTTGACAGCTTGCTAACGTTTCTGGGTGTAAGAACTTTGGTTGAATGGCTAAAGTTGATCTTGGTTGAAAGAAGTGTTTGTTGTAAAAATACTTAACAATCTGATGGCATAGTCTTTTGTATAGGAAATGTAAGAAATGACTTATTTGTTGAAAGAGTTTTGTTGTAAGAATTATATTATGCCACCTAATGAAGAATGACTCTTAGTCATTTCTTTAGATATTTGCCACATTTTGGGGTTGTCTCATCTCATAGTTTATTTATTAATTAGGTAATATCCCGCCATCCAGTAATTAACCAATTACTCGTATAATAAAAAATTATCTCAAATTACTTAAAATTCTTCTTATTTTTAATATACTGTATACATCATACTATTGTGGTCATATGGTACTTTGCATGGTACTAGTCCATAAGTATCGGGTATTATCGCTCGATCCGTAGTTTATCCCAATTCGACAACCTTTAAAAAAACTTATTTTCTTTAATTCGTGTTCCCTTTATTTCATGGCACTTACTTATTGCTTGGTATAAATAGCATAAATATGCTAACATCAAGGTAATCTCATCCCCGAGTTTATGTCAATTTACTGTAGACGAAACTTTAACGTATAAAAATGCGAGATGTAACACCTTAGCAGGTACAGGGCCTTGTATATAGTCCCTAAGGGTTCCTAGTTGATTTATCCATTTATCTTGCGATAAATTGATGGACATCTCATTTCCTACTAACCATTTGGTGTTGACATTGCAAATTATAGAGCCCTTCCTAATAGCTTTCCAAGCATGAGAGCCTACATTTTTGCTTTTCCTATGGTCATATTTGCTAGATAGGGTTTTGACCCACAAAGCCTCTTTCTCTCTTTTATATCTCCAAGCTAATACCGCATTGAAAGGAATCTTTCCAATGGGTGTTAGGATTGCCCAATCCACCTTGCTTCTTAGGCATTATTACTATGCTCCATCTAACAAGGTGGCATTTTTTTTTCATCCGTGCTACCCCATAGGAAGTTTCTTTGGATTAAGTCTATCTTATTGAGGGTTGTTTTGGGGAAATCATATATTTTCATAACATGGTTGGGGATTGCGGCTAAGGTTGCTTTGATAAGGGTTAATCTACCAGCCATATTTAGAAACTTAGTTTTCCAACCTGTTAGTCTAGTATTCATCCGATCTAGAATGAATTGGAAGTCTTTTTTGGTACGATTGGTATTGGTCATAGGAAACCCTAGGTATTTTCCAAAGTTATTGGTATATCTCATTGAAAACCAGTTGTTAATACGATCTTTATAGTCGTAGGGGTATTTCTTGAGAACACAATTTTTGATTTTCCAAAATTGATAGATTGTCCTGAAGCTCCACAAAATTTGTTGATCGTGTCTATGATTGAGTTGTAACTTTTTTGGTTGGCTTCAGTTAGGAGGATAAGGTCATCTGCAAAGAATAGATGGGATAGTTCCGGGGTTTTGGGAGCTATTTTGATAGGTGTCCATCTACAACAATCTATTTCATGGCCAATCAATCTAGAGAGTATTTTCATACATATGATAAAGATATACAGGGATAGTGGATCTCCTTGTCTAATACCCCTTGAGGGCTCAAAGAATTCAGTTTTGGAGCCGTTGATTAGAATTACCGTGGTGGTGGTAGAAATGCAGGACATTATAATATCAATAAGGTCAGGAGGGGTGTTAAGAGAGATGAGAGAGAATCTAACAAAAGGCCATTCAATTTTGTCGAAGGCTTTCTCTAGGTCGATTTTGATCATCATTTTGGATTTTTTACCTTTAGTTTTTTTGAGGTGGTCTAGAACCTCATTTATAATTAGGGCATTATCAGAAGCTCTTCTGCCTTTGATAAAACTAGTTTGGGTAGGATGGATGAAATTGGCTAGGAAGGGCTTAATACGATTAACAATTATCTTAGTGGCGACCTTATAAGCCGCGTTGCACAAGCTTATGGGTCTAAATTGCCTAGTTGTTTCAGTATTTTGGCATGCGGGGATAAGGCAGACAAAGGTGCTATTCATTCTTTTAAGCATTCTTTTGTCTTGGCAGAAATTTATGAGATGTTTACTTGTCTCCTTCCAATATTTCTGGTAAAAGAAAGGGTGAAGCTCATCCAGTCCATGAGATTTGTAGGGTTTAAAAAAATCCAGTACCCTTTTTATTTCTTTTATATAGGGGATACTACTTAGGCATGGGTGGTCTTGGTCTCTAATTTTTATGTTATAGGTCATGCAGATATTATTGAGCATGGATTGCTTGTGACCTGCAGAGTAGAGGTTTCGGTAGTAGTTAATAATTAGGTCTTTGATAAAGTTTTGATTTTGGAACTAGTTCCCTGCTTCGTCTTTTAAACAAATGATTCTATTTTTCCTTCTTCTTTACATTGTGGTAATATGAAAGAATTTTGTATTTGCGTATCCGTCCTGAATCCACTGCACCCTAGATTTAAGCTTCCAAAATTCCTCCTCCTACATGAGTACTAAGTTGTACTTATTTAGGAGTTCATTTTCAAGATTTATGAGGAATTGACTATGTGGGTAATTCAGTAAATTCTTGATACCCTTTAATCTAGCTAGGATTTTGTTCTTCCGTTTAAAAATATTACCAAAGGTGTTTTTGTTCCATTCGATTACCTTAGAACAGAAGTTGTCTATGGCTTTGGTTATATTAGGTTGGTTTGACCATGAGTTATCGACTAGAGTTCTAAAGGTGGGATGGGATAGCCACATAGACTCTATTCTAAAAATATTATATTAGTGAGGAAACTTTTGTATAGGTCTAATTTTATTGGATAGTGATCTGAGTGGACTCTAGTTAGATGCTTAACGCTAGTTTCCTGAAACAGTTCTAACCAATCCGTGTTTGCTATGTATCTATCTAGTCATTCCATAATTAGTTTTTGCAATTTTTCCTTTTGTTTGTCCAAGTAAACTTTGGACCTTTAAATCCTAAGTCCATGAGTCCACAGTGATTCGTACAATCTATGAAGTGGGAGATTCGATTAAAATTTAGGTGCAATCCCTCTAATTTTTTCGAGGCGCGAGTGACTTGATTGAAGTCTCCCGTAACTAGCCACGACCCTTTGTAATTATTAGCCACTATTTTAAGATTTTGCCATAGGATTAGTCTTTCTTCCAATAGGTTACTAGCATAAATAATAGAGCATAACCAACTTTTTATTGAGTTTCGTACCTTTACCATGGCGTGTATCTTTTGGTATGTCCTTCCAATTTGATCCACTATAGTTTCTCCATTGTTTCACATGAGCAAAATGCCCCCCGAGTTCCCATTGGCAGGCATTTGAATAAGGCTTGAGTAGCCAAAGTCATGCACCAAATCATGGTGGTCTTCCAGCTTCGTTTCCGGTAAGGCTACAATGCTAGGTATGTGGTAATCCAGCATTGCTCTAAAAACTCTTCTAAATTCGGCGTTACTTGCGCCTCTACAGTTCCAGATAATCATATTCATGCTTGTATTTCTGGTTGAGTCTCCTCTCTCATGGCTGCTAGTAGGGCTTAGGTTGTTCCTCAGGCTTTTCCTGTGTGTCCAGTAATGCGTGAACATTATTGGCACTAGCACCACTGTATGTTGGTACAAACCTGGAGGGTTCATCTTCCTGATGGAGATGGAGCATTTCCTCAAATCCACTTAGCAGCTTAGGATGAACATTTTTTTATTTTCTTGCCTTGAATACCATTATTTTTGGGTATCGCAGCACTCTGTGCTCCACTAGTCATTCAATTGGTGCATCTTCCTCTTCTTCCTCCTCTTCCATCTGTGTTTGGCTCAAGTTCTACAAGGGGAGTGTTGTTGCTGCTTGGGGTGTTGGTGTCAATAAACTGTTGTTGCTGGGGTTTAAGGTTTGGCTAGTTTGATGAGGTGTTTGTTGAGTTGGTGCAATTTGAAAGGTAGGGGTTGGAGTTGGAGGATTGGTAGGGTTCGGGTAGAGTGGTAGGTTTAGATGGGGCAGGTTGTCTGTGGTGTGTTGAGACCATTCTTGGAGGCTCCATGGGAATGGATGTAGGCCTGAGTTCAGAAACATAGGGGACAGGAAAGGGTGTAACTGGTGAGCGTTCATCCATGGTCGAATCATTGCATTGTTTAGGCCTAGTTGGAGACTCTCCACTACTATTTGGGCTAGGTAGCTTGGATCTCCTATTTGGACTATTATATCTCTCCTCTCTAGTTGTAGACTTATGTTCAATGCTTGGCCCATCAGTCCCCATTCCAGCCAAGATTGGGGTGTGTGGTCTGATTGAATGGGCCTTATGGAGAAGACCAAAGGGGCTTGGGGCTAGTTCACATGCTGGGGTCGTGTCCAAACGTTTCTTCAATGCCTTGGAAACCTCATGCTGTGGTTGTTGGGTGGGAGTCTTGGCATTTTGTGTTTTGTCTTTATTATGCTTTGTGTCTTGTAGGATAAGGAAGTTGAGGCCATTATTGGTATATATTGGGATAGTAGTATCCGTTCCCATAAAATTTGGGTCATTGACCTAGGTAAGTGTTTGCTTCATCCTAAGATTCAAAATGTATTGTTCATTAATAGGATTTTGACTTGGGATTGACAAGGGGTGAGGTTGATTTGTACTATAATTATTTGCTAAAGGGCTACTAGGTTTCTAGGAGGGGGTGATGTTCCAATTTTGTGGGATAATAATGTCTTGCATTAATGAAGAGTGTTGATTAGTTATAGGGATGGTAGGGTCTATGTCTATGGTTTTTTTTTTTGCTTTCTCCCGTCAACACATTTAATAAAGGATTTTTTTGGGTTTTTTGTTTGGGAGGTATTAATGCTAGGAGTTCATGTGAGTAAATGCTATGAGCATTGTGGGGTGGTTGCTTTTTTGGGTTATTCACTGTATGGTCCAATGTGGAAAGGCCTGAGGCATTAGTATTTTATTGATGTTGATGCCTTAGGTCTTTGCCTAGCGCACAATCCTTTTGTTGGTCAGAGTTTACGTTGATTTTGATTTGTTCAGTGCTATCCTTTGGGGTTAGGGTATTGTCCAGTGAGTACATGCTGGTTGCATCCCTAGTCTCTCTATGGTTCATTGGTTCTTGTTAGTTTTGGCCGATGACTGTGTTCAATTTTGTCCACTGAGGTAAGTTTGGATTGGGGTTTTGTTAGGTATCCTCTTAGAGCCCTCAAGGTCTTTGCTAGGGTTAGGGTTAGGAGAATTATTAGGTGATTTTTTGTTTTTTTCTTTGGTGAGACACTATGGTCTATTGGTCAATTTTTTGTGTAAAAATCTTCACTGCGTTTTGCTTGGGTATATCCTTGCCTTCTTGTTCAACTGATTTAGGGTTTTGATATGGGCAAATATTTTGGCTAGAGGTCTTCCAAAGTTTGTTCATAGTATGTTAAAGCCTTCGTAGGTAATTTTCTGAATGTGTTTGTGATGATAGGCTATAACTGCGTATTTTAGTCGCTTATTACGCTCTAATTTACTACACTTTAATTGAGTTTGAGCTTTAATCGTGAGTGTTTTGCACTAAATATGTGTTTTATGCCTTGTAGGAGTGATTCTGATCTATGTAGGCGTTATGGAATGAATTCAAGTGAGTTGGAGCTTTGAAGTCTGAGTAAAAGCCCAAGACATTAAGCCGGGATTGTGTTCGGAGGTCGTGTACCAAGTCCGGATGTTAAAAGAGGACGAAATAAGTTCACTCTGAGAAAATTACATTGCCGCGCCGCATGGGCCGCCGCAAGGCGCGGCGCGGCAGTGTAAAATGTTGCCTGATGTGAAAAGTTGAGGCTGCTGATAATTTCCATTAGCGCTTCGCATGGTGCGGTGCGGTTGTACAAAATTTATAGAGTCAGAGTCCTACTTCGCGTAGGAAAAGGTGTTTTCGTCTGGGCCCGACCCTACTTGGTATATATACATGGAAAAACGTTACTTTGAAGAGATCAAACAGACTTTTGACACATCTTAGACCTAGGGACACACTTTAGACGTGGAGGAACACAAACCACGCTTGGAGGAGGCTTCTAACTAGTTTTTCTTCTCTTCTCTTCCTTTAATTTCATAGTTCATTAGTTCTAGAGTTTTGGGTGCTACATGAACGTTGTAGTTTGAAGCTTAGATTGTTCTTATTATTTTATCATATTGGTTTATTTATTCAATCTTGCGCTTAATTATTTGATTGTTTGATCACCAATTGAATACTATCTACGAATCTAGGATTGAACTCGGGAGAGGGAATTCTAGATTGCATATAAGATTGGGTAGAGCAAGATCTTAACTCTTAGGGAGGGCAGATTTGTGGTTAGGATAGGAATATACCTAATCGCCTTGCTTGGTTACTATACAGGAATTATTAATGCGTTCTTGTTAATTCTAATTCCATAGGAATGTAGGCATTAGATTAGCTTGAATAGGCGAGTTGTACTTAGGGAGAAGGCTACGAGCAATATTAACCCTGTCAACCAATAAACCAGATAAATTAATTAGATGATTTAAGTGGAAAACTCAACGGGATTGTTAGCTAACCCATAGCTCTAGAATATTCACCCACATTGAATTCGCCGTTAAGCTTGTCGTTATTTTCTTTGATCTCTTAATTTGTTACTTTAGATTAATTTTAGATAAATATTCATACTTTAGGATTCGCTTGAACAGATTAATTGTTTGGTTTAATTTAGTTGATAGTTAATCACAAGTCCCTGTGGGTACGATATATGGACTTACAATCCTATATTACTTGTCGACCACGTATACTTGCGTGTGCGTTTGGAAGCAACAAGTTTTTGGTGCCATTGCCGGGGACTTAGAAATTAACTAGACTACTAGATTAGATTTTTACTCTTTGTCTATTCAAGTTTTTTTAAAAAAAAATTTCTCTTAGGTTAATATTTACTATCTTTGTTAACATGGCATCTTGGAATGATAATTGGTCGAATATTGGTTATTCTTATTATGTTGATCCTTGTCCATATTGTGGAGGACCTCACTGGTGGAAAATTGTCAGAATGTTCCCGAGAGCAAGTTGTGCGCACAATCTCAATTATTTGAGTGGAATATTTGTAATATATGTGGTGGTCAAGATGACCATTGAGATGGTTGTCCTAATTCTTGTTATCCTTCTCAGAGTTCTTATTATAATGTTTCTAATAATGTTTATGTGTTTGATAGGAGCAATGAAGTGGAGGATATGGAAAGCATGGCTCGTATGATGGACATGATAAGGCAAATAGCCGAGCAACAGGATGAAATTCGAAAGGCTATACAAAGAATTAGTGAAGTAATCATGAGAATGATGGCCGAGGTGGAGGAAGAAGATGAAGAGAGCGAGTTCCCAGCAGAAAATAATTTTGAAGAAGTAGATATGATGAGCGAATCTTGGTAGAGGAACAAGCTCAACTGATAAAATCTCATGAGTTTCTCCGTGATGGTCTTTCAAATATGACAGAACAACTGATAGAAGGAAGAACTGAGCTCAGGCAAGAGATAGACCAATTTGGCTCAGATATCCATGACATGCAGGCTCAATTGAATAAAAATATTGAGGCGTTTGATGCCCTACAACAAATTGTTGTGGATACTGGTCAACTTATGGAGCAAAAAGAGGAATCCCAACTATTCGACCAAATTATTCATGATACCAAGGTTGACGAAGAGTGCAAAATTGAGGATGACAAAAATAATGCAATTTTGGAGTTGGAGCGTATTGGACCTCATTCTAAACATTTTTCAACATTGTGTTTGGTTGGTGACATGGAAATTGATCCATTCGAGCATATGGAGGAGTCAATAGATGAGGAACAAAGTGTTTATATTCTGAAATTTGCCATATCGAGGAGGCAAAACGACATCCCTCACTTAAAAGCCAAGAAGTCAAGATGCGATATCTATTGCTTGGTTCCTTTATTTTCACACCACCGCCTCATGAACGTGACAGAAAAATTGATGCAAAATTGGGGGCACAATTCATATCCTTAAAGTGGAAGCAAAAGTGGTGAAAAGTGATGGCGTCGTGCCGCGACGTTAAATCAGGCGCTTGTTGGGAGGCAACCCAAATTCTATTTTTTTTTCTTTTTCTTTTATTTTTTTTATTTTATTGTGTTGATATTTTTGTAGTATTAGTTTGTGTTTTGTAGGAGTAGAAGCAGGAGGCAAAGCCAATAGGCATGTGTAAAAGCGAGCAGGTGTTTGAAACTAAGTGTGAGGTACCCGCACAAAAAATCATACGTGGGAGAAGTCTGAGTATCCCGTGAGTTGTTAATACTTCGGCCTTTGGCCTACCAGGGAGTCTCTTTTACCCTCTTGTTATTTTCAGTGTGCATTGAGGACATTGCACAATTTTAAGTGTGGGGTGAGGAGATTGTTTGGGTGATTTTCTGTGCTATTTTAGCTTAATTGTAGTAGGAGTTTTTGTCAAAAAAAAAATTGGACTTTTCCCGACGATGTATTTCCTAGACAGTTTTCTTGAGGGGTTTAAGTCTAAAGAAAAAGGACAAAAAGATTTTCTTTGTAGGTAGTGTAGCAATTCCCCCTTGATTTTTCTTCGTGCCGCAGTTCTTTTCCAAGGGTTTTGTTTGAACCGGGTGTAGGTAGTTTTATTTTTTTTTAGGAGAGAAGCCATTGTGTTATGATTGAAATTGAAGCAATATCTTTTAACTTTGTCATACCTTGAGAATAATGAGTACTTTTGTTGTGATGCTTAGGCTCAATTTTTGACACTTGTATAAGTACCTTAAATTGTATGATCTTAACTTTGCTTAGCTTCTTTGGCTAGAGTGTCTTGATGAGTCCAATCCTAAGTGAGTTATGTGCCATGTGTGTGTAAGGTTTTGTATTATTCTGTGCATTGCATTTGATGTCTAGAACTTGCCCCGTGTGTTTGCAAAGCGAAATAGTAGTTTTGTTCAATCTTGGAAGTGAGATAGGCATTTCTTTGTTGAGCCATATATATATTTTACCCGCCTAATTGTTATGTATCATAGTTAACCCCTTTGAGCCAGTAATCCTGTTTTTTTTGGCAACCACATTACAAGCCTTACCCATTTATTTGAATTAACCATCTATTTGAACCTTTTCACCTCTCACGAGCACTTGAATTGTTATGAACTTTGTAAAAGTTAAAGTGTGGGGTGGTTGGGTTGGCTTTTGAGTGGAACTAATGAAATAAGGAGAAAGGTGCACTATTTTGAAAAAGTAAGAGCCACATGAATTGAAAAGGAAAAAAATTAGTTGTATTGCTGATAGTGGTGACTGCTGATGTAATTGTGCTTAAAGAAGTATGGAGTTAATGTATATTGATGTGAAGGTGGAGTTATGGTTTGACATAAGTATGGGGTTTTCAACGTTAAAATGTATGTATTAAAGTGCTTAGGGAGGTATAGTCACTCGTATATCTAATTGTATCATACCCGTCCTGCAGCCTACATTACAACCAAATAAAGTCCTACTTGATCCTAGGCTGAATGAGCTCGATTAGTAGAGTAGTACACTACGGGCAAGCTTATGGTGCATCTTTTGTGGCATATGAATGTTATTTCTGAGAGTGAGTGAATTCTTTCTATCTTGAGTTCCTAATTGTTCTTAAATTTTAGTGTGTGGAACTACTCTCTTTTGTTGTGTAAGGGCACTTGATTCATGAAGGAAAGGTAATGTCAGTGACCTCTATGTTAGAGTAAGTGGGTGAGTTGCGAATAATGCGCGGTACTTGTGAGTCAAATCTTGAGGTGAAGATGTTACACTCTTGTGCTTAGTCTATTTTAAATATTCTTGGTGTGATGAGTTAGGAGAATTGCTTAAAAAGGTTGTGTCTATATAAAGTGTAATTTATTGCTCGAGGACGAGCAATGGTTTAAGTGTGGGGTGTTGATGATAGGCTATAACTGTGTATTTTAGTCGCTTATTACGCTCTAATTTACTGCACTTTAATTGAGTTTGAGCTTTAATCGCGAGTGTTTTGCACTAAATATGTGTTTTATACCCTGTAGGAGTGATTCTGATCTATGTAGGCGTTATGGAATGAATTCAAGTGATTTGGAGCTTTGAAGTCTGAGTAAAAGCCCAAGACATTAAGCCGGGATCGTGTTCGTAGGTAGTGTACCAAGTTCGGATGTTAAAAGAGGAAGAAATAAGTTCACTCTGAGAAAATTACACTGTCGTGCCGCATGGGCCGCCGCAAGGCGCGGCGCGGCAGTGTAAAATGTTGTCTGATGCGAAAAGTTGAGGCTGCTGATAATTTCCATTAGCGCACCGCATGGTGCGGCGCGGCTGTACAAAATTTATAGAGCCAAAGTCCTATTTCGCGCAGGATAAGGTGTTTTCATCTAGGCCCGACCCTACTTGGTATATATACGTGGAAAAATGTTACTTTGAAGAGATCAAACAGACTTTTGACACATCTTAGACCTAGGGACACACTTTGGATGTGGAGGAACACAAACCACGCTTGGAGGAGGCTTCTAACTAGTTTTTCTTCTCTTCTCTTCCTTTAATTTCATAGTTCATTAGTTCTAGAGTTTTAGGTGATACATGAACGTTGTAGTTTGAAGCTTAGATTGTTCTTATTATTTTATCATATTGGTTTATTTATTCAATCTTGCGCTTAATTATCTGATTACTTGATCACCAATTGAATACTATCTATGAATCTAGGATTGAACTCGGGAGAGGGAATTCTAGATTGCATATAAGATTGGGTAGAGCAAGATCTTAACTCTTAGGGAGGGCAGATTTGCGGTTAGGATAGGAATATACCTAATCGCCTTGCTTGGTTACTATACAGGAATTATTAATGCGTTCTTGTTAATTCTAATTCCATAGGAATGTAGGCATTAGATTAGCTTGAATAGGCGAGTTGTACTTCGGGAGAAGGGTACGAGCAATATTAACCCTGTCAACCAATAAACCAGATAAATTAATTAGATGATTTAAGTGGAAAACTCAACGGGATTGTTAGCTAACCCATAGCTCTAGAATATTCACCCACATTGAATTCGCCGTTAAGCTTGTCGTTATTTTCTTTGATCTCTTAATTTGTTAGTTTAGATTAATTTTAGTTAAATATTCATAGTTTAGGATTCGCTTGAATAGATTAATTGTTTGGTTTAATTTAGTTGATAGTTAATCACAAGTCCCTGTGGGTACGATATCTGGACTTACAATCCTATATTACTTGTCGACCACGTATACTTGCGTGTGTGTTTGGGAGCAACAGTTTGCCAATCACAATGTAGGTTTTGAGTGGTTTTTCTCTGGGTACTAATACGCAAAGGCGAGCATTCTTTTCTCTCATCGCAGATTTGGTGCAAGCATCTATACGTATTAGTTATCCTAGCTTTCCTCTAATTTTTTATAGTATGTCATAGTCATAGAATTCTGTAGGTAATTCCGAGAGTCTTGCCATATAGCTGAGTATGTTAGCGCAGCTTTGGAGGCTAAAAATTTGGGCTCCCATTTCCTTACTATGAGGAATTGATTCCCAATGAATCAGGGGCCTTCATGGAGAGCTTTGTTATAATTTTCTTCCTTGGTAAATTTTATCTGGTCGTAGTCACACCCTAGGTCTACAAGAGATAGAGTTTCAGTTGGTCTTAATAGCGCATGTAATATTTTTTGGAGGAATTGGTAGCCCACTCTTCTACCAAACATTTTAATAATGAGGGCATTGGTTCAATTTTTGTAGATATGTTCCTTATCCGATGAGGTGATTGGGATGATAAAATCAGAGTCCGGGTAGTTGTCTGTTTTGTCTTCAGGTTCATATGAATCTAGGTTTTGTTGCACTATTACTTGGCTACTATCTGGGTTAGTGTTCGTTTTAGATATTAAAGTATCCAAGAAGGATATCTTCTCTGTATTACTGTTACTAGGGTTATTTACCTCTTTTGAGATTTCCTTAGGGTGTTGGTCTACGCTAATTTCCATATCTGTTGGGGGTAGTTAGAGATGTGCATGGGGTTGAGATGGAGCTGGCTAGCCATTCCATTGATGTTTGGAGTGTCATTTCTTCCTCTAAGGAGGGAGTGTTGTTCTAGTTTGGATTGTCTTGATAATGTTGTATGTGTTCATTGGAAGGTGATTGTCGAGGTTAAAAGGAACCTATAAACGATTAGGGGATGAGGAAAATCTTGGAAATGGCCTGGGGTGGGAGACAGGAGTTCCTTAGAGAAAGGGGAGAGCATCTCACTCTAACCTATCTCTTTACAAGGTAGTATCTGTGAGGATTTGACTGTGTACATATTTTCAAAAATTCATAATTTTCTTTCATTATTTCAACGTCTAATAATTCAATTTTCATAAACGTTTACACATGTTTGAATATAAAGAAGGAATATAACTATATAAGTTTCGAAATCAAAACAATCACAACTCATTTTAAGTTAAATATTTAAATCTCTCATGGACAATTAAACAACATTGATGAATAATTTAGATTTCATCACTTATATCTTTTCATCTTTTTTCTAAACCTGCATATGTTTTTCTAATAAAGTAGTACAATCAAACTTTTCTATAACAATCTCGTTTGTTTCGATATTTTTTGACTTCTATGGTGAAGTATTGTTATACAGAACATATATTATAACATAATATTAAAATCGATTCCGAAAAAATTGACTTTTATAATAAATGGATATTATACAAGAATGTTGTTATAGAGAGGGCTGACTGTACTACTATTTCTTGATATGAAAAGTAACTTTATCGGTAAAGATTGTGATGAACGGATTCGCAATCAAGGGTTTTAGATTAGAGCTTTGGAAAAAAAAATATTAAAAAGAAATTAAAACAGTGGAAATAAAAAGTTATACAGAAAATAAATAAAAATAAAAATAAAAAGGAAATAAATTAAAATGTGAACTTGTAATTATAAAGTATAATTATCATCTTTCTCAAGTAATTATTTGACTAGACAAACATGATAAATTATATAATCATATTCAATTACACCTAAATTCAATTCTTAGGCGGCTTTCCAAACAGGTTCTAATAGAAAACGCTTCCAATGACATCAGTTAAAGACCAAACAAAACAAATACTCTCTCCGTTTCAATTTATGTGAATTTGTTTGACTGGACACGGAGTGTAAGAAAAATAAAATCTTTTGAAATTTGTGGTTCTAAACAAGTCAAAAAGGGACCCAGAGCATTTATGTGGTTATAAAAGTTTCTCATTAATGATAGAATTATAAGTTTAATATAAATTGTTACCAAATTTAAAAAGATGTCATTCTTATTTATTTTTTAAAACAGACCAAAAAGGAAATAAGTTATGGAGTAAGGAGTACTTACCATAGAAAACTTGAGGGTCAAAGAGTAAATAGCTGCCCAACACAAAGGACAGTCTCGTCAGTCGGAAACTCAAGACTAAGCGTTGGATATTCTTGTAGTTCCCTCCATTGATTTGGGACAGCAAACAAAGACCTAGGGGTACGTGTCACATAGATTTTCAATCCTACTGACATATGGCTCCAGATTCGGCGCCCAGCTCTTTTCGTCAGGTCCTAAAAGCCCCACCTCGAACTATAGTAGCGTGCACTAGAAGATACACTATAACCCCACTGCTAATAGCGCGTCATCATCACTGCTATTCGGTAGCGTGGATACTCAAGAGCATTGAGCCCACAGCTTTTAGGTGTTTTACCGTTTGACCCATTGGAAAACCCTAGCCCCCACCCCAACATATTCACCCTGCGGCCAGTTGACCTCAATATCCCCTCCAATTCCAACAAATCACTATATTGCCATCACTTTCATTCTCCTATATAAACGTCGCCTTTGTTATTCTTAGGTTTGCCGAATTAGAGAGCAAATCGGCACTAGCAAGGTATTTCTTCTAAATTCAGACAATTATTCCTTTTTTTTCTTTTTCCTATCAAAATTCCTTTTTTTTACTTTGTAAATCTACAATGGAGGCTTCGTCGTCTAGAAGCAAACCTCATAGTTCAAGTTTTCACCACCACTTTCAACGATCCACTTCACCGTCGGGTCGATTCTGCTCCTATTCCATGTCGTCCTCGACCTCACCTAGTTTCTCCAGTTTTTCAACCAGAGACTCCGATTACCTGACCCGATCCACTTCCCCGACCCGTGTCAATCTTCGTAGAGCCGTTTCCCCATCGCCAAATGTACGGTTTTCTGCCTCTACCAGCCGTTCGATTTCAGTTCATCCTCATCAACAGAAGCAGAATAGCAGGCCTTTGCAGTCCAATCAGAAGAAAACGTGCATGTGCTCGCCGACAACGCATCCAGGCTCATTCCGTTGCAGTCTTCACAAGAACATGAGCCAGAATCGGGGACATTCCAATTCGTCGTCGTATCGGTCGAGTTATCACCTGAACATGAGGAGATCGGCCATGACTAACTCGCTCGTTAGGATTGGAACTGTTGAAGGTGAACTGGTAAAGAGAGCGCTTGCCGCTTTGATTCGCCCGTCATCTCATCATCTCAGGCGGAGAGATGATTTTCAGCCGCGGCCTAGCCGGCTCTCCGTCATGTCCAAAGCCGAAGATTTATGATAGTGTTTTGAATCGTTTTGATGTACAGTTCCGGCGTTAGCGTTTTCCAGTTACGGGTTGGATCAGCTCACTAAGCCAGCACGGGTTGACTCGGGGGAAGGCCTTATTACTTTTTTGTATTTTCAGGCGAAAGCCCGTGCCCTTTAAGCCCATCCCCACTATCCCAACCCCCAAAATTTTGTATTCTTTTATTTTTAAACTAGATAATAGACCAGAAGAGAGTGCAGCATGTTATATACAGCTCTCAATATATCACAGCTTAATCTATAATATGCTCTTAAATATCACATTTTAATCTATGATTTAATTGTGTCATATTAAATATCAAGTTTCAAAATTAACTGAAGCTACGTAAAAATTAATCTGAGTTTCTTTTCGCCGTTTGTGCAAATTATGATTGGTTTGGTTGCATTTGTTTCAGTGGGTGGTACTTTCAGTTGAGAATTTATATTCGGTGCAACTGCTTAGATTTGATGGCATTTGGTTTACCTGTTTGGAGGTGATTTTATTTTTTATTTTTGTTGGTTGGTTGTTAGTTCATATTTTGGTGCCTTATTTAATGTGCCAATCAACAACTATTGATGCTAACATACTGTATTTCATGGCGTTCTTTTACAGGTTGAATTTTTAATTTGGAATCTGGCCTGCGGATCATGACAGTGACTTGGCGAATTGATCAATGACTCAAATCCAAGTACACATATATGGACTATAAAATTGAAATTTTTAACATTTTGACAGTAAAAACTAAAACTTTAATTTACTTGTACCTTCAGTTGAGAAAATCAATTAGCCATTTCAACCCCCTTCACTTTAAGAAAAAAAGGCCCTACGAAGTGAATGAAATACAGAAATTTCCCATTTAAGAGGACTTCAGCTGTTCTCTGGGTTTCCAAAAAGAAAAAGAGAAAACTAACTCAGTGGAGAAAAGGACTTGGAGTATTTCCTTTTTTCTGACAGACATTATAGCTGGTGTGAGGTGGTTAAAATTAAAGTTGCTTTAAATTCAATATATTCCTAGGGTGAATTCCCCCTGGTTAATAATTTCATAGGGTGTTTGAATTGGCTTTTAAAAAGTACCATTTTCAAAAAATGGTCTTAGTTTGATTTGGTATGAACTTCTCTGATATGTACTTCAATAAAGAACGGGAAGACTTATGAGATATTTGGTTTTAAATAAGCCATAATATTTATGCGAAAAAGTATTAAAGTTGTTAATCTTTTTGGAATAAAATAATAAGAAAATAGTGTTAATCTTTTTGAAACAGGGGAGTAGCTTATAAGTTAAAAACCAAAAGTCATAAGTTGGTAATACTCGGCTTTTGACTTATTTTTATATTTTTCATGCCTAAAAGTAAATGATTTTAAGCACTTTTTATTATTTCTAAATACCACAAAATACGTTAATCCAAATACCCTCTTAATTTATCCTAAAAGGGGGATCCCGCTTGGTCAATTTTTCTTGTGCTGTGTTCTTACCCTTGTTTTATCATTTTTTGTCTCTGTTGCCAAATTAAAACAACTTCTTTTTAAATACACCGTTAGGATAAGTTTTCTATGTAGTTTTGTACAAGGTTTTAGCCCATAATTTCAAAGCTCGTGGACGTTTTGTCAAAAGATGCCCTGAAACATCATGTGGGTGAGTTGGGCCTTTCTCTCTCTCTCTCTCTTTTTTTTTTTTTAATTACACCGAGGCTGTGTTGTCAAGTTTAAATAAAGAGACAAATGACAATTACAACTGCCATTCCAAATGCTAGATTTAACTAGATTTTTTTCATGGCAAGTCAGTAACATTGAAATATAATAAAATAATTAAAAATTTGGGGCTTTGAGCAAGCACGTGGATGATCACCCGTGTTTGATGGAGATGGTACAAGAATTGCTTGGCTTAGTTTCATACATTGATCCTGGTTTTTAGTTGAATATTCGCATCTCATAACTTAGATATTTTGGGATGAATTATATTATTCATTATTCAAATGATCTTCTACTAAACGGGACAATTTACAATTACAAAATTCATTGGCAGCTCTTCTATATGGAGTGGAGGATGATTCATTTCATTTGCAGCTTGTTTGGGCGACTTCTCTTGCATAACCAAACGTGAGACTACAGCTTGTGAGTTGTGAGGAGATTAGGGATCATGTCAACAGATCTTTTATTTATTTACATTCATTAGCAGAATGATTCTTTCATACTTCAAAATATTTGTAAATAATTGCTCAACTTACCCAAAAAAAAAAAAAAATACTCGTATTCCATAGTGGTGTGGCAAAATGGAACCATATTCAGATTTTCTTTGGGCTGCCTATATTCTAGCTGGTGGATGAGTGGCAAAACGGTTTAATTTGGGCTTCAGCCCATATATAACAGTAAGAAGGACAAATAATTGGATCAATAACTAACCAACGGGACCGGTAAAAACAGTACTTCGGACTGGTCATTCAAAAATAGCCAGTATTTGTAAAGTTATTGAAAAATAGCCACTATTTTGCTGTAACACGGAAAGTTCCAGCATAATATACTGGAGATTGGAGCACTTGTGTCGGAACTTCCAGCATATTATGTTGGACCTGTATATTATACTGGAATTCTAGTATATTATGCTGGAGTATTTTCGGGATTTTGAATAGTGTTTTCGTTCAGATTTATCTTTACATGAAAAATGGCTAAATTTCGATTACTTTTAAAACTATGGTTATTTTTGAATGACCACTTGTAAATCTGGTTATTTTTGAATTTCTGCTATCATTGGGTCGAATAGTTAAATCATTGGAAAGTGAACAATCTTGTGCGAGTTTTGCATAACCAATTTGTGGTAAAATGACGATTAGCAAAGCATATGGGCATGTATTTGCTTAGATGCATTCTGAAATGGGTTTGAATGATATATATGGGTTAAGTAATAGTCATGGGCGTAGGCACCTTGAAGCGGTGTCACGTATGGTTGTTAGGTCATTAAATCCTTGTAATATCAAAGTGACTAAACGGATCCTTTGAGTAATGAGTAACATGAATAACCAATATGGTTTCAACATTAATTGGAGAAGGACCGTTCGCTTTATTATGTTGACTATCCTAGTTTGATGCATTGGTGGTAGGTAACGCGTCTAGTTAGATAATGGTCGTTGGCCTTGAGCAAATTTAACCTTGAGTACGGAGCAAAATCTTTGGAAAAATATTGGCTGAACTATATTGCCAGCGTATGTTGTACACTTGTAATTTAATAAGGATCACTTAGGTAAGGACCAGATACAACATCTAAAACTAAATGTATTTGAAGCATTTTATGGGAAAGAAAATCACAACCAAGAAATAAGATTTGGAAATTGGATACAGTAATAAGTAAAAACAATCTAACCAAACGATAAGGTTGGATTTGCCAAGCTTAGCAATTTGGATAATTTGTACCAAGTTGATCATGGATGATATTGTAAATGAAGCAGTAATGCACCCAAGATGTTACACAAATAATATTGAAGTCTATATCACAATTGAGCTAATACAGGGATTTGAATTTGTGATTTTGTGGAGTATGTTCAGCCACTTCATGAAGATTTTTGCCATTAAAATCTTTTAACCTGTGTTCTTCAGAAATTAACCAGAATCCAAGGTGGGGACGTTTTGTTAATTGTTGTCACATCAAACTTGAGAAAAAGGTACAACTTCTGGACCACCTAGGTAGCCTGTTTTGCGTGACTCACAGCTCCAGTACGTTTTTAAGGTCAAATATGTTCTTGTACTATTAGAAAAGATTTAAATTTAACTTATTACTATATTTTAAGTCTATATATAGTCCGTCGTTATACTATTGGTTCAAATATACTATTCTTTCGTTAAGTTTGTTCAAAGTGAGCATTCAATCATATGTGACACTGACATTTGATGAGGTGAATGTCACATGACTTGCCACTTCAGCGCTCCTAACCCATTTTATCCCTCTTCTATTTTTTTCCGCGGCTAAATTTTTTAGTCCCCTCTACCACTATTGATATCACTGCCATGAAAAATATTGTATTTTAAATTTAATCTTATATATATGGATCATGGACGCTGAGGTGGTATGCCATGTGGCATTCACCTCATCAAATATCAGTGTGTCACGTACTACTAGATATTCATCTTGAACAAATTTAATAGAAGAAATATATATTTAAACTAATAGTATTACAGTAGCAATATATTTGGACCCAATATATATAAGGAATGATATATTTAAACGTATGTGACCCTTTGCCTTAGTTTTTAAAATCCAATTTGTCCACGTTTCCCAGTTTTAAAGACAATACCTTTCACAGTCTTTATTCTCAAGGAAATAAGGTGTTGGTCCATTTCAAGTTGGTCTTACAATAATGACAACATCGCCTCTAACAAGTTGAGATCTTTTGAATCTTTGCTTCCAAATTCTGTAGAATGGCTGTCCTAAAAGAAGGGAGCAGACCACCATGGGTAGGACTTGCTGCTGCTGTTTGGGTACAAATAGCAGCTGGTAACGCTTATACTTTCCCACTCTATTCCCCTGCTTTGAAATCAGTGCTGGGTTTCAGTCAGCAGCAATTGACTATTATTGGAGTTGCTAATGATATTGGGGAGAACGTTGGCATTCTTCCAGGCATAGCTTGCAACAAGTTCCCACCTTGGGTTATTTTGCTTGTTGGTGTTTGCCTTTCTTTCTTTGGCTATGGCGTTCTTTGGCTTGCTGTTAGCCAGACTCTGCTCTCTTTGCCTTATTGGGTTGTGAGTTCTTGATTTCTTTTTCTTTTTCTAGTTCAATTAGCTTATTGTTACAGACGTCTTTAGGGGCGTCCTCATATTTTATATCAATTCTATCTATATTTATTCTAATTTGTTGGGTGGTGTGGGGTGGGGTGGGAGAAAGATTGCGCTATAATTGATTTCATGTTTAGTCTCCTGAAGCTGTAGACTTGTTTAGTCTGATACAGAAATCATGAGTGAATGCTGATGCTGGGGATAATAGGATAAATTTTGGTACTCTTCCTTGTATCTAGTAGTCTTAAGGTATGGGATTTTGATTTTTACATTGTAGCTTTAAACCCCACAAACCACGACTCTTTGATTGTGAGGGTTTTTTTGACCTTAGTAAATGCATGTGACTTGAATTCCTCTGTTAATCTCTGTTGTACGAGTTCATGTTCAGTTTGGCATGGAATAGATTTTTTTTTTTTGGTTGAGAAAGTTGGCTTGGAATATATATTTTCTTTTCATCATTTGGACTGGAATAGATATCCGAGGAATAATTGGAGGAAACACCAAGTGTCACCAACCATTTCTAGTAGGTGTGTCATTTCACTATTGTTATATTACATTTTCAGTAATCTTTTAGAAGTCTAGAGATTCTCCTAATGAGGAGATTGAAATGTGTGAACATGAGTGCAAATGTTCTGAACCTTCTAAAGGCTCACTTCTTGATATGGCTTCCATTGACATAATTTCCGTGTGAGACATTTTACTTTGTTAAGAGCTATATAACAAAATTTGGGCTTGTGTGTTCTACAGAACTTGTTCACATAGTACAGAACTTGTTTCACCTTGTTATCTTTGTCCATATCTGATTGAATGGCAGCTTTGGCTTGCACTGGTGGTTGCTACGAACAGCAGTGCATGGATGGGCACAGCAGTACTTGTCACCAATATGAGGAACTTCCCTCTCAGTAGAGGCACTGTTGCTGGAATACTGAAAGGTTATGTTGGCCTGAGTGGTGCAGTTTTCACAGAGATCTTCGCTATGGTTCTTAACGATTCAGCTTCGGAGTTATTGCTCTTTCTAGCATTGGGAATTCCCATCATCTGTTTGGTCATGATGTACTTTATCCGGGCTTGCACACCAGCTTCCGGCGAGGATTCCTCAGAGCATGTCCATTTTATTTTCACACAAGCAGCAAGTCTCTTGCTTGCAGTTTATCTTCTCACTACAACAATTTTGAAGAGCACGCTATCTCTAAATAGTTCCATCTCCTATATTCTTGCTGGAGTAATGGTTATTTTCTTGATGTCTCCTCTAGCCATTCCTGTGAAGATGACACTGTTTCCGTCTCTTCATAAGAGATCTGGAAAATTAGATGGTTCCTCAAACAATTTGACTGAAGAAGAAGTCAGTTCCAGCCAAACAGCGTCTTTATTAACTCCAATTTCATCAGAAGCAGACCTTGGGAGCTTTCATGAAGGTGAAGATGTTTCTGAGGTAGACATGCTGCTGGCCGAGGGCGAGGGTGCAGTGAAGAAGAAAAGGAAACCTAGAAGAGGGGAAGATTTCAAGTTTCGTGAAGCTGTTGTTAAAGCTGACTTCTGGCTTCTGTGGGTAGTATACTTCCTCGGTGTTGGGTCTGGTGTAACTGTTCTAAATAATTTAGCACAGATTGGAGTTGCACTTGGTGTAAATGACACAACGATATTGCTGAGTTTGTTCAGCTTCTGCAATTTCTTGGGCCGTCTTGGGGCAGGTGTTGTTTCTGAACACTTCGTGAGGTATTAATCTGGCTTCTTCCACCTATTTTCTTTGTTTCTCAAGAAGGAAGGTGGCTAGTATGCTGAAGTTCTCTCTCTTGCTCACTTGGCTGGGGGCTAGGCAATAAAATGCTTTCATTCTTTTGACGTTTCTTAAATGATAGTATTGCTAGCTTTAAATTTATCCATTTTCATTGTTGCTAGCTCCTCATTTTCATGATTGATAATGCATTACTTTAATTAATCGTTCAATGCTAACTTCAAGAATGACTTGAACTGATGATTGCTAGATCGTTGTCTAGTTTGATTGTGACCAATAATTAACACTTGTATCATGTCTATTGCAGGTCAAAAACAATTCCACGGACATTTTGGATGATGGTAACACAAATCATCATGATTGTAATATTCCTTCTATATGCTTCAGCTCTGAGTGGTACTCTCTATGCTGCGACTGCATTGCTAGGAATTTGCTTCGGTGTTCAGTTTGGTGTAATGATTCCAACTGCTTCTGAGCTTTTTGGCTTGAAACATTTTGGCATAATATTCAACTTCATGCAGCTCGGCAACCCCATTGGAGCACTTCTGTTTTCTGGTCTACTGGCTGGTTATGTCTATGACGCTGAGGCAGGAAAGCAACAAGGACCCCACTGTCTGGGCGCAAATTGCTTTAGACTCACATTCCTGGTTTTAGCAGGAGTTTGTGCCTTTGGCGCATTCTTGAGCATGATCTTGACCATCAGAATTAGACCAGTTTACCAGATGTTGTATGCTGCAGGTTCTTTCCGTGTGGCCCAGGATTCTGATCACTGATTGGTATCATCACTTTTTGCATCTATATATATAAGTTATAACTAGAGTTTTACCTGTTTTAAAGAGCCATGTAGCATTTCCCTACCGTTAAGGAAAGGCTATCCTCAACTGAGAATATAACTGGAAGTGTTCTCTCGATGAATGTGGCTTCCATCATGTTCCTCTGGATGAAACCAATAGTTGTGTCTTAGTAAGATGTACTAATGTTGATTTCGTAATAATTTTGGCGACAGCTTGAGGCTTCTATATCAGGAAATAAATAGTGCATTGAATTGCCTGCAAATTGTTATTGTTCATTAAGTAAATCTTATTGGCTGATTCCGAAAATGTAGTGATGTATAGTATTAGCTTTTTATCCTTAGTATGAGCTGCTTAACAGTGCTAACAACTGCTAATCAAGTAAGGTGGTGAATCTCCCCCCCCCCCCCCCCGCGCCTGTTCTGCCACTCTCTTGAAGGCTAGGTGAATTATTTTTCCATTTACCTAAGCTTTGGTAGGCAGCTGGTCGGACACCACTGTTATCATAAGAGAAATGAGGGAGAGGAGACAGAGTATCCCAAGAGGTAGGGGGAAGCGGCGCCTATGAAGTGGGATTTGCCACTTTATTGCGAGAGTAAACTTGCTGAAAATTTTGCATTCTTAACTAAATGCTAAAAAGGAAAAACTATGACACAAGATTTAATTACCATATGACCTTTTCAGAAATCAATTATTATTTGAATAGAATTTGTATGCCACCATAATAGCCATAATGGAGTATGAAGAAAGTATGGTAAAATTAGTTAAAACACTGCATTCTGCTGCTTACAGGCAATTAGTTCAGAAAAATATAATGCAACAATTCCAGAGAACACTTGAAGGTATCTAAAGGAAGGAAAAACATGAGGATAGTTTAACTTGCAAATTCCTCATCATTTCAATTCAAGTGGATATAAAGAATTCCAAGAACTTAAGTAGGTTTCAAGTCTTGAAACATTGTTTCCCACTTAATCTCTTCACTGTAAATGACATCCATGTCTTTATCATCGCGAAAACCCTCAACTGGAGAGCTTGAAGAACTGCTAATCCAACCATCAGAATAATCTATCATGAGATTGGGACTCCCATTTGTAAGCATCATTAACCTTCCTTGATTAGGAGTAGCATTAGTACTCTGCATTACTGGCCTTTCTTGTTTAGCTGCAGTTAATCTGTTATTCCTCTTCAGCATAGAGGCTTTCCATCTTGAACTGTAATTTCTCAGGGGCAGCAGGGCACTTGAATTTGGTCGATGAGTCCACGTGCTCAAGCGCTTAGCAAGTTGTTGCTTTGCTTGTTTGATTGCTAAAATAAACCACAAGATATGGATTCTTGAGCTTCTGCTCTTTTCCTTCCTAGCTAACTTGAGAATTTCTAGCCTATGTTTGGCTATTGAAATGCCCATACTTTGGAGAAATTCATGGTTGAAATATTCTACATCATCTTGATCAAGTTCATTGTGAGCAAAAACAAGAGCATAGTCATAAACAAGAGAAGGGTCAAGGCTAGTTTTAGAGAGCCATGAAAACCAGTCCATGGTCTTTTAGTATATGTGTATGATTGTTGAAGATGGAGAGTGTTAAAGGAAAACCAAGATGTTGGAGTTTCCCAAATTTTAAGGACTTGGTGTTTTCATAAGAGTTGGTTTGATTGGATATCGGATGGTAGTTGAAGGTGAGAGGGACAAAAGAGGAAGGACCCGTGAACTAATTAAGACTATGTTCCTTTTAAGAATAGAGTCATAGACCACAAGTCCATAAGTTTGATCAGACTTTTCATACCTGCACGAGTGAGGATTTCTCTTGTGGGGTTCATATCTGCCACCAGTCACGGCTTAGAAGATGGTTTCTTATGGACTTCAAACTATCCAAAAAATGATTTTATTTGCAAACTGTCATTTCCCATTAATTAATAATGAATAAAGAAAGGAAATAGAGAGATGGGCTGGTGATTACAAGTCTATTTTTAACCAATGGAGGAAATTAGTATTAGTTTAACAATTTCACAACATTTTATGTGATAGTTGTCTTGATCTTTATAGTTCCTGATTTGGTTGAAGAAGCTTTCCTATGGACCCCTCAATGCTTATAATTTCTCAATATCACTTCGATGTACGATTCATTGGTTTGAAAATAACTCTGTACACTTCAAATACAGTGAAAAAAAAATCAATGGGTTATTTGTTGCAGGTACCAATCAGTCGCCATGAGCAACATTTACTCGTGCCTCCATAATTGCTCAATTAAACCTTTCTGGTAAGCTTGTTTGAAGAATTTGGATTTCTGCTATTGTTGCATTCAACATTGGAAACAAAGATTAAGCTAAAGTTACAATACCGTTGAGACCACCTAGTCATGTCAAAAACACTTTATTTGAGACCAACAAAGGTAGAGCTTTGAATCCGAATACAAGTAAAATGACAAACTATTGTCGTTTATAGCTCTCCATTCACATTTCTTTTATTAGCTCTAGTCATCCAGCAACAACATAATCAGATTGTGCCTGTACAACTTCCCTGGATGAAGTGTTGAATCATGCTATAACAACATTTCGCCCTATTCAACAAGAAGTAGCTAAATTTTGTAGTACAACTCAAAAAATTACTACTTGAGTTGAATGCCATCAGCCAGAGAAACTGTGAAAATACTACTACAAATAAGTTCGTTCTCAATAAAGCCCTGCCCCATGCAAAACCACTTCACTGCTTCTTGTTAAAGAAAATAAAAAAAAGTAAAAGAACGGACAATGAAAATGCCTTGGTCCGCAGCTAGGTTGCCCGCAACTAATCAGCAGCCATAAACGGGTCTGTACCACCAAGATCCGCCACTAGTGGTTCCAAATCAGCTTGGTCTTCATCTTCTGGGGCAAAGTACGTGGGAAATGGAAGCGTTGAAATATCTGGCTTCTTGTACACAGAATCTTTGATGAACACAAAGTTACCTTCAGCTCCTGGAACCTGAAAAGGGAGTTACAGTATAATGTATGTCTTCAGTATGAACACAAAGTTACCTTCACTGGCTCTGTGTTATCTACCCGTATAACTGAGCAAGGACTGGCATCATACTGAAGAATTTCACACTCTTTACAAGATCAAAGCAGTTTTATCACAGTTCCATGTAAGAGATCGAAATGACACCCTTCTCCAGACTTAAACTCGTAGTTACCTCAAGAAGGAAAAGTGACCCCCCACCCTTAGTTCCCATATATTTGCATACTGCTCAGTTTTTTGATTGGCAACTAATATTCATTAGAAAGCATACATGGGGATTAATAATGTTGATTGCTGATGTTACACTGCCAACCAGCTCTCTCTCTCTCCATCTCTCTCTCTTTTTTTTTTTTTTGATAAATTACCAACTCTTTTAGTCAAATTGAGTTTGAACGCATAGAATTTCATCTTAACGATTGCACAAGAAAGAGAATTATAATCAAATTATGAGTACAATGTGATAACTCTCATACCTACTTGTTTCAAGTTTAAAAATAAAAGAAAAGGGTTTCAAAATCTTGCCTGGCCTTTGACCCACATCAAGTTTCTGGCAGGATCAATCTTGTAGACCCAAACATTTTTAACAGTTCGTTGCACTCCACCCATGCGCCCAGGCATCTTTCTCCCTTTAAATACCTTTAAAGCAAAAAATACAAATTAAGCAGAAGCTTGTAACATTAACTAGATTCCACGACAGCACTATCCAAAAGCAACTGTTCGTTTACTTCAAATCAAATGTTTAGCAAAATGAGCTAATTAAGGATATCAAATGCAACTTCAGTAGAGTTATCTGGCCCAGATGAGAGGTTAAAGCTCCCAACTAATTTAGAATATCACAGGCTGTTAAAAATAATTTAGACTACATGAAGGTCAAACTCAACAACGTGATGGAGGATTGCATGAGCATACTTCTCGAAGTGACCCATAGTTTATTAGAAATAACATAGCAGAAAACTCAGAGACAAGAAATAATTGCATGTACAAAAGAATGGTTACTCTTTTATAAGCCCAATCCTGCCCTAATTTTTTTTAGGAGGGTGGGGTTTTCAAAATTCTGTACAGCGTAATTTGGTAAAAATAAAACTCATGTACTGTAATTTAGTAAATAAAATTGAAGAAAAGGTAATATCTACCTTTCCTGGAGCATCTCTTTGACCTGTCGAACCAATACTTCTGTGGGATAATGAAGCACCATGTGATGCAGGCATACCTTTAAACCCCCATCTTTTCATCCCACCCTACACATATGAAATTCCCCATCTTTAGTACAGTTCATAAACGAGATATACCCTCCAAGAGTGATACAGCACTAACAGTTAATTTGCATAAGAGGTGGAAGACAAAGTAGAAAGGTGGAATTTTGTTATACAAACAAAAAAATATTTCTACCATTAGCTAATGGTTAGAGAGCTCATATCCAATATACCATGACCGTAGTAAGCGCTACTACTTCTGTTAAAAAACTGCCATGAAGATTAAGAAATGCTCAATAGGCAACAAAATTTGAAAAATTCAAGTTGTGCCTTTAAGTTGGTCTATGAAACACTCAATGAAGTCCAGCGACTAGGTTTCAAACCGCCACTTTGAAGTCCAATAATATTGTAAGTCTATCACTCACACTAACTGCCTAAAAGAAAAAATTATGACTCAAGGTTTAATTACCATGTGGCCTTTTCAGAAATCACTTATTTGAATAGAATTTGTATGGAGAGAAATTGGTGCAGTGAGGGGACTGATGGAAGGTCCTTGGGCGGTTTGTGGCGATTTTAACGTTACAAGGTACCCTTCTGAAAAACGGAAATGTTTAAGGAGGTCCAGAGCGATGGTGGAGTTCTCGGATTTTATAGAAGATATGGAGTTGATAGATCTTCGACTTGAAGGAGGCAACTATACTTGGTTCAAAAGGGACAATCATACAGCGGCTTCAAGAATTGATAGATTTCTCATTTCAGAAGAATGGGATGTAAGCTTCAGAAACATCAAGCAAACTATCCAACAAAGGTTGATTTCGGACCATTCACCTGTGGCTCTATACTGTGGTGCGTGGGAACAAGCTAAATCATACTTTAAGTTTGAAAATTGGTGGCTGAACGTGGAAGGTTTTGAGGACAGAATTAGAGAGTGGTGGGGATCTTTTGAATTCTCAGGAAGACCTGATTACATTTTAGCTTGCAAGTTAAAAGCTCTCAAGGGCAAGCTAAAAGAATGGAGCAGAAGTTACGAAGGTAATTTGGGACTGCAAAAATCAAAATTGCTAAGTCAACTAGCAGATTTTGAGACAACACAACAACTAAGAGCGCTGACAAAGGAGGAATCAGTGAGGAAAGCAGCTACTCTAATGGAGATTGAGGAGCAACTCAAGAATGAAGAAATTGCATGGAGACAAAAATCAAGAGCTTTGTGGCTCAAAGAAGGGGACAGGAATACAAATTTTTTCCACCGGACTGCAAATGCACGCAAGAGAAACAACAACATTGATCAAATAATGATTCGACATGAAGTAGTCGAGGATCCAGAAAGAATAGAGAATGAGATCATTGAATTCTACAAGGAGTTATACACAGAACCTGAACAGTGGAGACCAACGGTCAATTTCGAAAATAGTTCAAGCATTTCTGAATCAGAAAGGGAGTCTTTACAGAGTAACTTTGAGGAACAAGAAGTGCTGAGCAGTCTGAAGATGTGTGAAAATGACAAGGCTCCAGGTCCAGATGGATACAAAATGGGTTTTTTCAGAAAGTGTTGGGACATTTTGAAGGAAGATATCATAACGGTTTTTAACAACTTCCATTCACAGGAGATGTTTGAGAAAAGCTTCAATGCAACATATATAGCTTTGATTCCAAAGAAGACAGGTGCGAAAGAATTGAGAGATTTCAGACCGATCAGTCTGATAGGGAGCTTCTACAAATTGCTCTCAAAAGTCTTAACTGAAAGACTTAAGAGGGTGGTTGGGAAAATTGTTGATACTCAACAAATGGCGTTCATTAAAGGAAGCCAAATAATTGATGCAGTGTTGATTGCAAATGAAGCTGTGGACTCAAGAATAAAAAAGAAAGAACCTGGAATCTTATGCAAATTGGATATCGAGAAGGCCTATGATCATGTGAACTGGAGCTTCCTACTAAGAATGTTAGAACTAATGGGTTTTGGGCAAAAATGGATTAGATGGATGAAATTTTGCATATCTACTGTGAAATTCTCCATTCTCATAAATGGATGTCCTAAAGGTTATTTTCATTCACACAGAGGTCTCAGACAAGGTGATCCTTTATCTCCCTTTCTATTCATTATAGCCATGGAAGGATTGAACAACATGATCAAAACGGCTAAAGTCAGTGGATGGGTTAAAGGTTTTGAGGTAAACAGGAGTGGGGCTAACAATCTAGAGATCACACATCTCCAATATGCTGATGATACTCTAGTCTTCTGTGATGCTGAAAAAAACCAACTTAGATTCTTAAGGATCATTTTGGTTTTATTTGAGGAGTATCAGGATTACACATTAACTGGAGAAAGAGCAATATTTTTCCCATTAATGAAGTTAACAACATGGAGCAACTGACACAGATATTGGGAGGAGAAGTTGGGTCCCTACCAACTGTTTACCTTGGGATGCCTCTTGGTGCAAGATCCAAATCAAAAGAAATCTGGAATTCAGTCATAGAAAAGTGTGAGAAGAAGTTGTCAAGATGGAAATCGCAATACCTATCATTGGGGGGTAGGCTAGTTCTAATCAACTCAGTATTAGACTCACTATCTACTTACATGATGTCTTTGTTCCCAATTCCAGCAGGCATTTTACAGAGATTGGACAAACTCCGAAGATCATTCCTTTGGCAAGGCAATAAGGAGAAAAAGGTCTTCCATTTAGTTAAATGGAAGACACTCACAATGGATAAAAAACAAGGTGGATTGGGGATAAGGAATTTGAAGAACCAAAGCAAGGCTCTTAGAATTAAATGGTTATGGAAGTACTCTCAAGAACCCCAATCTTTATGGGGCAAAGTGATCAAAGCAAAGTATGGTGAAGAAAATAACTGGGTGTCAAAAAAAGTCAGAACATCATATGGAGTAAGTGTGTGGAAATCCATCAGAGAACTTTGGCCTATAATGAAGAATCACTCCTCCATAAGAGTGAACAACAGAAGGAACACATCATTTTGGAATGATAATTGGTTAGGAATTGGAAGCTTAAAGGAAAGATACCCAGATATGTTCGGTTTAGCACAAAACCAGCATAAGACAGTAGCTGATATGAGGAGTCGTCAAGGATGGGAAATAGCTCTAAGAAGACAGCTGAATGACTGGGAGATAACAAGATTAGCTGACCTTTACAAAGAGTTGGAAGCATTTACAGGATTACAGGAAGGTTTGGACTCAATATGGTGGAAGAGGCACAACAGAGGGGTTTACCGAGTGAAGGATGCATATAAGATTTTGAATCATAATAATCAACAAGTAGACACATGGCCTTGGAAACATATATGGAAAACAAAGATTCTATACAAGGTAGCATGCTTCACTTGGCTACTAGCAAAGGAGGGGGTATTAACCCAGGATAATCTCATAAAAAGGGGAATTTCTCTGTGTTCAAGATGTTTTCTGTGCGGGGAAAATGCTGAAACTGTCACACATTTGTTTCTACATTGCAAGATTACAGACCAACTATGGAAAATCTTTATTAGTCTTAGGGGTATTTCATGGTCAATGCCATACAGGCTTAAAGATGTCCTTTATAGCTGGGAAGAAGCTGGAGCTGAAGCAACTAGCAGAGACAGATGGAGGACTGTTCCGGCTTGTATTTGGTGGATAGTTTGGAGGGAAAGGAACACTAGATGTTTTGAAGACAGAAGCAATCCAATACAGAAGATCAAACTCAATTGTATTCTTCTTTTTTGTTTTTGGTGCAAACAGATGTACACAGAAGATACATTGACAATCATAGACATACTAGGATCTTGCTAGGTCTCAAATTAGAACATCTCCAAATTCTCTCCATGTAAATTTGGTTTTCAGTGCAACCTATGTACTGATATTTATAATATATACAATAGTTACCAATTCAAAAAAAAATAGAATTTGTATGCCACCATAATAGCCATAATGGAGTAGGAAGAAAATAGCACCAAGTTTTGATAGGTTGAAGCTAGACCTAATATTGATCAAAGCCGGTCAATCAGTTAAGGACAGAATGAGTATTTTCATAAGTATTTCACACATGTAATTTTTCCTTGTTTTGATCTAAGTTCAAAATAATTTAAGAAAGGTAGCTAAGTAAACAAGTCGTCTAAAAACTCTGGTCAACCAAAAAATTAGCTTTCCTTTTCAGCTTTTCTTTGGGCGAACTTTTCATAAATAATCCCTATCCGAACTTTGTGGAATTCTTGATTGAACTACTTTGCTAGAGAGTGATAAGAGAACCTTCCAAGGAGTGCATAGTTGATAGACAATTCTTTCTTGGTTAGGGCAACTTGTATATATTGATACTGAACATGGAAGTACACCTCCTTATTGCATTTTTATTGATGAAGTTCTAGGCACTCATTAGTGAAAAAAACTTCACTTTCTTTCGATAATTATGTCTTACTGTCTTCTGGAGTCCTAAAACAATTAGCAGTTCTACCTACTTCTCTCAATAGATATCTGGACCAAAGCAGATGGCGTGATCGAGAACCAATAACATGAAAAACCGTAACACTCATACCAGCACAAAATGGATGAAGGGTCTTCCAACATGCCACATACGAGAAGCCCTTTAGTCAGTACAGTTGATCGCTAAATAGTCGAGAAAACTATAGAAGTGTAGAAAACATTTTTGCTTATATAAAGCGTTAACTCAATTTTCATTTTTTTTATAAGGTAAGTGCAATTTTCATTTAATATAGCGAAGTGAGTAGTCCATACCAGGTAAAAAGCGATCAATAAGATATATCAAACAATAAACACAATCAAGATTACTCCACACCTGAAAACCTTTTCCTCTTGTAATTCCAGTAACATCCACATACTGGCCAGGAACGAAATGGCGGACACTGATGCTTGTTCCACCAGGAAGAAGAGCATCTTCGGTAACTGGAAATTCCTTCAACTTTCTCTTCATGGGTACACCTTGTGCTCTAAAATGACCTACTTCAGGTTTTGTCAAATGCTTCTCCTTTTTGTGAGCACACCCAATCTAACTAACACCATAATAAAGATCAATTAAATAACAATCTATAGCATAAAGAGTAATTCATGCAGTCCTTAAAGTCATTTATTCAACCAAAATATCTTTTATTTACTGATTTTGGTCGATTTTGTAAAGAAATTACTCAACCAATATCGAGCTTAAAAGCCACCAAAATATCAATTTCAGGCTTGAAAACACATTCACAAAGTCGTCACAACGATTACAATGACACATTAATTACAACAATATGAAAACTCTTTCAGTGATGAGTTCGAATTAAGGGGTCAGATAAATTGGTAACAGTCAGTATATCATACACTAACAAAATATTTCTTTTTCTTTTTTTGGACAAAGATTCAGCCTTTAAGAAGTTAGCATAATTGATTCACCTGTAGGGCGGAGAAGCCTTCTTTCTCCGGTGTTTTGACCTGGGAAACAATGTTATCATCTAACCAAAGGATGGTGATGGGGAGGCGTTCCCCCCATTTGTCCCAGAGTGCTGTCATTCCACATTTTACGGCTATTGCTCCTGTCCGTTTCGAGTTTGGAGTCATGATCCTAGGCTTTCCTTCTATAATCCGATTCCTTAGTTCCTCCACTTGGCTACTGAAAGTTCTTAACTGGGTTTCTGAGAAGAGGATGCGGACATGAGAAATGAGGCTTCTCGCCATTGAATTGAGGAGTTCTCTTTCTCCTTTTTCTCCCTCTACCTCCTTCTGTCTGTATGGGAAAATAGGAATGGAGAAGATACAAAACAATGTTATAGTACTAGCAATTCACAGCATTTTTCTTTAAGACATGAAGAGAAAAAAGTCTAGTAATGCAATTTAAATCCAAGCAACATAACCGAAGATGCAGTAGGAACAAAAAATAGAGCTATCAACCTAAGCTTACCTCAACAAGACTGGTCGGCGACGACAACTGAAGAGAACCGTGAAGAGTGAAGTCTAAAGGGCCTTTGGAGTTAGGGCTGCGGCCGAAGCCCAACCATAGCCATTTTTCAGCCCGTTATTTAAAATATATTCAAACTTTATAATGTATTTAAAAATTAATCAATTTTTTGAGCTGCCAACTTAAAATTCAAGACTAGTAGCCGGTTTGACCAAGCTTCTTTTTGGTCAAAAGTGCCTTTTTTTTTTGCCAAAAGTACTTTTGGCCAAAAATTGAAGCATTTGGCCAAGCTTTTGGAAAGAAAAAAAGTGTTTTTGAGGAGAAGTAGAAGAATAGCCTGTTTGGCCAAGCTGGAGAAATCAGCTTATTTTGAAAAGTGCTTTTGAAAAAAATACTTTTGGAGAGAATCAGTTTGTGTTTGGCTAATCGGTCTGAAAAGCACTTTTGAGAAATAATTTGTGTTTGGCCAAGCTTTTTAGAAAGTGTTTTTAAGTGTCAAATTACGAATAAGGACATGAATAGATTTACTTAATAATTAATATTATAAGTAAATAAATAATATCAAAATTTTGTTATTACATGCAATAATTAAAAAAATTATTTTATTTAAGTAAAATATGAAAATAAAATTAAAAAGTACTTAATTCTTTTAATATAAGTCAAATATATTAAAATTCCTTCAACAAATATAAAAGCATTCACCCCTAAAAACACTATATATTAGAAAGTTTCTTAAAAATAAGAAGAACTATTTATAAATTAATATCCTAAGTATTAGGTTTAAGGGTTATTTTGGTATACACTATATTTTGTTAAGGGTATTTTAGGTAAGAAGAAAAGCCAAAACTGCTTCTGCTTCTGCTTTTGGAAAGAAGCTACTTTTTCTGCTTCTCTGAAACTGCTTCTGCTTCTTCCCAAAAGCACTTTTTTCCCAAATAACCTTGGCCAAACACCTCAAATTAGGAAAAAAAGTGCTTTTGGGGAAAAAAGCGCTTTTTTGTCTTGAGAAGCTTGGCCAAACAGGCTAGAAGTTTTGGAGAAGCAGAAAAAAGTAGTTTTTCTCCAAAAGCACTTTTTTAGAAGCGCTTTTAAGAAAAATACACTTAGAAGCAGTTTTTTAAAGCTTGGCCAAACATTAATTGCTGCTGAGAAGTGTTTTTCAAACTAATTAGCCAAACACAAACTGCTTCTCACCAAAAGTACTTTTGAAAAAAAAGCACTTCTCAAAGTAAGCTGATTTTTGCAGCATGGCCAAACGGGCTATAAGTATCCAGAATTTTCTGAATTACTAATTTAAAATTCAGGACATAAAACTCATAGGTGCGCCACCACTCATAGGCGGCTCCTCGAAGCTGGAAAGTAGTGAATGAAACTCCGCTCGATCCTGGTATGCCCGTGATACGGAGAATACGGTAATATTCCTCCAGAAATCCCAAGGCATCCTCTGATGCTAACCCACTGAATACAGGAGGATCATATTTCTTGAACCTCTCAAGTCTCCGCTGCTCATCCTCTGAAGTCGTTGCCTTGTCCTCGGGCCGAACTGGCACTGCAGGCGGCACAGGAATAATCTCTGGGACCTGATCAACATGCACTCGCTGCTCAAGAGTGCGGGCGGCGGGAGTCTGTGCTCCTCCCCGGCCTGGGATGTGGCTGCAGCAAGGGGAAGCAACCCTGCCTGAGCCAAAGTGGTGTACATGCTCAAAAACTGTGCCAGGGTCTCTTGAAATGCTGGCGTGGTAGTAGTAGTAGGTGTGTCAGGTGCCTGGAATTCGGCTGGAACTGCTGGTGGTACCTCGACGGCAGCTCGCACAGGTGCTCTAGCTGCACCACGTGCACGTCCTTGGCCTCTACCCAGGCCCCGGCCTTTGACGACTACAGTAGGTGGCGCGGGTACCTGATCATCTCGGGTAGCACGTGTCCTCACCATCTGTGAGAGAATAGAAGACAGAAGTTTAGAATTGTGATATCAAAAATTTCGCACGACAAGGAAATCAAATGAAGTGGAATTTTTCTAACAGTTACATAGCCTCTCGTAGATAAGTATAGACGTCTTCGTACCGATCAGTGAGACTCTAATAAACCGGCTTGTGATCCATGACTCCTATGAACCTAGAGCTCTGATATCAACTTGTCACGATCCCAATTCGCCCTCCGTGAACTATCATGATGGCACCTAGTCTCTACGACTAGGTAAGCCTAACAATGCGGAAAATAACTAAACTTGCGAAATAACTAGTCAAAAGCCATAAATAACTGAAGGAAACAATATTTAAATGTCGTTGCATATACACACAACTTCTCAATAATCTGATACACTATCCCAAAACCCCGAAACTCACGGATCCACAAGCTGAGATAAACACTACATAGCTCTAATCTCCGGAATGTCTAATAAGAACATAAAGTACAGAAGGGCTAAATACTAAGTGCAGGAGTAGAAAGAGACTCTTCGATTTGCGGACGCGGCAAATATACCTCGAAGTCCCGTAGAATCGCCTCGCCTCAAGAATGGTAAGCCTGAGTAGAGGTACCTGGATCTGTACATGAAAAACATGCACATAAAGGGCATGAGTACACCACAGCGGTACTCAGTAAGTGTCAAACCTAACCTCGGTTGAGTAGTGATGAGGAAGGTCAGGGCCCTACTGAGGTTAAATAAAAATTATAATTCGATAGTAAAGAACATAAAACAGTATAAGTGTGAGTAATAGTGAAAATAACACTGGTATAAAGGACAACAACAACAACTACACAAAAATAATGTAAACATCGAAGGAAAATACAGCTCAAACTAACAATATCAACCGGGGATCTTACAGGATACCATCTTGAGGTCCTAAATATACATATCCAATAAGTCTCTCGGGATATCGTACTGTAGTCCAGCTCATAGTACACGGGGATCTACTGGAATCCCGTTCTGTAGTCCCAAACATAAATACCCAGTACTGAGGGAATCTACCGGGTGCATTCCCGTAGTTCCATACCACTGTGCAGGGGAATCTACCGGATTCTCACATCCATAGTCCCAAATGTAAACAGACAAGGGGGGAGCCGGAATCCCACATCCGTAGTCCCAATGTAAATACACAACAACAACAGGAGAAATACTCAGAAAATGTCAAACTTCATTCTAAGGCAACAAATAATCTAGCCTAGCATGCTGCACAGACTTCAGGTAAGCAGTTAAACAAATAAGGCAACTTAATCACTTAGGCATGCTTTTACTAAGCTAACACAGGCTTAAATAGTACAAGAACCAAACAGGAAAGTAAACATACTAGTAGTACTTAATGAAAAACCGGATTTCCAACAATTAGCACAAGTACGCACTCGTCACCTTACGTACAAGACATTTCAATTAACGATTATATCAAATCCTAAAGGAAAAGTCCCCCACACAAGGTTAGACAAGCCACTTACCTCGAACAAGCACAAGTCAACCCGAAACCACGCTTTTGTCACGAGTATCCGACTCCAAATGGCCCAAATCTAGTTAATTCAATTGTATATTGTAAATAACATCTCAAGTAACTGATTCCACAATTAGATTCTAAACTAATACAGGAAATTAGGAAAAATGACCAAAATTTCCCTCGAGCCCACATCTCGGAATCGGGTAAAATTAATATTTCCAGAATCCTCACACTCTCACGAGTCTAACCATACCAAAATTATCCAATCCCGATACCATTTGGTCCTTCAAATCATCATTTTACATTTTTGAAAGATTTCACAAGGTTTCTTCCCAAATTCCATCCCAAATCACGAATTAAATGATGAATTCAATGATAGATTCATGTACTCTAGCCAAATCTTTGTTAGAATCACTTACCCCGATAAATTTCTTAAAAAACCTTCAAAAAATGCCAAAATTCGAGCTCTCTAGGTCAAAATATGAAATAAAACCTAAAACTTCGTATTTATAGAGCACCCCCCGGATTTCCACCACTTCGGACTGCACAAAAACGAGTGTTGTCCTCACAAAACCAGTGCGGTCCGCACAAAAACGAGTGTTGTCCGCACAGGTTTTGACTGCAGTAACAGGTTTTAGTATTTTGGCCATAACTTTCTTTGCAGATGTCTAAATTGTGATTTCTGTCCTTTTCTGGAAACTAGACACGAAGGGCTACAACTTTCATTTTTGAATCATCCCAAAATTCCTTGTAGATCACAAGATATGAGCTTCCGAAATAGGACCAGTGAAATTTTCCTCACCACGGACCGTACTGCATTTTGTGCGGTCGCACAGCCCCCACCGCGGGCGCACTGGATTTTGTGGGGACTGCACTGATGAGTTCCTAGGCCTGTAACTCTTCTGGACCTGCAACAACTTTGATTTTCGGCCTAAAACATCCCAGAACATACCCGGAACTCACCCGAGTCCCTGGGACTTCAAACCAATTGTACCAACACATCCCATGACATCGTTCAAACTTGTTCAAAACTTCGGAACGCTCACAACAACATCAAATCACTAATTTAACATAGGATTCAAGCCTAAGAACTCCAAGAACTCTTAACTTATGCTTTCGATCAAAAAGTCTATCAAATCTCGTCCGAATAACCTGAAATTTTGCAAGCACATCACATTCAACACTACAGAGCTACTTCAACTTTCGAAATTCCATTCCGACCCTTAGATCAAAATCTCACTATCGGACCGGAAACTTCAAAAATTAGACTCTCGTCATTTCAAGCCTAAATTAGCTACGGACCTCCAAAATGCAATCCAATCATACCCTTAAGCCCGAAATCACCCAACGGAGCTAACGGAATAGTCGAATTTCCATTCCAAGGCCGTCTTCATACTATTTCGACTACGGTCAACTTTCTAACACTTAAGCTCTCATTCTGGGACTAAGTGTCCCAATACTCCCCGAAACTCAAAACCGAACATCCCGGCAAATCAAAATAGCGGAAATAAACTCGGAAAACCAATTAATAGGGGATTGGGGCGTTAATTCTTAAGACGACCGATCAGGTCGTCACAGATTTGCAGTCATACCCTATATTTATGCCACCTATTAACCTATACCCTATTTTTAAAAACTATTGTTTTCGTAACCAACTAGCAAAATTTTCTGTAATAATATGACCATTATACCCCTTCCAAAACATATAAAATATGCATCCCGCATACCAGATTCAAATTTCAGATCACCTCCGTCTCTCCTCAGATCGCCTCTCGCAAACCAGATTTGAACTAGATTCAAATTCCAAATTTAAGTTTACAAAATATATTGTAAGTATTCAAATTCATCTTCAGAATTAAAAATAGTTTTTGAAACTGATTGATTTTATGATATATGTTTTCTGATTGATTGATTGAAGTTGTTTGACGGATGAAACATGAATTCTTCACTGATTTGCTGGATTTGCATTCTAAGTCTGTTTCACGTTGAATTCTAACATTCTACTCCGACAAATTCAAATATGCTGAAGTTTTCCACTGCATAATATGCTGAAATTTTTGGTTTATTTGCTAAACAAGCTGAGTTTTTATATATGCTGAAGTATACGTCTTGTTTACTTACTAAAAAGGCTGAAGTTATTTAGTTCATCTTTAAAAACTTCAGCAAAACGAGCTAGAGTTTTAAAGTATTTACACCTTTAGCAAAACTTCTGCAAACCTTCAACATAGGTGTTAAAGTTTTTTAATTAATATTTAAAAACTTCAGCAAAACGAGCTGAAGTTTTCCTCCTACACTGGGTAAAAAAAATAAAACATAAATTAAAATTATATATTGCACAAAAACTTCAGCATAGGTGCTGAAGTTTTTTAGTTAATCTTTAAAAACTTCAGCAAGACGAGCTGCAGTTTTTCTCCTACACTGGGTAAAAAAATAAAACATAAATTAAAATTACACATTGCACAAAAACTTCAGTATAGGTGCTGAAGTTTTTTAGTTAATCTTTAAAAATTTCAGCAAAACGAGCTTATGTTTTCAAGAATGAACTAAAACATCAGCATTTTCCTGAAGTTTTTAAAGATGAACTAAAAAACTTCAGCATAGGTGCACTATGTATTTTATTATGATTTTTTGGAAAAATTTCATACCAAAAAATGCTTTAGTTTTCCGGAATATGTAAAACATTTTTCATATAATTTTTAGTATGCTAAAGTTTTTTTAGTTCATCTGCTAAAACATGCTTAATATTTTGTCCTGCAATATATAATTTTCGGATAAGTTTTTGTTAGTTCCTGTATTATTTTCTAAGTTTAAAAAGGATTAATATTAAAAAAATGTACAAATACAAAAATATCATTTTTCATTTAATAAAATAAAAAATAAATTAAAATTACATATTGCACAAAAACTTCAGCATAAAATGCTGAGGTGTTTTAGTTCATTCTTGAAAACTTCAGTAATGGGAGCTGAAGTTTTCCTCCTGCACTATGTATTTTATTATGATTTTTTGGAAAAACTTCATACCAAAAAATGCTTAATTTTCAGATGAGTTTTTGTTAATTCCTGTTGAAGTTATTTATTTCATTTCCTCTATTATTTTTCGAGTTTGAAGAGAATTAATATTAAAAAAAGGCACAACAAACTTAAAACAAAAACAGAATATTTCATTAAACATTAAAAATATAAATTAAAATTACATATAAAAACAAATAACATTATAATCATTTAATTAAAAGGATTATACATAAAAAAGAAAAACTAATCGTCCATATCATCATCATCGTCGTCTTCACTGCCAGATGGACGAGCATCTTCATCACCAAGACTATCAAATTTCACCAGCATCTCAATCATATTAAGCTTGTTGTTGATTTCTTCCAACTCCCTATCGTACTTGTTTATGAGCTTTCAACTCAAAAGACTCTATAATGTCTTGTTTAATTTTGTCAACTATTTGCCTTATTACAACATCCATTTTTCTCTGTTTTGTATTTTATCTGCTAAAATATATGTGTCTGAGTGAATAAACTGACAAGGTTGTCACGACCCAAAATTCTCACCTTTAGGGCCATGATGGCGCCTAACATTTCACTTGCTAGGTAAGCCAACGTTAGAATAATATTAGCCATTTTATACCAATTTAATTTAATTAATAATAACTAAACAATACGGAATTTAAAATCTAAGTAAAGTGATTATCCCATCATAATATCTAAAAACCATCCCAGAACTGGTGTCACAAGTGCACGAGCTACTAGAATAATGGTTTGTAAGAAATAAATACAACACTGTCTCTGAAAATACACGAAAGAAACAGGAATAGTAAATAGAAGGAGACGCCAAGGCCTGCGAACACCTGCAGGACTACCTCGGGTCGCCTGATGAACAAGGAGCAGCAATCTCACTGCAGTCCGAAGTCTACAACACTGGGATCTACACAAAAGAGTGCAGAGTGTAGTATCAGCACAACCGACCCCATGTGCTGGTAAGTGCCTAGCCTAACCTCGACGAAGTAGTGACGAGGTTAGGACCAGAATACCAAATAAACTTGTGCAGTTAAATCACATACAACGGGAAAAAAAAGAACAGTAATGTGCAATTAAGTATGGGAGGGGGTAACATGTTGCGGGGACATCGAATAATAACAGAATAACAACAAATAAATATGAGGATCACCAAAGTTCAATTGAAAATAAGAAAGGAGAATCATGTTGCGGGGTACAATAAGTATCAACAGGAAACCATCAATTAAATGTAGAGAAACCATAACTCAGTTATCAATAAAAAAAATCAGTAAATCAAAGACAAGTGCACGACATCACCCTTCGTGCTTTAACACTCTCTCACCAAAACAATATACGGCATCACCCTTCGTGCTTTAACACTCTCTCACCAAAACAATACACGGCATCACCCTTCGTGCTTTACACTCTTCCTCACCCAAGCAACAATCACAAGGCAAATAGGGTAAGGGAATCTATAACATCAAAATAAAATCAAGTAACAATAGAAAATCAGTAAATAAACGTAAGGGACAACATAACTCAATTATCAGCAAGAATCAGGAAAATCAAGGACAAGTGCATGGCATCACCCTTCGTACTTTTACTCTCGTCCTCACCATAAGAATCACTATAAACTGCACGGCATCACTCTTCGTGCTTTTACTCTCATCCTCACCATAAAATCAATATAATTGGCACGGAATTATACATCATATGGTACGGCATCACCCTTCGTGCTTTACACTCTTCCTCACAAAATCATACACGATATCACCCTTCCTGCTTTAATACTCTTCCTCACCCAAACAACAATAATAAGAAATAAGGGCAAGGAAATAAATGAAATCACAATAAAATTCCGGCAAGGGAACAATAGTACAACAATCAAATTCCGGCAAGGGAAAAATATCAAAATAATAACATCCCGACAAGGGAGACAATATCATGATTCTCTCTCTTCTTTCTTCTTTCACATTTACTTCACAACTCGATTCACAACTTGAGTCAATGCTCTATAATGTTCAACAATTCTATTCTTAACTTGAGCCAATGTTCTACAATGTTCAACAATTCAATTCTCAACTTGAGCCAACGCTCTACCATGTTCAACAATTAATTTCTCAACTTGAGTCAATGCTCTACCATGTTCAATTAACAATAATACTTCCACAAGTTATATTCCTCAATATAAATTATCATATAGAGCATGAACAATATGAAACAGAGTCACATTAATCATAGTATAAGACTTACGGGCATGCTTGACACCAACGTATAGATACTCGTCACCATGCCTATACGTCGTACTCAACAAATAACACATAGCAAATAGGACACAACTCCTAATCCCTCAAGCTAAGGTTAGACCAAAACCAATTCAAGATTCCAATAAACCTTTGCCTTGCAAATTCGTGTCCGAAAGCTTCAAATCTAGTCATAATAATTCAATATACTCAATACAAATCGTAGGAATTAATTCCATATGAATTTACCAATTTTTCCGGATAAAATTCGAAATATACTTTAAAATTCAACAGTGGTACCCACGTCATGAATCCCGGAAAAACATATGAAAATCGAATACTCGTTCTGATACGAGTTCAACCATACAAAAATTATCGAATTCCGACATCAGATTGCCTTTCAAATCCTCAATTAAAGTTTTGAAGATTTCTACCATTTTTAATCCAATCTTTACCTATTTGAACTCAACAATCTTCTCATAACCTTATTGTTACAATCATGTATAACTAATACTCAAACATACATGAATCATCTTACTAATTACCCATTTCTAGTTAGATTTCGAAATTGAAGAATTGGAGAAAAGAAATTCTTACCTCTTTGAAGCCTTAGCAACCCTTTGATGCGATTTCAAGGCTTGGACAAGATTTTTGATGAACAAGGAACTTGAGCTTCTTCATCTCTCTAGAATTGCTCTTCCCTCTCTCTAAAAGCACCAGAAAATTCCAAAATAACAAACTTCAAACGAGTTAAATGAAATGGGGTTCGGGTCTTAAAAACCCATTTTTGTACTGCCGCGGCACATGGGGCGCCACAGGGGACGGGGAGGCTGTGCAAAATATGCTCAGAAAACGTTTTATAATGCTCTCTGGATTCCTCCATAGGCGCGCCGCACGAGGCACCGCATGGGGCATCGCGGTAGTGCAAGTTCCTGCCAACCTTCGATAATTTGATCATAACTTCTTATATGAGTGTTCAAATGACGAACAGTTTGATGCTCTTGAAACTAGACTCAAAGAGCTTTAATTTGATAGGTTGTGAATAACACAACTTGTTATATCTATGTAGATATGCTCGTCCAAAGTGAGGTCTTGCGCGTACTCATTTGCAACTTTAGTCTATTATTAAATATTTCCAACTTGGCTTAGACTTAGAACCTTCCTTAGACCTAATATCACTTATAGTATGTTTTGTACACTTGCTATCATATCCAATTGGTATCCATCATGTTAATAGGTCGTCAAATGGGAATTAGAGTCCTCCCCCAAAGCATGACATAACTTACCTCTTCTTTTGCACGTTTCAATTTTCCCAAATTTTTACTAACTACCAAAATTTCCAAAAATTTCGCCAGAGTTTCCTTTGTAACTGGGCTTATCCACCTGTCAGAGAATCCCAGAAACCAATCCTAACAACATATACATAATCCAATCAACGTAACACAACATGAAAATAATACCAACATTGGCCTCATAAGTAATATATTACTAGAAAAGGAATGACATTCACATCAACTATTCAAGTGATACTTAACTCATAGCGGGTAAGCTCTTAACATTTTCATAGAATATAGAATTTACTGTTTAAATTAAAGATGAAATTTCTGGGTCATCACATTCTCCACCTCTAAAATAAAATTTCGTCCTCGAACGGAATTAGAAAAGTATCCGAGCTGGTGAAAAGATGTGGATGTTTACTCTATATGTCCGACTCGAACCCCCAGGTAGCTGCCTCGATTGGCTGACCTCTCTATTGCACCCGAACTGAAGTATAACCCTTAGATCTTAACTGTTGGACCTGCCGGTCTAGAATAGCTAACGGCTCCTCTTCATATGTCAAATCTTTGTCCAACTGGACTGGGCTGAAATCTAATATATGGAACGGATCACCATGATATTTCTGGAGCATGGATACATGGAATACCATATGAACTGCTGATAAGCTAGGTGGCAGTGCAAGCTCGTAGGCTACTTCACCCACCATTTCAAGAATTTCAAAGGGTCCGATATACCTAGGGCTTAACTTGCCCTTCTTTCCGATTCTCATTACACCTCTTATATGTGATACCCAAAGCAATACTCTTTCCCAGTCATGAATAAAACATCACTTACCTTACGGTTGACATAAATCTTTTGCCTAGACTGAGCTGTGCGAAGTCGATCCTAGATGATCTTGACCTTATCTAAGGCATCCTGTACCAAATTAGTACCTAACAACCGAGCCTCTCTCGGTTCAAACCAGCCAACTAGAGAACGACCTTGCCTCCCGTATAATGCTTCATACAGAGCCATCTGAATATTGAACTGGTAGCTGTTATTATAGGCAAACTTCGCAAGTGGCAAGAGTTGATACCAAGAACCTCCAAAATACATCACACAAGCGTGAAACATGTCCTCCAATATCTGAATAGCACGCTCGGATTGTCCGTTTGTCTAGGGGCAAAATGTTGTACTCAACTCAACTTGCGTGCCTGACCCAAGCTGTACAACCCTCCAAAAGTGTAAGGTGAATTGCGTACCTCGATCTGATATAATAGACACAGGCACACCGTAAAGGCAGATAATTTTGCCGATGCAAATCTTCGCTAATCGCTATGAAGAATAGGTAACTGCCATTGGAATAAAATGTGCTGACTTGGTCAACCTGTCCACAATGACCCATACCGCATTGAGCTTTTTCTGAGTCCGTAGGATTCCAATAACAAAATCCATAGTGATACACTCCCACTTCCACTCAGAAAATTTCTAACTTCTCTAGCAAACCACCAGGTCTATAATGTTCATACTTTACCTGTTGACAATTCAAACATTGTGCTATATATGCAGTTATATCAGTTTTCGTTCTCCTCCACCAATAATGTTGCCGCAAATCTTTATACATTTTTGGTGGTACCCGGATGAATAGAATACCGTGAACAGTGGGCCTCTTCAAGAATTAATTTGCGAATCACATCCCTATTAGGAACACAATTACGACCCTGCATCCACAAAACTCCATCATCTTCCATAGTAACCTGCTTAACACCACCGTGTCGTAGTCAAAGTAATCTTGAGCTTCTGAAAGCACGACTCACATTCGCCTGACCATCTTAATGGAACACCATTCTAGGTCAATCTGGTCTTAATAGTTGTTCATAATCAATTACAGAATTGTCAATTAACTTCATATTAATAATAATCTCGTTTCAAATCTTCACAATACCGATAACGAGATGCGAGACATGAAGACACCATAATTGTTTACCCGAATTAACGAGTCACATTTAATGCCTCCTAGGCAGTCACACGCCTCGTAGGTTTGAACTCAATAATTATAACACGAATTTGGCAAATTACGCACAGATAATTTCATATAAGAATTTTCAAATAAGCCTAACAAGCATGACTCCCTATTAGTACTATAGTACAAATTTAATTTCACAAGGGAGTATTTAAACACTAGAATTTTCATCACAAGGATTCGTCCTTATATAACTTCCACCGCGGCTCGTATCCCAGTTTAAAATTTTCACATCATATAAAAATTCAAGGATCTCGTCCTCAACTCTGAATTACAAGCATTTTGCACATTGTGCCAACTAAAATTTTCCATTTCCTTTCTTTCTTCTTTTAAATAATTTTCGTTAAACAAAATCACAACATATAATGAACCCTCATACCGGTAAGGCATATAATTCACAATTGAAATCAATTATCTATAAATTACATCAACGTATCGAAATGATTAACAAAAGTCATTCTTAGCCTCACAACTATTTTAGTGACCAACACATAATGATAGACATACCTATCTCCATATAATCTCTCAATAGGAGTATTCTCATAAGTAGATTTCAGGGTTACAGAGATCACTCATGAGTGGATCATATTAGAAGGATTTGCCTCGATGCTCAGAACCGAATCAAGTTAAGAAAATTGTTATTTTATAATAATTCGAGACCGTACTTGTAACGACACCATCTGGTGTAGCGACCTCAACCATACCATAGAAAATATATCAACGGGCTGGGTCTCCACCTCTAAGAGTCTGACCTCCACCTCTAACATCCTAACCTCTGCTCTAGCTGGTCATGTAAGTGGAGTAGTAACTGCAATGGGGCACGTAGCCTGAGTTCTTTGATGAAATATGTTTCTCCCAAGTCTTGGACAATTTACTCATGATGTGCTTAGTACTACCACATTCATAACAACCCCTTTTTTTGCGGGTTCGGTTGCTCATACCGAGTCTGTGCCAAATAATTGGAATAAACATTGTAGGAACCTCATGGCGGTGGTGTATTAAAAGAACTTACTAGAGCATCCTAAGTAATCTGATATATGGATTGGTTTGGCCGACTGCCCGAGCCCCTGCCATAATGATTTATAGTTGTAGAGTAGAATCCATTGAATCATCCAAAACCTCGAGACCTCTTAGTTTCCTTAGCTTCCCCTTTTCCTCATCCTGGACACATTCAATTATTTTGGCAATTTCTACCACTAGCCAAAATGAAGTATCAACTTATAGCTCATGAGTCATAAAATTTAAGATCATAATTGAATCCTTTAATGAGTCTGTGGGCTCGCTCTCTAGATGTAGGAACCAAAGTACGAGTATGACGGCTAAGCTATTGAACCTGATGACATGTTCTGACATCATTATGGTGCATTGACGTAACCATTCAAACTCCATGCGTCATACATTTATAGAGAGTCTAGGGACCAAATTCTTTCAAAAATATTTCTGAGAATTGAGCCAAAGTAGGTGGTATTTATATTGGCTGGTCTACCATTTTTATAAACTTGCCACAAACACCAGTGGAATATTACCTTTCATAAGGTCAACTTCTTCCTTTACTATGCTGGCCCAACACTGCGGAGCTGACCCATTTCTTCACAAACTTCTCGATTCTTCCTTCGTGTAACATTTCCCCAATTTATACACAACGATCATAAAAGTAGAGCTCTATACCGATAAATCTTGGCACGAACTACATAGTCTAGAAGGCCGTCAACTACTGTACTTCCTCTGAAGCACCCCAAAATCTACAACCGTGACTTCCACACTGAGTAGACCTTCTGTAAATTTAAAGTTATTTCTCTAACTCCTCTAATACTGAAGTATTGGATTATTAAGGAGGCAGACATACCACAAGTCCCAACCTTATCCCCTGCAAAGTCTTAGACCTTAAATATGTGTAAATTATTTAGGAGCTTTTCAGTATCACATATATGCATCTCGGGCCATAACTAATTTAACACATGACCCATAATCCATCCTTTGATAGTAGATGTGAGCACGTGATTTTTGTCATATATGTATTACTCCAACAAATTCAAAATAAAATAATTTCTTTCAGTTTTTACAATTTTATTGGATTTCGTGGCATTTTCTGTTAATTATTTGCATTTGTATGTGCACGTTTATTTTATTTAATTCATAAAAAAATACAAAACATATATTGCATATGCATTTAGGATTTAATTTTATTTTATTTTTAGATTAATTAGCAAATTAGTTTGTTTTATAAAAAATAAAAATCACAAAAATAATTCATTTTTTGCATTTTTACTTTTTAATTTTGAATTGTGTAATTTTTCTTTAAATTTAGGATTTAATTAATTATTGTAAATACCATGATGAGTGACTAGTCTAATTGGGTGTGTTAATTTAGTTTTAAAATTATTATTAATTAATTTAGGATTTATTTTAATTTTGGAAAAGAAAAGGATTTTGAAATTGAAAAGAAAAAGAAAATAATTTCAATAAGAAATCTGTTTGGGCCATTTTTATTTAAAATTCCCCAGGCCCAAACAAAGAACCCATCCAAACCATGCCTATACCCGGCCCACAGCCCTTCTGTCCCTAAGACTCAAGAAACGACGTAGTACAGGCGTGAAACTACGTCGTTTCGAGTTCATTAAACCTCAACAAATCATGGTTGTTCGTCTCGTTGCATCCAACGGCCCAGAGCACTTCATCATTTTCGTTTAAAATTGTCCTAAAACCTATAGAGACACTTCAGTTCGAACAGTCCCCCCTCTCCGTTTACCTCTCTCATTTCTCTCACATAAACCCTACCCGCCGCCCCTAATTCCACCGCCTTAACCTGGTGGCGCCACCACATTTCCCCACCAAATCAACACCTTAATGGCTCCTCGACCTCCTCTTCCCAAATCTGTGACCAGTTCCCCTCGAATCTGTCTGAAACTCGTCGAATATTGAATTTGAGGTTGAGCCCTAGAAGCCCAAACTTGACCAGTGCATGCAAGGTTATATCCCGGATTCCCCATAATATTGAGGGCCGATTTTATCCCGAAATAACATCATCTGCTTGTTCCTAACCAAGCACAAGCGATTAGCGTTATTTGGAGATTTGATCGGAGGTTCAGTCAAGTTCAAGGCTTGAATCACTGAGTCTCCTTTGGTTCATTTAGTCACTTCTGAGTGTTTCGAGCCCTAATGAGTAACTATGGTCATCTTTGACCTGGTTAAAGGGTCTGGCTAATTAGACCATGGGTTAATTTGAATCAATGGGTAGGCTAAGGTAAATAATAGGGGTATGGAGGTTAGTTTGGGTAGTCTTAGTGAGGGAATTTATTTGTAACTGTCTGGGAAGCTTCTAGGAAGCTGGGGAGGGGACTACTTTGCAAAAGCTGAATTTAAACTAGGGGTGTTTAAGCTAAAATAGAAACTAAAAAAGGACTGAATGGCAAAAACGTATCTCCTTAGGTCTGCCCTATTTGCTTGCCTATAAAGGCATCTCTTCCTTGCCATTAAAGGCAGAATTAGAGGGTCCTAGAAAGCTGAAATGGCTGTTTCTCTTCGAAAACTTCTGAAATAATCTGAAATTCCCTTAAGTTATTTGGAAAAATTATTGAAAATTCTGCTTGGTTCTGTCCCTCTGATCCTCATATTCTAGCTCAAAACCATTAAAATTTCACAATTTTATATTCTGGTTTAAAAATGGACTAAATGTTTTGGTTTGAGTTTCTGCTGGTTGATTTACTATTCCATTGTTGGTTTGGATCCAATTTTTGCTGATTACTTTTCACTGCTAGTTTACTGCTGTTATTCATCTACTCTTGATCACAAACTGAGTTTCTGGTTCTATCTTGTTATATTCAGGTACATGTCTTTGAATCCTTGTTGATATGAGACTCGAATTGAGAGATGAAATGGAAACAACATTTTCAAAGCATAGCATCAAACTATTCACTTGTAGTTCAGTCTTATTTTCTTCCCTTCTCTCTGACTCCCTTTGTTTTTACTTGTTTTGAGTGTATCATATTCTGCTAGTTGTGTGTTGCACTCTTCTAGGGGTTGAGTTGGGTTTGTACCTAGCAGGGGATTCAATTTTCTCACAAAGTTCTATAGCTGAATGTTGATTTGGATAATCTGAGATCCCATTATCCTCCTTGATCATGAATTGTCGTGAGAATTGAGTTGACAACCTGACTAATCAAATCAAATAGCTAGGTTTGCATGCAACCTTGTCAAATAGTGTGATGAGAATTACAGTGGAGTTGTCTTCCTATTATATGATTCATATGACGTGTCGTGGCATGATTGTTGTGTTTAAATAACCTTAGGATTCACAGGCTAACTAATTGAACAAATTTCAAGTTATGGTCAGTTTTTCTTTACAAGTTATTTCTGGGCATGCTTTAGTAGTATTCGAAGTTTTTGGGTGTATCAGCTATTTGGTGGCAATGTAGTTTGTCAGTTTGTGTTGATTTTAAAGGCTGCCTCGCGTCAGTGTGGACTCGATGCTGAATCTAGAATCATCAGCTTAATCCCCTATGGGTGTTGAGTCCATTGAACCTGGGATACAAGGGTCATTGGCAAGAGAAGGTGGCCTGTTATTGCTATTTGGGCTTGTTTGCTTGAGCCCACTAGTCCTTTCGTTTGGCTGCTGGACTGTTTTGACAGCAGAATTAACCCCCAAGATGCATGAAAGATAAAAATTGGAAATATAGTCGAGTTGATTTGTATTTGATAGTTTTAAAATCAGAATTAAAGCTAGACTTGCACACCAAAAGATTGCTTTCCTCTTCTTCATACTGTAGAAATTTACAAATTCGATACATGTATAGAATGGAAAGAAGATTAAACTTTTAAGGAAATTGGCTGTAGCTCATCACGCCCGTTCCTAGCGAAATTGACCCATTTCCTGTTAATCCTCTCTAGCTCTTTCTCATTATGGTGTCGACGACTTTGTAGTTTTTTCTCTCTAAATGTTTGCAAAGCAGGCTGGTTGTTTAAATTATGATCATGCTTAAAACTCCTTGGAAATTACCGTATCACATTTTGAAATAATGTCTGGGTCTAATTTTGTGTCCAAAAGTGGACATTGAGTGGTTTCATTGTTAATCTTTGAAATTCGTTATTTGTTAGCATCATGTTTGCATTTATTGGATGTGATAAGGACTGACTTAAATCAGCTTTAGTAAGTATAAATCTCAGGGATAAAAAAATAATTAATTATGAAACGCGTAGTTGCTTTAGGGCGCGTTATTTAATAACTTTACTTTCTTAAACTCGGGTGCACATTTCATGTGACCCAAATCAAATCTTAAAACATTGAATAAAATATGTTTTGGATTGCGGGTGCATTTCATGTGGCGCGATCCAAAGACATGTTTTAAACGACGTTCAATCTTCTTTTAAAATAATTAAAAGCAGTTAAGGGTTAAAATCAGGCACATAGGTTCATAATTGATTAAACTCAAATAATTAAGCCAATTATAACAGTTGAACGACCGTGCTAGAACCACGGAACTCGGGAGTGCCTAACACCTTCTCCCGAGTTAACAGAATTCCTTATCCGGATTTCTAGTTCGCGGACTGTTATATATAGTCAATCTTTTCCTCGATTCGGGATTCTAAACCGGTGACTTGGGACACCATAAACCTCCCAAGTGGCGACTCTGGATCTTTTAACAATGAGTCCCATTTCGATTGTCCTTTAATTGGAAAAACTCCCTTATACTATATCCCTTCTCGGGGGTGTAGGTAAAAAGGAGGTGTGACAACTCTGGCGACTCTGCTGGGGATCGAACCCAGAATATCTGGTTCAGGGCTCAAGAATTCGAGCTTAGAATAATTGTTATAGTTGGCTTTATCCATTATTTGATTTTGTTACATAATTTGGGCTTAATATGTTAATTGATTGCTTTTACCGCTTTGATATTCCGTAAACTGTATATAAACTATTGCGAAATCCCTCTTCTCTCTGAGTCTTCTAAATCATAAAGAAGTGTGCACTTCGTGTGACTTCTTTTCTGTTAGAGTCATATTCCAAATTTAGAACGAGGTTCAGACAAGTTGCAAAGTCGGTGAAGCTTCTGTATTCCCGGTACGCTGCCCCCCTCGGCTCGAGTTGTCCGCTCGAGTAAGCCAGGTCTAGAACAAATAAACCCAGGTTTAAACCTAGTATAACAATACCTCATGCCGGATCCCTAGTAGGAATGTTTGTTTACATCATGTGCATTTTGGCTTTGGAGGCTCAACACAGGGGTTGGGTCTGTCTAGGACAGGTGCACCCGAAACAAAAAGACCATCCTGATGCATCTTACTTGTGCATTTATTTGCTTCGGACTTGCATGCTGACCGACTTATGAATATTGGGAAAAGTTGGGGAAAGAGAAATAGCAATATGAGGGTTAAAAAGAGTAAATCGCTTGTTCTGGAAAAAAAATCAATGTCCAAATAGTGTCGAAACTCTGCCAAATTTTCGAGAAAATAAGAAAAGGAAGAAAGAAAGAAAAGGAAAAATTTCTGCTTTCAAAATAGTTTGTTTTATTTACCAATGAAATGAAAAAAAGAAGAAGAGGTTTTTTGTTTCCAAAAGTAGTTTATTTGCCAATGAAATAAAAGAAAAAGAAAAAGAGAGACTCTTGTTTTCAAAAATAGTTTGTTTTATTTGCCCGAACTACGCCAGTTTGATTCTCAGAGGGTGTGAGATACGTAGGCAACCCCCATCGGGTCCAACTTCCTTTTTGCGAAACATTTTACTTTAAAAACAATTAGGGTGATGCCATTCTTGTCAGAAATAGCCGAATGTCCCTAAAAGGGCGCCGGAAGGCTGTTTTTGCAAGAACAGCCACTTTTTGTCACTTTTAAAGGTTTGGCTGGTTAGCTGACACAACCTTAAAATCTTCCTTTTCGAAGTGCTGAAAGGTCGTGTTGGCAAGGCACGATGTTTTGTGAAAATTTTGAAAAATGGTCATTTCTCTTAAGTCAAAACGAGTCATGGTTTTCTTTTAATTAAAATCACCTTAATAAATGTGCAGGATGAGCACAAATCAAAATGAACCTTTCTCAGTCCATGAAGAGATCCCTTTGGAGCTACATATGTGGTGGCATGATTTGGGGGGCGACAACAGGAAAGATGTGACAAAAGCATTGGGCGATCTTATTGGGCTTTTGAAGGTCAAGCCCAGAAAAGACGTGATTGAGGCCTTGATACCGTTTTGGGACCCAGCACATAATGTGTTCCACTTTGCGGATTTCGAGTTAACTCATACGCTAGAAGAGATAGCAGGCTATACCGGTTTCTAAGGGAATCTCAGAAGTCAATACCAGGTAGCACCAAGAATAGTGACCCCCCACAAATTTTTGGACTTGTTAAGCATCAGTCGGGACATCCGAGACGGAAATATGGCCAAAGGATTTTGTACCTTCTACTTTCTGTATCGAAGTTACGGGAATCCCCGTGGCTTCTAAACACCAGATACCGGTCTTACTCACACTGGAAATCAAGACAAGTGAGAAGCTCGGAGAGGATTAGCTTTCATAGTGGCGTTCTTGGGTATCTTGGTTTGCCCGAGAAAAGACGGGAACATAGAGATGGGGCTAGTAGGGATAGCCGACTTTATGATGAAAAAGGCAAATGGGACTATAGTGCCGCTGATCTTGGCAGAAATTTACCGAGCTCTCACTCTCTGTCGAGAAGGAGTGAAATTCTTTGAAGGGTGCAATATGCTGTTACAAATATGGATGGAGGAACACCTTCGCCACCATCCTGGATACTTGAATTGCGGTATTACTGGCCTCGAGTGCATTGAAAAACATGAAAAGAGAGTAGAGAGTTATGAGTTTCCGGATGGGACGGAAGCATGGCATGCTCATTTGAGATCTTTGACTGCAAATAAGATCGAATAGACATTCGGGTGGCTCTCGGTCAATGAAGTAATCTATATGTCGATTGAGATGTGTTTTTTGTTATTGATGGGTCTTCGGAGTATCCAGCCTTATGCTCCGCACAGAGTCTTACGTCAGTTAGGCCGATACTAGACCATTCCATACAATGAAGATTTGAGTCGGCAAGTCATTGAGTTAGATCCCAAAGTTGCCTTCCCAGAAGAGAAAGTGCGCCGGATTTGGCATTAGTGCAGATTCTTAGGGCCTAATACTCAAGTACGAGACCTATCCAGAGGCGAGGTGGAGCCTAGTTATACTGCTTGGTATGGTAAAAGATTCTGAGTTCAATATGAACCTGATAGGCCCGCAAAGAGACCCCATGTCCAACAATTCACCGACGGAGTGCAAGTGCAATGGGATTGACTGACCAAAGAAAACGAGTACAGGGCTACCATAAGCAAATTGGAAAAGCAAGTCAGAGAACTTCAATTCGAGAATAGCTTGCAAGTCGCGGCGGATGAAGGAGAAAAGAAAAAGCTAGCCAAAGAAAATGAGGCCCTTCGAGCTCAAATTCAGAAAATGAAGGTAGCGGCCGAAAAGCCAGCCCGAAGCGACAGAGATGAAAAACTCATAGCTAACCTGAGGCAGAAAGTAAATGACTAAAGTTTTGATTTGAATAAAGCAGAAAGTGAATTAGCCAAGGCTCGAAAGCAATTGGCTATAAATGCAGATGAACGAGTATGATTGGTTAAGCAATTGAGAGAAAGGTACGACGATGAGGTCGCAGGGTTAAAGAAAAGGGTCATCGCCACGGAGAACAAAATGATCAAACAGGCCAAAGATTTCAAAGTTGAAAGGGAACATTGTTATATCGCATTGCGCAATTAGAAATAGATTTGCAATAACTTCAGGAGCAAAATCATGCGGCTGAGCAAACTTTGGAAGCCAGGGCCCAGCAGATTGGGCGTTTGTTACAAGAAAAAGGCGTCATAAGAGAGAGAATTAGAAACATCGCTGACTACATCGTTATGAAGTGCCAAATCTGTGAGGATATGACTCGCACTACCTTATTTGCAGCAATAATGACATTTGTTAAACAGATAATGAGCGACTTGGATCAACTTCAAATGGAGCTTGCATATAGGCCCGCGGCAAGACCGAATGATGTCCCGCGGGCACCAGGAGCATTGATGTATTCATGATTTTTTCGCTTGAGTCTGCATTTCCCTTTTGTTAAGCGTCTGTCAATCATGTTGAGTTTTTCTTTCCGCTAGGGTCCGTCGAGTTGTTTTCGAGTCTGTATTTTCTTCTGTTGGAGTATGAGGTCTATTTTCGGAGTCTGTATTTTATCATTGCATCGCAATCGGTTAGTCTTTTGGAATTAATTTTGAGTTTGTAATAGAAGCATTCGTTGTTTTTTACTTTATTTTATGAAAACTGAAAATCCCAAAATGTTTTATTTTGCACTTATCTACAAGAACTACGCTTGGTCTGATTCATGCGGAGTCATGATACGTAGGCAATCTTAATAGGATTCGACCGCAACCAAATAAAAAAAAGAGAGAAGAAAAGAGGGAAAGAAAATAAGAGGAAAAACAAGAGAGTAAAGAAAAGGAAAGAGCGGAAAAACAAGAAAGAAAAAAGAGAAAATAAGAGAGAGTAAAAACAAAGAGAGAATAGAGGCCAGAACGAAAGGAAAGGAAAGAAAAGAAAAGAAAAGAAAAGGGGATGTTTGCAATTAAAAGAAAGAAAGGTCAGGATGACGCATGCAACCGATCAAATACATAATAGAGACGGTTAACTGTTTAGGTGCATTCATGCCCAATGTGCGGTTACCAATCTGTTAAAGCCTAATCTCTAACAAGGTTGTTTGTTTGTTATATTCAGTCCAGGCAGGTGGTTAGTTGACTGACATTCTGGCAACTCACTCCTACAACACCCGATCGAAAGATAGGCTGAATATGGTCGACCAGGAACCGGAAACAAGTATTGTCGACCCATCGAAAGAGGTGGAAGAAATGGACGTTAATGTGATGATGGAAGAAATGTATAAGCTGAAGCAGCAGATGGCTGAAATGTACCAAGCTTGGGCGAAGGGGCATCCACCACCGGTTTATCCCGCCAATCCTGCTTATATCCCACGATCAGCCCAACCTCCGGAGCCTCCCACTATGAACTCATCTCCTGCCTTTCCCCTCTACCAACAATGATATGGTGCCACTTCCCATACTTCTCAAGCTCCACTACCCAAACAAGTCTCATACCCTCCTCCAACAATTACACCTGTTTTTGTGGCACCTTCACCTGCTACATTACACCGATCTTCCAGTGAACCACTGTTCCAAACTCACGACAACCAGTACTATCCCCCTGAACCCACCTTCAAAGTTCCAGAATCATATCCTTACACCCCTCATCTTGATATCCCGACAGAGACCGAGAAACCGCCCAAAAATCCCGAGCATGAAGAGATGATCAGAAAGGTAAAAAACTTAGAGCAATCGTTCCGAGATATGAGGGGGCTGGGGGGTCAAGTGAGTATAGCCTATAATGACTTATGTCTATTCCCAGATGTTCAGTTGCCAGCAGGGTTCAAAATGCCCAAGTTTGATCTGTATGATGGGCATGGTGACCCGGTAGCACACTTAAGAGGATTCTGTAGCAAGATGAGAGGAACATGTGGAAGAGACAAATTTCTGATAGCATATTTCAGCCAAAGTTTGAGTGGATCAGCACTAGAATGGTACACCAGACAAGATCATAGCAGGTGGTACACATGGGACGATTTGGCCCAAGCCTTCGCCTGTCATTTTCAGTATAATCTCAAAATCGTCCCAAATCGTCTGTCGTTGATAAAACTTGAGAAGAAGCGCAGTGAGAGCTTCAGGGAATATGGATTCTGTTGGAGAGATCGAGCGGCGAGGGTTGACCCTACGATGAAATAAAGCGAGATGGTTGATTATTTCTTGCAGGCTTTGGAACCCACTTATTTTGGTCATTTGGTATCAGCAGTGGGCAAGTCCTTTAATGAAGTTATGAAAATGGGAGGCATGGTTGAGGAGGGACTCAAGTCCAATAAGATCATGAGTTATTCAGCGATCAAAGCAACCACTCAGGCCATTCAAAATGGTACTGGGGGTGTGCTCGGGAAGAAGAAGAAAGAGGATGTTGCGACGATCGAGTCAGCAGCTTGGGTTGGATCCAGGAACCTTCCCCGTTACTACATCCAGTCGCGACCCTATCTCCAAACTTACCCCCACACTTCATATAACCCACCACAACACTATTACCCACCGCTAGATCCCCATTTTTCTGTCCATCGCGCACAAACCTATACCCAACCCCCCGCTCATGCACAATGGCATGCGCCAGCTCCACAAAGTCCCTACCAAGCTCCACAAAATACCCATCCACCCCCAAAAGCCTACAGAAATCCTTCTGGAACAGGTTTTCGACCCAATCAAGCTTTTAAGAATGAGAGGTTGTAGAAGCAGAAGACTTTTACTCCATTGGAAAAATCACATACCAGCCTATTCCACAGACTGAGATAATTGGGTATATTGAATCCGATCGAGGACAAGATGTCGAATCCCCTTCCCAGAAATCTTGACCGCTCGGTGAGTTGTGAGTATTGTTCGGGGGCCCCAGGACATGACACAGAGAAGTGTTGGAAACTAAAAACAGTTGTGCAAGAGCTTATTGATACTCATCGGATTGAGGTTCGGGCCCCAGAAGTACCAAATATCAATCAGAATCCGCTGCCAACTCACCATGAGACCCATATGATTGAGTTGATACACAAGGGAGGGGAGCGTAAGAAACCCTCACAGACGGTGATGATGATCTGTTCTAGTGAAACTAGTCCCAAGGAAAAGGTAACCAGTGGGAAATCAGTGGTCCAGTTGAAAGGGGTAGACAATAAGCCAGCTGTGGTAGCCGAGAAAGGGTCTTCAAACATTGTTGTAGTGAAACCAAAGAAAGCTAAAGTGGTGGTATCAGGGGTTACAAGTAAACCTGTTGTGGTCGTAAAGGGTGCTCGCACAGAGCCTGTTATTATAAAACCAGTAACTCAACTTCCAGTGATCAACAGCAAGGCGGTCCCGTGGAATTATGAACGAGTGACAGTAACTTACCAGGGAAAAGAGGTTAAAGAAGAAGTGTGTGAGACCCATGGTTTAACTCGATCGGGGAGATGCTTTGCCCCCAAAGAGTTGAGAAAAGCTAAGACCTCAAAAGATAATCCAGTGTTTGTGAAGAAAGCGGTGACTGAGGAAGAAGCAGAAGAATTTCTGAGAAAGATGAAAGTGCAAGACTATTCCATTGTGGAGCAGTTAAGGAAGATACCAGCTCAGATCTCGCTCTTGTCATTATTGATCCATTCAGACGAACACCGTCGCGCTTTGATGAAGATCTTGAATGAAGCTCACGTTCCTGACAAAATCTCAGTAAACCACTTGGAAAAGATAGCTAACAAGATATTTGAGGTAAACCGAGTCACTTTTTCTGATGATGAGTTGCCTGTGGAGGATACCGAGCACAATAGAGCTCTCTATCTAATGGTGAAATGCGAAGATTTCGTGGTTACTCGGGTACTGGTTGACAATGGGTCTAGCACGAACTTTTGTCCTCTATCCACATTGAACAAGCTGAAGGTGGAGGATGAAAGAATTCACAAGAACAATATTTGCGTTCGGGGATTCGACGGTGGGGGGAAAGATTCAGTCGGGGACATAGTGTTTGAGCTCACGATAGGGCCAGTTGCATTTATTATGGAATTCCAGGTGCTCGATGTGGCTGCTTCCTATAATTTGTTGTTGGGATGACCTTGGATTCATGCTGCCAAAGCGGTCCCGTCTACTCTGCATCAAATCATCAAGTTTGAATGGGATCGACAGGAAATTGTCGTACACGACGAGGATAATTTGTGTGTGCCCAATGATGCCATTGTTCCGCTCATAGAGGTTGAAGACGACAAGGGGCCATGGGTTTATCAGGTTTTTGACACGGTAGCAGTAAAGAAAGTTCCTGAAAGGAAGTGCGTACCAACTCCAAGGATAGCTGCTGCATCAGTCATGGTAGCCGTTGAAATGTTGAAAAATGGTTTTGTACCGGGCAAAGGTTTGGGCGCATCTCTACAAGGTATCGTACAACCGATTTCTCTTCCTAAAAACTTGGATACATTTGGTTTGGGGTTCAAGCCCACAGTCGCAGATGTGAAAAGATCTAAAAAAATGAAACATAAAGCATGGGCATTGCCAAAGCCAATCCCGCGTCTGTCTAGATCATTCGTCAGGACGGGTAGCAGAAAGCAATTGTTGTCAAAGGTTCCTGGACCACTGATTGGTGCTGATGGAGACTTGGAGAAGGGGTTTGAAAGGTTATTTGCCGAGGTTAACATGGTTGAGGCTGGGGAAGGGTCCAGCAAGGCATATGTGCAATTCGTGGGACCACGTGCAAAAGTCAACAACTGGGAAGCTACTCCTCTTCCTACCCGGAGGGAGTCTTGATAGTGAGTTTTGATTTTCTTGTAGTTGTCTGGATTATTCCAGGGTCTGTAATTCAGATATTATGTTTCGTCCAGTTGGATGTGTTAAAGCCATGTTATCTTTAAATTCAATGAAATGCAAATTGTTCCTTTTCCTTCATCTCTTCTAATTTTATTTTTGTTTTCTTCTTTTGTATAGTTCTTTTTATGCTGATATCAATGACATGACATGCATGAGGAATCTTCAGCCCAGTTTTAAAAGCCAATCTAACTTTGAAATAATAATACAAGAAATTGAGTGTGATGACAAGTTGGAATTTGAGGATGATGAGGCCTATGAAGAAATTAGTAAGGAACTAAGTCATTTTGAGGAAAAGCCCAAACCTAATTTGAACGATACAGAAGCAGTTAATCTAGGGGACCAAGAAAATGTCCATGAAACTAAAATAAGTGTCCATCTGGAACCTCAACTCAGGGAGGAGATAATTAAAGCATTGTTCGAATACAAAGATGTTTTTGCATGGTCCTATGATGACATGCCGGGCCTGAGCACTGATTTAGTGGTTCACAAGTTGCCCACTGACCCGGCATTCCCTTCTGTCAAACAGAAGCTGAGAAAGTTCAAAATGGATACGAGTGTAAAGATCAAAGAAGAGGTCACCAAGCAGTTCGATGCCAAAGTCATTCGGGTCACCCGGTATCCCACCTGGTTAGCCAATGTCGTGCCTGTACCGAAGAAGGATGGAAAGACCAGGGTGTGTGTTGATTATCGGGATCTCAACAAGGCGACTCCAAAAGACGATTTCCCGTTGCTGAACATCCATATCTTGATTGATAATTGTGCCAAACATGAGATTGGTTCTTTTGTGGATTGTTATGCGGGTTATCATTAGATCTTAATGGACGAGGAGGATGCAGAAAAGACAGTATTTATCACTCTGTGGGGAACGTACTGCTATCGGGTCATGCCATTTGGCTTGAAGAATGCTGGGGCAACCTACATGAGGTAAATGACAACAATATTCCATGATATGATACACCAGGAAATCGAGGCGTACATGGATGATGTGATCGTGAAGTCTAGAAAGCAGTCTGACCATGTCAGGGATCTGAAAAAGTTCTTTCGAAGGCTTCACAAGTACAATCTCAAGCTTAACCCTGCAAAGTGTGCTTTTGGGTGTCGTCTGGAAAGTTGTTGGGGTTTGTAGTCAGCCGCCGGTGCATTGAATTGGACCCATCGAAAATCAAGGCCATTCAGGAATTGCCACCTCCGAAGAACAAGACCGGGGTGATGAGTTTGTTGGGGAGATTGAATTATATCGGCAGGTTCATCGCTCAACTCACGACAACTTGTGAGCCTATATTCAAGCTGTTAAAGAAAGACGTTGCGGTCAAGTGGACAGATGAATGTCAGGAGGCATTTTATAAGATAAAGGGGTATTTGTCAAATCCACCCGTGTTGGTCCCGCCAGAACCAGGGCGACCTTTGTTTCTATATTTGACGGTATTAGACAATTCATTTGACTGTGTATTGGGTCAACATGATATCACTAGCAGAAATGAGCAGGCCATATATTATCTCAGCAAGAAATTCACACTGTACGAGGTCAAGTACACTCAGCTTGAGAGGACATGTTGTGCCCTAACCTGGGTGGCGCAGAAGCTGAAACATTATTTGTCATCTTACACTACCTATCTCATATCTCGCTTGGATCCATTAAAGTATATCTTTCAGAAGCCTATGCCCACAGGGAGGCTTGCAAAGTGGCAGATCTTGCTCACAGAGTTTGACATTGTCTACGTGACTCGAACTGCAATGAAAGCACAGGCCTTGGCAGACCATTTGGCCGAGAACCCGGTTGATGAAGAGTATGAACCTTTGAAAACTTATTTCCCTGATGAAGAGGTGATGCACATTGATGATTTGGAACCAGTCGAGAAGCCTGGATGGAAACTTTTCTTTGATGGAGCCGCAAACATAAAGGGCGTGGGGATAGGAGCAGTACTTATTTCTGAAACAGGGCAGCACTACCCTGTTATGGCTCAGCTTCATTTTTATTGTACCAACAACATGGCTGAGTACGAGGCATGTATTCTGGGTTTGAGGTTAGCTGTGGATATGGGTGTCCATGAAGTCTTGGTCTTGGGAGACTCGGACCTTCGGTGCACCAAATTCAGGGAAAATGGGAAACACGGGATTTGAAACTCATACCATACCGACAATGTTTGCATGATCTTTGTCAACGGTTTCAGTCGATAGAATTCAGGCATATCCCAAGGATCCATAATGAAGTCGTCGATGCTTTGGTTACTCTGGCATTAATGTTACATCATCCAGATAAGGCTTATGTGGACCCTTTGCAGATTCAGGTCTGTGATCAACATGCTTACTGTAATATGGTAGAAGAAGAACTTGATGAGGAGCCATGGTTCCATGATATCAAAGAATACCTCCGGATGGGGGTATATCCGTTACAGGCCACTAGTGATCAAAAAAGAATAATTCGACGATTGGCAAGCGGATTTTTCTTCAGTTGAGGGGTGTTATACAAAAGAACTCCAGATATTGGATTGCTAAGATGCTTAGATGCTAGACAGGCCACAGTTATCATGATTGAGGTACACTCCGGGGTTTGTGGACCGCATATGAGTGGGTACGTTCTGGCAAAGAAGATTCTCCGAGCAGGTTATTACTGTCTCATTATGGAGCGGGATTGCATTAGTTTTGTGCGCAAATGTCATCAGTGTCAAGTGCATGGAGATTTGATTCATTCTCCACCATATGAATTACATACAATGTCTGCACCATGGCCTTTTGTTGCTTGGGGTATAGATGTCATTGGGCCAATCGAGCCAGCAGCGTCAAATGGACACAGGTTTATTCTAGTAGCCATTCATTACTTTACCAAGTGGGTTGAAGCGAAAACTTTCAAATCTGTGACCAAGAAAGTAGTGGTTGATTTTGTGCATTCAAATAGCATCTGTCGATTTGGTATTTTGAAAGTAATCATCACGGACAATGGCGCTAATCTCAACAGTTATCTGATGACAGAGACATGTCAGCAGTTTAATATTATACATCGCAATTCCACCCCATACCGCCCTAAGGCGAATGGAGCAGTAGAGGCAACCAACAAGAATATAAAGAAGATACTTTGAAAAATGGTGGAAGGTTCTAGACAGTGGCATGAGAAGTTACCTTTCAAATTGTTGGGTTATCGCACTACTGTTCGCACTTTAGTAGGGGCCACTCCTTATTTGTTGGTGTATGGCACGGAGGCAGTAATACCCGCAGAAATTGAAATCCCATCCCTTCGGATTGTCGCTGAGGCAGAAATTGATGACGTTGAATGGGTCAAAACCCGCTTGGAGCAATTAAGTCTGATTGATGAAAAGAGATTGGCAGTAGTATGTCACGGTCAACTATACCAACAGAGAATGGCGAGAGCATATAACAAGAAGGTACGTCCATAGAAGTTCGAAGTGGGTCAGTTAGTGTTGAGACATATCTTGCCTCATCAGGCTGAAGCAAAAGGAAAGTTTGCCCCAAACTAGTAGGGGCCATTTGTCGTAACTAGGGTGTTGTCCAATGGCACGCTATATTTGACAGATGTAGAAGGGAAATGTGTAGAAATGGCTATCAATTCCGATGCGATCAAGAGATACTATGTATGATTTCTTTGTTTGATTGTACTTGGTTGTATTTGGCATATTTTGAAGATTGAAATGACGAAGGCGTTTTGTTCTGCTATCTAAACACTTGATCCCTCGTCACCCCTTTTAAGCCTTATTTATTTTCCTTCTTACCCCTCTTTCGGAATCAGTAGTGAATATCAGAAACACAAGCATGAAAGATAAGAAAAGGAACAAAAGGAAAAGAGAAAGAAAAGGAAAGAAAAAGAGGAAAGTAAAAGAGAAAAAAAAGAAGAAAAAAAAGAAGAAAAGAAGGAGAAAAGAAAAAATCACAACAACAAAGTAATTCCTATGTCATGAACTACGTTCGACCTGATTCCTTTTAAGGATACGTAGGCAGTCTCACGGTTCGGTCTCATCAAAACAAAAATCCAAAAGTCCCCCATGCAAGAAACTGGGGCAGAAGTTGTGTTTGTTGTGAGAAACCTGATTTCTAAAGTTGTAACTTTAACCCATTTGAATTGTTTTGAGCCTTTTATACCCTTTCCTTCTAACCCTGTCCAAAAACCTACATTACGGTCCAAAGAAAGACCTTCTGATTAGTCTTTGAGAAATGCCAAGCCGAGAAGGTAAATGTAATTCATGTCAGGGGCAACACTCTGGTTCAAGCAGGAAAAATAAAAATGAGAGAGTCTTATTGGTGAAAACCCTCACGGGCACCGTAAGGCGACGGGAGTTAAGAGAAATTAAAATGAGAGGGTCTTATTGGTGAAAACCCTCATGGGCATCGTAAGGCGATGAGAGTTGAGAGAAATTAAAATGAGAGAGTCTTGTTGGTGAAAACCCTCACGGGCACCGTAAGGCGAAAGTGAGTTGAGAGATGAACAAATGAAAGAGGTCTGTTGGTGAAAACCTCTCAAGGCACCGCAGGATGAATAAGGTCAAGGTTTGGGTAAAGTAATCAGGTCATGGAAATTTTGGGGCAACGAAGTACGACAACTGAAAGTTGATTGGTTGGACAGATTGGGCCGATTAATCCGAAGTGCATGTCATGATCATTGGTACCAGCTGTTCCACTCAGATAAGTTTCTTTTTTCTTTTTCCTTTTATATCAGTCATCTGGTTTTGGATTCTTCTTATCCTTAACCCGCAAAGTCATTGCATTTCATTTTCTTTTTGGTTTTATTTGTCTAAGATGTTTCAATGTCAGTTTTGTTCAAAGCAAGTCAAAGCTCACTATCAACTTCCAAAATTGCAAAGCACATCGTGGGCGGAGCATACTAAAGGGTGGCATGATGTAAGAGGGGGGTACAAGGTATCACCAGAAGTTTCATCGGTGCAATGGTTTGGTAATGTCATGGGAGATGCAAAGGTTCAGATAAAGGGGTCAGAGGTAAAACAACAGCAGGGTTATAGAACACTCAGTTCGTCAAAGGTCATGGGGTTTGAAAGTCGGTCAGAAAGTCAAAGCGGTTCAGGGCCAGTTCAGGGAAGCCATTCAGAACAAAATAATGTAGTGGAAGATCTTCAGCAAGAATTTCATCAGCTAACCACCACTTTAAACTGATAAAATTTTCTTTGATTGAAACAGGGGCAGAAAATTCGTTTGATTCGGAGAAACTCTCCATAGGGGAAAAGAGAAAGCACTAAAACATGTTTGATTTTTGATTTTCAGGACCCTCCTGAAAAATGGGACCTAGTTTAAAGTTCAAAAATAGCATAATTTAGCATAAATGTATCCCAAAGGAATATAAGTTGGTCTAGAAGTTTGCATGCTTGAGATAAATATCAATTAAGAGTTTCCAGGACCCTCCTGAATAATGGGACTTAGTTTAAGAGTTCAGTTAGATAACAACATTTGGCGTTAAGTTTGCTATAGGGTAGTATAATTCAGCCATAAAAGTTGTCACTCTTAAGATAAAATTGGACTTTTGATTTTCAGGACCCTCCTGGATAATGAGGAGTAGTTTAAAGATCCTTTTAGATAGCAAGGTTTAGCAGAAGTCACACCTGTAGAAGATATAACTTAGATTTTAAATTGTCGTTTAGTTAAGAGTTGACAGGACCCCCCTGAATAATGAGACCTAGCTTTCAAATCCTTAGTAATACTTGGTAACATGATTTAGTTTTACAATCATATCTGTCCCCAACCACCAAACTGGGGCAGAAAATTTTCTTTGTTTTTGTCTGTTTTGTTGAAGTTAGAAGCCCGCCTAGAGAGAACGGAATACATTTCAAGTTGAAGTTAGGAACCCGCCTGGAGAGCAGGGAATACTTTCAAGAGCAGCAGTCAGGAGCCCACCTGGAGAACAAGAGAGTACAATTTAAGTTTTAGCTTTCAAATTCTTTGTTTTGTCTATGTTGAAGTCAATAGCCCGCCTGGAGAGCAGGGAATACATTTCAAGTTGAAGTCAGGAGCTCGCCTGGAGATCAGGGAATACTTTCAAGCACAGCAGTTAGGAGCCCGCCTGGAGAACAAGGGAGTACAATTTAAATTTATCTTTCAAATTCTTTGCTTTGTTTTGAAGTCAGGAGCCCGCCTGGAGAACAAGGGAATACATTTCAAGTTGAAGTCAGGAGCCCACCTGGAGAGCAGGGAATACTTTCAAATGCAGCAGTCAGGAGCCTGCCTGGAGAGCAGGGAATACATTTCAAGTCCAGCAATCAGGATCCCACCTGGAGAACAAGGGAGTACAATTCAAGTTTTAGCTTTCAAGTTCTTGTTGATATTCGGTAACATGATTCGATTTACACTTACACATGGGCCCACATACCCAAACTGGGGAAGAAAATTTTCTTTGTTTTTGTCTATTTTTGTGGAAGTCAGGAGCCCGCCTGGATAGCATGGGAATACATTCACATTTTGAAGTCAGGAGCCCACCTGGATAGCATGGGAATACGTATCAAGTTCAGCGGTCAGGCACCCATCTGAAGAAGGGGAAGACATCTCAGCTTACAATCCAAGGGGACAACAAATGGATATCACCGAGAGAATAGAGGACAACAAGGCAACAAGAAACACAAGAGCAAGTTGGAAGATCTAGATAGGATTTTGTAAAACATAGATCATAGTCTAGTCTAGCTTCTTTTATTTTTGACATGGTGTAATAAGGGGTTCAACAAGCAGCGGCAGCATCAGCAATAGTGAAATCACAGTTCCATGGTAGTCCCAGCTACCAGACATTCTTGAACTACACTGACCTGATTCCTTTTTAGCCAAGGATATGTAGGCAACCTCGGGAGCAGGGTACGGTCAAATCTTTCAAAAATGCTTCCTACGGAGTATTCAAACGAGCAAAAATCGCTCGTATCCGCTCACTTATCTTTGCACGAAAACTCTTCGTATTTCCGGGCAAAGAGGGGCAGCTGTGATCACGTGTTTTTTGCCCTATATGTATTACTCCAACAAATTCAAAACAAAATAATTTCTTTCAGTGTCTATAAATGCTGAAGAGATTGTTAACTATTTTATGTTCAGAAAAATTGAATGTAACAAGATAAGTAGTTGGTAAAACAAGTAAGTGGTAAATGCTAGTACTTGGTAAATGGAATAAAAAAATAGTAAAAAATAAGGCCACAGTTTTTTTATAGTAAAAAAATAACTTCATTTACTATATGGTCAGAGAAATTTAAATGAAAGATGAAGCAGGTGATAGGCGATAAATGACAAAAAGTAGCTAGTAAATGCAAAAAAGATAAGTACCAAGTTAAAAAAATACCAAAACATGCTGGAGTTTTTGTCGTAAAGCTTTTTCAAAAAACTTCAGCCCAATGTGCTGAAGTTATTTAGTTCATTTTTAAAAAACTTCAGCACTTGATAAGCTGAAGTTTTTGTTCTAGATTCAATAGTTTTGTCGTAAAGCTTTTTCAAAAAACTTCAACCCAATGTGCTGAAGTTATTCAGTTCATTTCTAAAAACTTCAGCACTTGATGAGCTTATATTTTTGTCCTGGATTCAATAGTTTTGTCGTAAAGCTTTTACAAAAAACTTCAGCAAAAACTGCTGAAGTTATTTAGTGGATTTCTAAAAACTTCAGCACTTGATAAGCTGAATTTTTTGTCCAGGACTCAATAGTTTTTGTCGTAAAGCTTTTTCAAAAAACTTCAGCAGTTTTTGCTGAAGTTATTTAGTGGATTTCTAAAAACTTCAGCACTTGATAAATTGAAGTTTTTGTCCTACAGTCGACACTTTTGTTATGACTTTTAACCAAAACTTCAGCTTAAAAAGCAGAAGTCATCTACTTCATACTGAAGTTTTTTCAACAAAAATGTACGTAAAATTTATGATAAAAGACATAAAACATATTTGATTTAACACAAGTCAACTAAAAACTAATTAATGTATATTAACAAAATCCAAATTTTGTGCAACCAATCCTCTAATCATAAAATTCACACAGAGTCTCTTCAAAATATCCATAATCATGTCTTAGTCGCTCTTCTGGAGTTTCATAACTGCTATCTTGTTTCCACTTTCCATGAGCCCAAAGATTAGCAGCCAATTCTCTCCTGATTGTCAATGTCTGACTTTGATCGAACTTGAAAACATCTTCTTTCTTTAACTGCATATCCATGAACTTAAGAGCAAATACACCACAATCAACACTACAAAAATAACATGAAAAAGAAATTGAAGAAATGTTAACACAATGGCAAGAAATTGCAACGGTGTGTTCATGTGACGACTCGGCCGATCGTCTTAAGAATTAATATCTCGATCCCCTATTAACTGCTTTCCCTGTGTTTATTTATGCTAGTTTGATTTGTCGGGATGTTCGATTGTGAGTTTCGGAGAGTTTTGGGACACTTAGTCCCTAAATGAGAGCTTAAGTGTTGAAAATTTGACGGTAGTTGGAATAGTATGAAGACGGCCTCGGAATGGAATTCTGATGGTTTTTTTAGCTCCGTTGAGTGATTTCGGGCTCAGGGGCATGTTCAGATTGTGTTTTGGAGGTCCGTAGCTAATTTAGGCTTGAAATGCCGGAAGGTCGAATTTTGAAGTTTCTGGTTCGATAGTGAGATTTTTATCCGAGGGTCGGAATGGAATTCCAGAAGTTGTAGTAGCTTCGTAGTGTTGAATGTGATGTGTGTGCAAAATTTTAGGTCATTCGGACGAGGGTTGGTAGACTTTTTGATCGAAAGCGTATTTTTAGAGTTTTGGAGTTCTTAGGCTTGAATTCGTGGTTGATTCGTCATTTTGATGTTGTTTTAGGTGTTTTAAGGATTGGTATATGTTTGGACGGGGGTATTGGATTTGTTGGTGCCTTTGGTTGAGGTCCCAGGGGCCTCGGGATGATTTCGGATGGTTGACGGAAAGATTTTGAGCTTGGAGTTGCAGCTGAAGCTGCTGATCTTTTGTCATAACCGCACCTGCAGTTGGGTCCCACAGGTGCGTAGCTTCAGAAGCGGCATTTGTCATCGCAGAAGCGGAATTGGGCAGGAGCAGCAGGGTCCGCAGATGCGGGAAATTTACCGCAGAAGCGGTACCGCATCTGCGAATAGGGAATCACAGGTGCGGAAACAAGTTGGGTTAGTGATTGTCGCAGATGCGACCGATGGTCCACAAAAGCGGGACTGCAAAAGCGGATTAACTCGGCAGAAACATATAAATTCTTGCCTTCGCGAATTTGAGCTATTTTTCACCTCTTTTCAAACGGGAAGAAGGCTTGGGGGAGCATTTTCAAGAGAGATTTTCAGAGGAGTTCATTGGGATAAGGTCTTTGGTCCCTAAACTCATTTTTTGAGTGATTTTATCATTATAAGCATGAAAAATTAAGAAAAATTAGTGGTAATTTGGGGGTTAGGGCTTGATTAATTAGAGACCTTTGAGTGATGATTTGAGGGACCATTTGAGGTCCGATTTTGGTACTTTTTGTATGACTGAACTCGTGAGAGTGTGAGGATTCTGTAAATATAAATTTTACTTGATTCCGAGACGTGGTCCCAAGGGGAATTTTGGTCATTTTACCTAATTTCGCGTACTAGCTTAGAATTTCTTTGTAGAATCAGTTACTTGAAGTGTTATTTACATTATGAAATTGAATTGAATAGATTTGGGCCATTTGGAGTCGAGTACTCGTGGCAAGAACGTGGTCTCGAGTTGAATTTTGAGCCGGTTCGAGGTAAGTGGCTTGCCTAACCTTGTGTGGGGGACTTTCTCTTTAGGATTTGGTATTACTGTTAATTGAAATGCCTTGTACGTAAGGTGGCGAGTGCGTACTTATACTAATTATTGAAAAATCTGATTTTTCATTAAGTAATTACTTGTATGTTTCTTATCCTGTTTATATTACATGCACTTAAAGCCTGTTGTTAGCTTAGGAAAGCATGTCTAAGTGTTTTAATTACCTTATTTGTTCAAACTGCTTTACCTGAATTTCGTGCAACATGCTAGGCTAGAATTACTTGTTTGCCTTAATATGAAATTTGACATTTTCTGAATATTTTCCTGATGCTGCTATGTAATTACATTTGGGACTACGGATGTGGGTTTCCGGTAACTCCCCCCTGTCAGTTTATTTGGGACTACAGATGTGGGACTCTGGTAGATCCCCCTGCACAGTTATATGAAACTACGGGACTACACCCGGTAGATTCACCCAATACTGGGTATTTACATTTGGGACTACGGAATGGTATTCCGGTAGATACTCGTGCACTATGAGTTGGACTACGGGACGGGATCCTGGGAGATCCATTGGATATGTATATTTGGGACTATAGGACGGTATATTTTGGTGTTGAGCCGTATTTCTTTCTGTGTTTACCTTGCCTCTGTAATAGTTGTTGTTGCCCCTTTATATCTTGTATTACTTTTATTGCTGTACTTATTTATATTGTTCTATTCTACAATGTCGAACTTTATATTTTATTTATCCTCAGTAGGGCCCTGACATTCCTCGTCACTACCCAATCGAGGTTAGGCTTGGCACATACTATGTACCGCTGTGGTGTACTTATGCCCTTTCTGCGCATGTTTTTCATCTGCAGATCCAAGTACTTTGACTCAGTCCTATCACCTTTGAGGCGAGGCGACTGCTCCAGAGACTACGAGTTATATCTGCCGCATCCGCAGACCGAAGAGTCCCTTTCTATTCTATCTTGTAGTGATAGCCCTTCTATTTTCTTCTATTAATGTAGACATTCCGGAGTTAGAGCATTTTTATTATATTCGTAGCTTGTGATTTATGGGTTTCTGGGTTTTGGGGAAAATGTATTGGTTTTAAGAGTTAATATTGTGTATGCCGAGCGACACTTTCAAACGCTATTTTTATTACTTTATTACTATTTTAAATTATTTTCTTCCCGCAAATTTGGTTTATCTTCCGCATTTTAGGCTTACCTAGTCATAGAGACTAGGTGCCCTCCCGATGGTTCACGGAGGGCGAACCGGGGTCGTGACAAGTTGGTATCAGAGCTTTAGGTTCATAGGAGTCATGAATCACAAGCCGGTTTATTACGGAGACGTTTGTACTTGTCTATGAGAGGCTTTGTAACTGTTAGGAAAATTCCACTTTATTTGATTTCCTTATCGTGCGAGATTTGATGTCACAATTTTAAACTTCTATCTTCTATTCTCTCATAGATGGTGAGGATACGCGCTACCCGAGATGATCAGGCACCCACGCCCCCTACTGTAGCTGTTAGAGGCCGCGGCCGGGGTAGAGGCCGAGGACGCGCACGTGGTGCAGCCAGAGCACCTGCGCAAGCTGCCACTGAGGTACCACCAACAGTTCCAGCCGGAGTCTAGGCACCTGATATGCCTACTACTACTACTACTACTACTACTACTACTATTACTATTACTACTACTACTACTCCAGCACTTCAGGAGACTCTGGCACAGTTCATGAACATGTACACCACTTTGGCTCAGGCAGGGTTGTTTCCCCTTGCTGCAGCTACGTCTCAGGCCGGGGAGCATAAACTCCCGCCGCCTACACTCCTAAGTAGCAAGTACATGTTGAGAAGGTCCCTAAGATTATTCTTGTACAGCCTGCAGTCCGAGACCAGCCCGAGGACAGGGCAGCGGTTTCCGAGGATGAGCAGCTGAAGCTTGAGAGGTTCAACATGTACAAGCCTCCTGTATTCAGTGGTCTAGCATCGGATGATGCTCTGGGATTTCTAGATGAGTGTTACCGTATTATCCGTACCATGGGTATATCAGGATCGAGCGGGGTTTCCTTCACTACTTTCCAGCTTCGAGGAGCCACCTATGAGTGGTGGCGCACCTATGAGTTAGACAGTCCGGATGAGGCTGCTTCACTGACTTGGACCTAGTTTTCAGATCTGTTCCTGAAAGAGTATGTTCCTCAGAGCCTCAGAGACGCATGGCGTGCAGAGTTTGAGCATTTGCGCCAGGGTGCTATGACTATCTCAGAGTATGCCGTCTGTTACACTACTTTGGCTAGACATGTACCAGCCTTGGTTTCTACTATTCGCGAAAGGGTTCGCCGGTTTATTGAGGGTCTTATTCCCAATATCAGGTCTAGCATGGCTGGTGAGTTGGAGATGGATATTTCTTATCAGCAGGTGGTGAACATTGCTAGGAGGATTGAGGGTATGCATGCTAAGGAGAGAGAGGAGAGGGAGGCCAAGAGGTCTCGAGAGTCGAGCCATTATTCTGGTGCCCGTGCCCCAGTTGCAGGTCATCATGGTAGGGGTTATATGAGTCGCCCTGTTCATTCAGCTCTTCTAGCAGCCAGTGGTATTCCAGCTCCTCCCAGACCTCAAGAGCCTTATTATGCACCTCCGGTTTCTAGTGCACCTCCTATGCGGGGTGCTTTCAGAGGTCAGTCCAGTAGACCTGGACCGAGCCAGTCATAGCTTCCACATCCTCCCAGAGCTTGTTTTGAGTATGGTGACACATGCCATATGGTGAGAGATTGTCCCAGACTTAAGTGGGGTGCACCTCCACAGACTTCTCAGCAACAGCACTACAGAGTTCTCAGGCTATGATTATAGCTCAAGTTGTTACCCCACCTGCTCAGCCAGCTAGAGGTGGAGGTCGGGGAGGTAAAGGTTGCCCTAGAGGGGGAGGCCAGGCCAGATACTATGCCCTTCCTGCCCGTACTGAGGTTGTTGCCTCCAATTCTGTCATCACAGGCATTATACTAGTTTGTCACAGAGATGCATCATTTCTATTCGATCCAGGCTCCACTTACTCTTATGTGTCTTCTTATTTTGCTCCGTATTTGGGTGTACCTCGGGATTATTTGAGTTCCCTTGTTTATGTTTCTACTCTTGTGGGAGATTCTCTTGTTGTGGACCGCATTTATCTGTCGTGTTTGGTTGCTCTTAGTGGTTTTGAGACCATAGCCAATATTATTGCTTAGCATGGTAGATTTTGATATTATCTTGGGCATGTACTGGTTGTTGCCTCATTATGCTATTCTTGATTATCACGCCAAATTTGTGACGCTGGCTATGCCAGGTGTACTGCGTGTTGAGTGGAGGGGTACTTTAGATCACACTCCCAGTAGAGTTATTTCTTTTCTTAAAGCTTAGCGTATGGTTGAGAAGGTATGTGACACGTATTTAGCTTATGTAAGAGATGTCAGTATTGATACCCCTTCAGTTGATTCAATCCTAGTAGTACAGGATTTTCCCGATGTGTTTCCAGCTAACCTTTCGGGCATGCCGCCTGATAGAGATATTGATTTTGGCATTGATCTATTGTCGGTCACTCAGTCCATTTTTATTCCTCCATATCGTATGGCTCCTCCTGAGTTGAAAGAGTTGAAATATCAGTTACAAGAATTGCTTGATAAGGGTTTTATTCGGCCCAATGTTTTACCTTGGGGTGCTTCTGTCTTGTTTGTGAAGAAAAAAGATGGTTCTATGCGTATGTCTATTGACTATCGCTAGTTGAACAAGGTTACAGTGAAGAAGCGTTATCCTTTGCCTCATATTGATGATCCGTTTAACCAGCGCATGGGTGTTTTCTAAGATTGACTTGCGCTCAGTTTACCATCAGTTGAAGATTCAGGAGCCAGATATCCCGAAGACTGCTTTCAGGACTCGGTATGGTCATTACGAGTTCCTTGTTATGTCATTTGGGCTAACCAATGCCCCAGCGACCTTTATGCATTTGATACACAGTGTGTTCCAACCATATCTTGACTCGTTCATCATTGTCTTTATTGATGATATTCTGGTGTATTCCCGGAGTCGGAAAGATCATGAGCAGCACTTGAGTGCAGTGCTCCAGACCTTGAGAGAAAAGAAGTTATATGTTAATTTCTCGAAATGTGAGTTTTGGTTGGATTCCGTAGCATTCTTAGGCCACATGGTGTCGAGTGAGGGTATTCAGGTGGACCCGAAGAAAGTAGAAGTCATGCATAGTTGGACCAGACCATCCTCAGCTACAGAGATCCGCAATTTTCTTGGCTTAGCAGGTTATTACCGTCGTTTTGTTGAGGGGTTTTCATCGATTGCAGACCCTATGACCAGACTGACCCAGAAGGGTGCTCTGTTCCAGTGGACATAAGAGTGTGAGGCGAGCTTTCAGAAGCTCAAGACAGCTTTGACTACAGCCCCAGTTTTGATATTGCTTACAGGTTCGGGGTCGTACACTATTTATTGTGATGCCTCGAGGATTGGCCTTGTAGCGGTTTTGATGTAGGACGGTAGGGTTATTGCCTACGCGTCCAGACAGTTGAAGGTTCATGAGAAGAATTATCCGGTCCACGACCTAGAGTTAGCTGCCATTGTTCACGCCTTGAAGATTTGACGTCATTAATTGTACAGTGTACCTTATGAGATTTATACTGGTCATCAGAGCTTGCACCACCTGTTCAAGTAAAAGGATCTAAATTTGTGCCAGAGGAGGTGGTTAGAGTTGCGGAAGGACTATGATATCACTATTTTGTATTATCGGGGCAAGGCTAATATGGTAGCCGATGCCTTGAGTCGCCGGGCAAAGAGTTTGGCTTATTTACCAGCATCGTAGAGGCCTATGGCGATGGATGTTTAGGCCTTAGCCAACCAGTTTGTGAGATTGAATCTTTCGGAGCCCAGTCGGGTTCTAACTTGCGTGGTTTATCGGTCTTCCTTATTTGATCATATCAGGGAGCGTAAGTATGATGACCCTCATTTGCTTGTCCTCAAGGACAAGGTCCAGCACAATGATGCCAGATATATGACTATTGGTGATGACGGTGTATTGAGGATGTAGGGTCAGATTTGTGTACCCAATGTTGATGGGATTTGGGAGTTGATTCTGGAGGAGGCCCATAGTTTGCAGTATTCTATTCATCCGGGTGCCGCGAAGATGTATCAGGATTTAAGGCAGCACTATTGGTGGAGGCGGATGAAGAAAGATATAGTTGGATTTGTAGCTCGGTGCCTCAACTGTCAGCAGGTGAAGTATGAGCACCAGAGACTGGGTGGGTTGCTTCAGCAGATAGAGATTCTGGAGTGGAAGTGGGAGTGGATCACCATGGACTTTGTAGTTGGGCTCCCACGGACTTTGAGAAAGTTCGATGCTATTTGGGTGATTGTGGATCGACTGACCAAGTTCGCGCACTTCATTCCTGTGTGTACTACCTATTCTTCGGAGCGCCTAGCGGAAATTTATATCCAGGAGATTGTTCGTCTGCATGGTATTCCAGTTTCTATCATTTCAGATAGAGGTACTCAGTTCACATCACGATTCTGGAGGGTCGTTCAGCATGAGTTGGGTACTCGAGTGGAGTTGAGTATGATATTTCACCCTCAGATAGACGAACAGTCCGAGCGCACTGTTCAGATTCTTGAGGATATGCTCTGTGTGTGTGTGATTGAGTTTGGAGGGTCTTAGGATCAATTCTTGTCATTGGCGGAGTTTGCTTACAATAACAACTAATAGTCCATCATTCAAATAGCACCGTATGAGGCTTTATATGGTAGGCGGTGTAGATCCCCGATGGGTTGGTTTGAGCCGGGTGAGGCCAAATTATTGGGCACAGACTTGGTCCAGGATACTTTGGAGAAGGTTAAGGTGATTCAGGATAGACTCCGTACAGCCCAGTCCAGACTGAAGAGCTACGCGGACCGGAAGGTTCGTGATGTTTCCTATATGGTTGGAGAGCGGGTTCTACTTCGGGTTTCACCTATGAAGGCGTTATGAGATTTGGGAAGAAAGAGAAGTTGAGTCCGAGGTTTATTGGCCATTTTGAGATATTGAGGCATGTTTGGGAGGTTGATTATGAGCTTGCCTTACCTCCCAGCTTGGTAGGAGTTCATCCGGTATTTCATGTTTCGATGCTCTGGAGGTATCACGGTGATCTGTCGCACGTGTTGGATTTCAGTTCAGTCCAGTTGGAAAAGGATATATCCTATGTTGAGCAGTCAGTGGCAATATTGGACAGACAGATTAGAAAGCTGAGGTCAAAGAACATTGCATCAGTGAAGGTTCAGTGGCGGGGTTAGTCGGTCGTGGAGGCGACCTGGGAGACCGAGCAGGATATGCATAGCCGTTACCCTCATCTTTTCACTACTTTAGGTATGTCTCTATGCTCGTTCGAGGATGAACGAATGTTTAAGTGTAGGAGGATCTTAAGAATTAATACCCCGATCCCCTATTAACTGCTTTTCCATGTTTATTTCTGCTATTATGATTTGTCGGGATGTTCGGTTTTGAGTTTCGGAGAGTTTTGGGACACTTAGTCCCTAAATGAGAGCTTAAGTGTTGGAAATTTAACCGTAGTCAGAACAATGTGAAGATGACCTCAAAATGGAATTCCGATGGTTTCGTTAGCTCCGTTGGGTAATTTCGGGCTTAGGGACGGGTTCGGATTGTGTTTTGGAGGTCTGTAGCTAATTTAGGCTTGAAATGCCGAAAGTTCAAATTTTGAAGTTTTCGGTTCGATAGTGAGATTTTGATCTGAAGGTCGGAATGGAATTCCGGAAGTTGGAGTAGCTCCGTAGTGTTGAATGTGACGTGTGTGCAAATTTTTAGGTCATTCGGACGAGGGTTGGTAGAATTTTTGATCGAAAGTGTATTTTTAGAGTTTTGGAGTTCTTAGGCTTGAATTAGTGGTTGATTCATCGTTTCAATGTTGTTTTAGGTGTTTTAAGGATTGGTATAAATTTGGACAGGGGTGGACTTGTTGGTGCCTTTGGTTGAGGTCTCGGGATGATTTCGGATGGGTGACGGAAAGATTTTGAGTTTGGAGTTGCAGTTGAAGCTGTTGATCCACCCGCAGGTGCGTAGCCGCAGAAGAGGCATTTGTCATCGCAAAAGTGGAATTGGGCAGGAGCAGCAGGTTCCGCAGATGCGGGAAATTTACCGCAGAAGCGATACTGCATCTGCGAATGGGGAATCGCAGGTGCGGAAACAAGATGGGTTAGTAATGGTCACATATGTGACCGTTGGTCCACAAAAGCGGGACCGCAGGTGCGGTCCCATGACCGCAGAAGTGGATTAACTGGGCAGAAACATTTAAATTCTTGCCTTCGCGAATTTGAGCTATTTTTCACTTCTTTTCAAACGGGAAGAAGGTTTGGGGGAGTATTTTCAAGAGAGATTTTCAGAGGAGTTCATTTGGGGTAAGGTCTTTGGTCCCTAAACTCGTTATTTGAGTGATTTTATCATTATAAGCATGAAAATTTAAGGAAATCAGTGGTAATTTGGGGGTTAGGGCTTGATTAATTATAGACTTTTGAGTGATGATTTGAGGGACTATTTCAGGTTCGATTTTGGTACTTTGGTATGACTGAACTCGTGAGAGTGTGAGGATTCTGTAAATATAAATTTTACTTGATTCCGAAATGTGGGCTCGAGGGGCATTTTGGTCATTTTACCTAATTTTGCGTACTAGCTTAGAATTTCTTTGTAGAATCAATTACTTGAAGTGTTATTTACATTATGAAATTGAATTGAATAGATTTGGGTCATTTGGAGTCGAGTACTCGTGGCAAGAACGTGGTCTCGGGTTGATTTTTGAGCCGGTTCGAGGTAAGTGACTTGCCTAACCTTGTGTCTGGGACCTTCCCCTTAGGATTTGGTATTACTGTTAATTGAAATGCCTTGTACGTGAGGTGATAAGTGCGTACTTGTGCTAATTGTTGAAAAATCTGATTTTTCATTAAGTAATTACTAGTATGTTTCTTTTCCTGTTTATATTACCTGCACTTAAAGCCTGTTGTTAGCTTAGGAAATCATGTCTAAGTTTTTAATTGCCTTATTTGTTCAAACTACTTTACGTGAATTCCGTGCAGCATGCTAGGCTAGAATTACTTGTTTGCCTTGTAAGCACGTGATTTTTGCCCTATATGAGAATTACTCCCAAGAAATCCAAAATAAAACAATTTTCCTTTGTGTGCAATTTTAGAATTTTTGTGACATTTTTGATAATTATTTGTATTTCTGTCTGTGCATGTTTATTTGTTAAATTAATAAAAAAATACAAAAATATGTCGCATTTTGCATGTAGGATTTTATTCTACAATTGTTAGTAATTAAGTTTGTTTTACAAAAATTGAAAATTACAAAAAAACAGGCATCTTTTGCATTTTTAGCATTTAATGTCCAATTGTACAATTTTATGCTTAATTATTACTTAATTGTGCGTTAATTGTTATTGGGAGTTAATTTGAGCTTTTATAACTTAATTTACTTCTATATAATAATTTAAGAATTTTTAGAATTTAGTTTTAGAAAATAAAAGAAGAAAAAAGAGTAAAAATATAAAGAAAATCGGAATTGGGCCTCTTCTTCAATTTCAAACCACAAGCCCAAAAAATTGCCCAACCTTCCCCATGACCCGGTCCATTTTAAACCGGGTCGACCCGGTCCATAACCCAAATACCCAACACCCCATATCTTACATTTGACAAAAAAACAAACAAAACAAAAAAAAGAAAACAAAACCCTAAACCTACACTACCCATCTGTCCCCTTCCTCTCTTTCCTTCTTCTTCCTCAAGCTTCAAGCAAGCAACCATGGCTTCCCCCCCCCCCTTGTTGCTACCCTGCTGCCCAACGTCGACCACCCTCACACGATCTCCCCCTCCTCATCGTCCAAACAAACCCTCGAGACTCCAGCTTCACCATCGCCCAACGACAGCCATGAACGACCCCAAGAACCATGGTTGCTGCTGCATCGTCTATTTTTGGTTCTTGCTGCTGCCCGCAGCTGCTCCATCCAAACGACCAGCTGCTACTTCTTCTTCGCTATGTCCAAACAGACCCCATAGTTGCTACTGTTTCGTCGAGCTCGAACCTGAGCTAACATGGCTGCTGCCCGCGTCCAGCATGACGAGCAGCAATGTCACCAACGTTGCTGCCTCACTTCATCGTATACACGACCAGCTGCTTCTGCCTTCTGCTTCATCTTCTCCATAGCTGTTGCGTTTTCACTGTCCGCCATGGATGTCGTCGCTGCTGCATCGTCCAGCTGAGTCTAAAACAAACCTTCATCGCTGCCATGACTATGTTCTTCTGCTTCACCTCCTTCGTTTGCTTCTTAGGTTCGTCTTCGTCGTCGTTTGTTCGAGTTTTGGTTGGGGTCGTCAAAACAGTCCATACAAGTTCGTCGTTGGTCAATCATTGTTCGTCGTTTCAATCCGGTTAGTGGGTTTTGAGTTTTATTTTGTCCGTATTTCGTTTTGATATTCTCGAATCTAAAAACGGTAAATGTTTGATTTTTGTTTTGTTCGTGTTCATTGTTTTGTTACTTTTTCAGTTTGTTCATGTGAAATTGTTAGTTTAATGTTTGTTAGATTCAAATTGAAATTTAATTAATTATTTCTTCAGTTTGTTTCATGTGTTTTATGTATTTTTTAGAAATTGTTTATGTTGTTAGATTCAAGTTTAAATTCATAATTGTTTCTTCTTAGGTTTTGTTTTGTTATTTGCCTAAAAGAATTTAGTTGTAATAGGGAAATATGTTGGTTTAATCATTTGAATCCGTCATGTTTTGTTGTTTAAAATAGATTTAATTCATGTTCATCTTTGTTTGAAGTTCGTTTTTAATCCAGTGATTTTATGTGAGTTTGTTTGGGTTTTTTGATTTGTTGATTTAGTTTGAATCATGTTGTTAATATTGTTGTCTCTTTTGCTCATTCATTTTTGGTTTAAGTTAACCAGGATTGGTTCCCAATATGGTTAATTCATTCACATTAATTTGATGTTGTTCATCTGTGTTCATATGAGTTGTTGTTGAATGCGTTTAGAAATTGGTCATATTGGATATATTTTGGTTAAGATTGATTAGTTGAATTGGTTATAGTTGATGGGGTAGTTTGGTAAAATGCAGTACGTTCAGGGGTAAAATGGTAATTGTAATAAGGTCGGAGGGGTAGTTTTGGAATTGAACATTTTGAATAATTCTTTATGTTTGGCATGAGGGACAAAATGTAATGGGGTGTGAGTGATATAATTGTTTAATATAATGGGGGACAAGACATAATGTGGTGGAGGGGAATATGGTAATTGTTTATGTTAGGCATGGGGGACAAGATATAATGGGGTGGGGTTGATATATTTGTTTAATGTAGTGGGGGATGAGTGAGAAGGTAGTGGGGTTGGTAGGAGAAAGTGGTTGATTTATTAATTGATTAAAGGGTTTTGGGATGGGATATAAATAAAAGAACTTGATCAGATTTTTGGGGGGCACAGAGAGAGAAACAGAATACTGAAGAAAATTTTAAGAGAGAGGAAATTCCGAAAAATACTAAGACTTCAGAAAATAAAAAGAAAAACATTCTGGAAATTCAAAAGAAGAATAGTATACACCTGATATACAATCCAAATATTCTGATATACGGATTCAGAAATTAAGGGTTAAACACTAACTAGTCTTTCAAAATCTGAAAAGATTCCCTTTGCTTCTGTCCGTTGATTGTTGTTGGTGTTTCTGGATTTTTGTCTTGATTTTAAAATCTGTCACTAAGTTTCTCGTTGCTGGTTGTTACTGGTTGCTGGGGTTGCTGTTGTTGTGTGCTACTGAATTTCTGCTGATCTCCCTTTTCTTTTGCTTCCAATATCAGGTACACGACTGTAACACTAGCTATTGCAAGCTAATAATGTGGAAGCATGAATACATATGAAGAATTGAATTTTGAAGTTTTAATGTCGCTTTTCTTTGTTCCTTTTACTGATTGTATTTAGGCTATTTCATGTATTACTGAATAATAATTGGAATAAGAGAAAATAACGTAAGTTAGTCTTTAATGAATCAGTTTGGCAAAACGGGTTAATTCACTAGTTATGAAGATTTTAAGATTATCAACAGTAGGTTAATCGTGAACAAGTAGCTAAATTTAGCTAAGGTATGAATTTAAATTGAATTTCGTGAATTAGGCATTAAGACACGATTTGAGTTCAAACAAGATTAGAAGAACGTTTAAGTTTAATAAACTTTCTAATAAGCATTAATAATTATGGTTAAATCTAGTTTCAAATGGTTGTGAATAATTAATCTCAATAGTTTTTATATATATAATAATGAGAGTTTTAATCTAGCTATATTTGATTCTTTTGAATATTATTTGTCGAATTTTTATTTTATTTATAATTTCGAATTTTTGAGTAAAATTCCTTTTCATCAATATTTGTATTAATCTAGCAATTAGTATGCCATGCTTTTCTTAAATAAATAAATAAAATAAAAAGCTCGTAATTAATTAGGATTTTCTTTCTTTATTTTAGAGACTAATTTTAATAGAAAAATGTAGTCGCTTTAAGATTTGTCCATTTAAAAATAAATGAGACGAGCCTCGCCAAATAAAACGCACAGATTGCGGGGCCCTCACAAAATGTATGCTTTAATTATTTAGAACTCGGGATCGGTCGCTTAGCGAACTCCACGGCCTTACCCAAAATAATAAATACGCTAATCGCTTTTGGCGCGCACTTTAATAATCTTACCTTCTTAAACTCGGGTGTGCATTTCATGCGACCCAAATCCAAATCCCAAAACATTGAATAAAAATGTGTTCCGGATTGTGGGTGCATTTCATGTGACGCAATCCAAAGACATGTTTTTAAACGATGTTCACATTCTTTTAAAAATATAATGATAAAAGCGGTAAAGAGTTAAAACTTGCACATGAGCGCATAATTGTATAAAATCAGATAAACAAGCCGAATATGACAGTTGAGCGACCGTGCTAGAACCACAGAACTCGGGAATGCCTAACACCTTCTCCCGGGTTAATAGAACTCCTTATCCGGATTTCTGGTTCGCGGACAGTAATACAGAGTCATTCTTTTCGTCGATTCAGGATTAAAATAGGTGACTTGGGACACCCTAAATCTCCCAAGTGGCGACTCTGAAATAAACAAACAAATCCCGATTCGATTGTCCTTTAATTGGAAAAAACTCCCTAGGCCCCTCGCGGGGGCGGAAAAAGGAGGTGTGACAGCTCTGGCGACTTTGCTGGGGATAAAACCCATAATCTCTGGTTCAGGGTTCAAGAATTCGAGCTTAAAATAACTGTTATAGTTGGCTTTATTTATTATCTGATTTTTACATGTTTATGCTTAATGTGCTAAATGTTGCTTTTTACCGCTTTAATATTATCTGAATTGTGTATATAAAACTGCTACGAAACCCTTCTTCTTTCTGAGTCTTCTGAATTTATGGTGCACACGTGCGCGTGGCCCACCTTTCTATTAGACGTCATACCAAATAGAACGAAGTTAGGACAAGTAACTAGGCCGGGTTGACTTTCGTGCTCCCGGTACGTTGCCCCCACTTCGGCTCAAGCTGTCCACTTGGGTAAGCCAGGGCTAGAACAGTATACCACAGGTTTTTCACTTAGAATAACTCAGCTTCATGCTGGATCCCTAGTAGGAACGTTTGTTTGCATCATGTGCATTTGACTTAGGAGACTCAACACAGGGGTTGGGTCCGTCTAGGACTAGCAACCTGAAATGAAAAGACCCTCCTGATGCATCCTATCTGTTTTCCGTGCATTTATTTATCTCACGCCTGCATGCTGACTAGTTTTTGAATATCAGGAATATTGTGAAATTGAAAAAAAAAAGAAATAGCGGTTAGGGAGTTATTAGTTTATTTTTGAAAAACCCAATGCCCAAATACTGCCGAAACCCTGCCGAAATTTTGAGAAAATGAAAAAAAAAATGGTTTTATTAGTTTGTTTTACTAAAATCAAAGGAAAAATAAAATAATAAAAAAAAAGTCGTTGTTGTGTCTCGTTTTCAAAAATAGAAAAGGAAAATAGTTTGCCTTCCCATGAAAAATGAAAATGAAAAATGGTCTTGTTTTTTTTTTTTAAAAAAAAAATATAGTTTGTTTTATGTCCGAACTACGCAAGGTCTGATTCATGCGGGGTCATGATACGTAGGCAATCTCCATAAGATTCGACCACAAAAAAAATTGAAAAAAAAATCGAAAAAAGGGAAAAAGATGTTGCTAGTAATAAGAACTGACTGAGTCCATTCTAACATGTTTTATTTTGAATTGTGAAGAAAGTTGAGTTGGTCGGTTTGTGGTAAGATGAAAACACAAGATCCCAAGAAAATGATAACTGACATCAAAGTTGTTACAAATGCTCAAGAGACTCAGAGTTAGAGGGTTCAACAAGAGTCTATTGTGCCGGAGAAAAATAGAATACTGAAACAGCAAATGATCGGAGTGTGTCAAGCATGGGCCAGTGGGCAAGGACAACCTCGTCATGAGTCACAATTTGCGACACAACAAGAGCAGTACCACTCTCCTAAGTACCACTCGTACTCGTTTGATCTTCCTGCAAAGATTGAAGAGCCTGCCCGAAAGATGGTACAAGAAGAAATGACCCAAAGTGTGAAAAACTTAGAACAATGGTTGAAAAACAGGCAAGGGTTGTCTGGTCAAAAGAGTGTTGCCTTCAAAGATCTATGTATGTTCCCCGATGTCCACTTGCCGCCTGGTTTCAAGACTCCCAAATTTGAAAAGTACGATGGACATGGAGATCCCATTGCCCACCTGAAAAGGTATTGCAATCAACTGAGAGGTGCGGGAAGAAATGAAGAATTGTTGATGGCTTATTTTGTGGAAAGCCTTACGGGAGTAGCTTCCGAATGGTTTATGGATCAAGACACGTCTCGCTGGTATGTCTGGGACGACATGGCACAAGCATTTGTCAAACAGTTCCAATACAGCATCGACATTGCCCCAGACCGCATTTCCCTTTCAAACCTGAAGAAGAAACCAAGTGAAAGTTTCAGGGAATATGCCATTAAATGGAGAGAGCAAGCAGCTCGAGTTAAGCCACCCATGGATGACCACGAGCTAATAACTGTCTTCCTTCAAGCGCAAGAGCCAGATTACTTTCAGAACATGATGTCCGCAGTTGGCAAATCCTTCTCGGAAGCAATCAAAATGGGAGAAATGATAGAGAATGGTCTTAAGACAGGAAAAATTATAAGTCAAGCAGTTTTTAAAGCTGCAACTCACGCTGTCCGGGTTGAGTCTGATAATTTTTGCGACACAAATGAGAAGATTGAAGAAATCATGATGACATCAGGGTCAAGAAGAGGTCCTAGGAGAACATCTCGAAGGTATGAGCAGCCTCCTTAAGTTTTCTATGAATCCCCTGAGCAATATTATCCCCCTCATAACCCACAACACTCTATTGTTCCACCTCAGTATGTTGCCCGGCCACCAAAACACCCTATAAGGCAAGCACGAGCGTCACAAAATCTCCAGAAGCCTCCACATAACTTTCAGGTGCCCTATAACCCACATCCAAGCCAGAGGTATAAAGGGGAACGAAGGTTGAAAGATAATTTTACACCAATAGGAGAGTCCTATGAAAGCTTATTTGAGAGGTTAAAGCATCACGACATGATTGCATCTATTCCTCCAAATCATGTGGACCCACGTGCAAGAAGCTTTGACCCTTCTAAAAGGTGTGAATACCATTCCAATGCCCAGGGGCACAATGTTGAAAGTTGTTCGGGATTTGAAAAGAGAAATAGAAAGGATGATCCAGGAAAATCTGATTGTGATCCAAGATAGTGACACCCAGAATATCGCGCAAAATCCTTTACCTGCACATCATGATGCACACTTTATGGGGAGGATGCCTGGTGACATGGAGTTTGAGAGTCATCCCGGGAAGCTGATAACTGATGATAATGATATTGAAGTTGGTAATGGTCTTGGCAATGATGATGCAGAACTCAATGGCTAAAACACCGTGTTTGGCAATTAGAAAGGCGCTCCATCTCCTGGTCAGCCAGAGAGGAGTTTTGGTGGTTTATTTTGTTGTCATTTCTGTCGTCCGGATTATTTCAGGGTTGTAATCCGGATATTGTCTTGTGGTCAAACCCCATTATCCTTTTATTTGTCTAGTCCCTAATGTGGTGTTATCTGGTTTGGTTTTAGGGTTGTAACTATTTATTTTGTTGTTTAAACAGTTCTACCGTTTGTCTAAATGCAAATTCCGGTCTTTTATTTTCTCCAGTCATCTTCTTTGTTTAGTTTTCTTTACCCTTTTGTTTTGCTTTTGTTCAACGCCGATTCTAGTGACATGACATGCACGCACAGTTTAGGCCTAATCTTAAAAGTTGATCGTAAAGCCATTTGGGGATGATCGGGACCCCTTTGAAAATAAGAACAGTTTGAGATCATTTGAAGCCCGAATCGTGTGAAACTGGGGTGAGGTAAAACATAAAGAAAATCGTAAAAGCAAATTATCCATATTGACAAGGGGCCGTTCGTGGTGATGAAAGTGAGAGTATTGCCCGGCGTTGTTTTAAAAATGACAAATAAAAAGGTGAATTCGTGGATATTTAATGTTGCGATGTTTAATTGTGTTGTTTGCACTTGGCATGTTTTGAAGACTGGAATGACGAAGGCATTTTGTTCTGCTACCTAAACACTTTATCCTTCGTTACCCCTTTTGAGCTTTATTTATTTTTCTTTCATACCCCTCATTCAGAATCGGTAACAACAGGTTAGAAACACAAAACATGGAAGATAAAAAGAAGAAAAAAGAGAAAGAAAAGAAAACAACAAAACGAAAAAATAGAAAAGAGAAAAAAGAGAAAAGAAAAGAAAAATGCTAACAAAAAACAAAAACAAAAGAAAGTTAGAAGAAAACAGAGGAATTGGGAACTATGTTTGACCTAATTCCTCAAAGAGGATACGTAGGCGCTTCACGGCTCGGTCATAGGGTGCATAGTATGCATAGTGTGCATGGTGTGCATGGTGTAATAAAAAGTAAAATAATAATAATAATAATAAATAAATAATCCCCAAGCAAGAAACTGGGGCAAGGGTTGCGCTTGTTGTAAACAAATATGGTTCCGAAGGTTGTAATTTTGAACCCCAAATTGATTTGTTTTTTGAGCCTTTAATACCCTTTCTTTCTAGTCTATCCAAAAAACCACATTACGGTCCAAAGAAAGACCTTCTGATCAGTCTTCAAAAGATGCCAAGTCAGATAAATGAAAGTCTTACCGGTGAACATAACACTCTGTTCCACAGCAGAAAGGACTCTAATCCCCAACAGAAAGAGTCATACCGACAACACTCCAAATCCCCAGCTGGAAAGTGATACAAATGAGAGAGTCTTATCGGTGAAAGTCTTTACGGACACCATAAGGCGATGAAAACTGAGAGAAAAAAACAAAATGAGAGAGGCTTGATAGTGAAAACCCTTCGGGCACTACAAGTCGAATAAAATTAAAAATCAGATGGGGAATCTCCAAGTGAAGATTGAAAGACGATTGACGACAGAGGATAGGCCACATGTGCATGTCATGATTATTAGAGTCGGTATCGGCGTTTGATATGCTTTTATTTATAGTTTCTTTTGTTAAAGAGTCATCTTTTTCCTTTGTCTTTTATTCGGTTCCCCTTTTGTTTATCTTTCTCCTTTCATGGAAAAATTCCCCAGTAGAGTCTGTTTGGTCAGAACCAGTGGGAAATGACTTCAAAATAGGCCATCAACTTTCCAATTATGCAAGATGAGATCTAACTAGTACATCCAAGTGGTATAGTCAGCAAGGAACAAGCCTGCCAGTAGTCATATGCTTGTCTCAAAGATTAAGCCATGCATGTGTAATGTTACGCAACGCCTTCCTGATGATCTTTGGAAGGGCAACGTAAGGCTAAGCAACCGATGTCAGTGCGGTTGCTGTCCGCCAATGAGGTCCTCGCCGCACGCTAGACTAGATTGTCAGTGCCGTGCGGGAAAACCAATGTCGTGAGCAATTGCGGAAGCTGAGAGAGAATTGGGTTTTGAATGCTGATGATGATTTTATTGATGACTGAAAATGATGATTACAATGATGTGGTGTCGAGGGGGAGAGACACCAGAAAATGCTGATTGAAATGTTTGATTGTTTGGTCCCCCTTAATAATGCTTAAAAAAAATAAACCAACATTACAAGACTAGTCCTAATAAAGCTGTAGAAGCACACTGAAATGAAAATGATGAAAACTAGTCTATGATTACAATGAAAAGGACTTAGATTATTACAAGGTAAAACTAAGTCCGATGGCAGCATCTTTGTCTTGCGGGTCAGGGTCTGCGCGCGCGTTGTTGTGGGCGCGCGCGACACTTGATGTGCTGGCCTGAGGCTGGGCACTGGTGCTTGGCATCAGGGTCTGGCGAGCCGCTGTTGGAATGGGCCTGCAGCTTGGCGCTAGCGAGGCATCAGGATCTGCGTGCGCGACATTGTCAAGGCGCGCGGCGCTGTTGTCATTGGCCAGCCCTTAGGCGCTGGCGAGAGGCATCAGTGGGGCGACAGGGGCGCATGCGCGCTTGTCACTTGGCGCATCCAAGACCACGGGGCCGACCATGGCGCTAGGCATTGTGAGGCTTGCTAGGCCGCCATGGGGCGCGGCCAAGGGGTCATGGGGCGTGTCTGGAAAGCAGCCCATGACATTCTCCCCCACCTGAGTTGGCGCCGTCCTCGGAGCCTTATGATGATGATGATGATGATGATGATGATGATTGTTGGATGGGAGGTCTGCGCCCCTCTGCTCTGTGAGCTTGATGTTATGGCGACGCAATGATTTCATGCGGCTGACATGGAAGACTGGATGGATCTTCCACCAGGATGGAGTTTTTACCTGGTATGTGGACTTCCCAATGCGTTTTTCAATGGGCAGGGGCCCGATGTATTTTTGTTGCAGGCGAGGGTCATGGGTCCTTTCTGCAAACAAGTACCGCTTTGGGATGCATAGCATTACTTTGTCCCCTGGTTGATGTTGGGCAAAGCAAAGCTTTTGTTCGGTGAACCTTTTTGCCCGCTCTTGGGCCCTGATGAGATAGCTCCGCACTATCTCCATGTTGCGCTCCCATTCGCTCGAGAAGTTGGCAGCTCGAGGAGATTTCGGCATGGTTGATGCATTCACCGTTTGCGGGAGAAGCGGTTGCTGTCCGGTAACAATTTCAAAAGGGCTCTTTGTTTGTATGATGGCTCTTTTGAGAATTGAAACACAGTTGAGCAGCATCCAGGAGCTTCACCCAATGCTTCTGTGATCCGGTTGCGAAGTTGCGGAGATATTCCTCCAGCATGTCATCGAACCGGTCTGTCTGGCCATCCGATGGTGGATGGATGTCTGAGTTGTGACTCAATGTTGACCCAAAGCACCTGAAGAGATGGGTCCAAAAGTTGCTAGTGAAGCGTGAGTCGCGCCTACTAACAATGTTTTTGGGCAGGCCCCAATGTTTGACAATGTGCGAGAAGAAGAGTCGAGCTGTATCTTCTGCTGAGATGTTTTGCGGGGCTGCTATGAAAGTTGCATAGTCTGAGAACTGATCTATGACAACCATGATGGATGCAAGATTGCCGACTTGGGGCAATCCCGTGATGAATCTGAGGGAAACACTTTCCCATGGTCTCTGAGGGACATGTAATGGCTGCGAGGGTCCCGGCTGTGATGAGTGATCCGACTTGTCCTTGTGGCATGGCTGACAAGTCTTCACACGATGATGAGCGTCACCAGTCTTTTGAGGCCGATGACATGATGACTGATTGTTGCTGCGAAGGGTAGCCTGAACCTGAGGTTCATGTCTGTTGACTACCTTCTCCAACTGCATGGCCGAGATGTTTTCAGCGGCCATCTTTATGGGAAAGCATGGTATGGTGCAGGGCTTGGCCCCGTTTTCTCCCATCATCAGGAGCATGTTGGCAAATGGTACTGGAATGGTGTTGGTTTGCCTCATGAACTCCAAATCCACTATGATGTCGAAGTCATCTATGATTGCGATGCGCAGGTCGATGCTTCCTTCGTATGGGCCAAGTTTCACTGGGACATTTTTAGTTGTTCCACCCAATGTCTGGGGTGGTGAGTTGATAGCCTTGACGCGGCCTTTGCTCTTTTGCACAACAAGACCTAGGCGCTCTACTTGCGTTGATGACAAGTAGTTGTGGGTGGCACCCGTGTCTATCAAGGCGTGAAGGGGCTTGCCGTTCACTTTCAATTCGACGAACATTAGGGTCCTCGCTTATTTAGGAGGTCTCTCGTCCATCTTTTCTTTCCCTTTCTTGGTGATAGGGACTGATGTTTTCTTAGGAGGACATGCACTGGTCCTCGCTAAGGCATGTGGGATAGAGCCAACAATTGCATTGAAGGCGCCTACCTGGTCGTCTTCTGATGTGTCTGATGCGTCTAACTCATCCTCGACCGTCTGATAAGCATTGACCTTGATGTTTGGGCATTCATTGTTCCAATGTGCCCCGCCGCAATGACGGCATTCTGAAGGAGGCTTTCTCCCCTGATTGTTGTTGATGGATGCAGCACTGTTGCTGTTGGAGGGAGGAGTCTTAGTTTTGGATGCACTCCGATCTCCCCCACTTTTGCTTGGGCCACCATTGCTGGGATGGTGCCCGTTGAATCCCCCTCGGACAGACGGCTGGGGCCTGTCGTTCTGAGTTCCCAAATGATAATCGCCAAGGCATTCTGCAGCTTGAATGGCCTTGGGCAGGGTGTCTACCCGTTGTCGCTGTAGTTCCATACGGGCATGAGGTTTCAAACCTTCTATGAATGCGAAGAGTTTGTCTTTGTCCCCCATGTCGCGTATGTTTAGCATGAGTGCGGAGAATTCGCGCACGTACTCCCTCACTGATCTGGTGTGGCGGAGGTCCCGTAGCTTTCTCCTTGCATTGTATTCCACATTTTCGGGGAAGAATTGCAGGTGTATGGCTACCTTCAATTCGTCCCATATCTGAAGAGTATCTTCACCGGCCTTGATGGCTTCGTATTTGACCCGCCACCAAAGTTTGGCATCGCCCTGAAGATACATGGCAGCAGTCGCTACCTTTTTGGATTCCTCCAAATGGCCCACGGCATCGAAGTATTGTTCGATGTCGAAGATGAAGTTTTCCACTTCTTTAGCATCCCGGGATCCGTCGTATGGCTTTGGCTCCGGTATCTTAAGCTTTTGTGGAATGGGGGTGAGGTTTGCTGCACCCCTGATGTGATGGTCGCCTTCTCGAAGTAGGCTCTGTAAGGCAGCATTGACAACGTTGAGCTTGTCTGTCAAGTCGTTTATGGTATGCTGCATGGCAGTTAGTTTGTCTGCCTCCTGTTGCTGATGGGCTAAATCGTCGGCACGCTCCTGTTGGAGGTCCTCAAATTTGCCATGAATATTAGCAGTTTCGATGGCTGCCGTTTGTCGGTCGTCGTCAGAGTCACGACTGATGTTTGCAATGTCATTTTCGGCCTGCCGCATTCGGCGGTCCAGGTCGTCCAACCTTTGCACTAGGTTGTTGTTTTGATCAGGCACCGTATCCACGATGGGTCGTAATCGGTCAACCGTCTCTTCTAGGGATGCTAGACGCTCCCCATGATTCACCATGGTCAGAAATGGTGATGATGACAAATGTTCCCTCGTCCGATGTCGAGCCTAAGCTCTGATACCAACTGTTACGCAACGCCTTCCTGATGATCTTTGGAAGGGCAACGTAAGGCTAAGCAACCGATGTCAGTGCGGTTGCTGTCCGCCAATGAGGTCCTCGCCGCACGCTAGACTAGATTGTCAGTGCCGTGCGGGAAAACCAATGTCGTGGGCAATTGCGGAAGCTTGAGAGAGAATTGGGTTTTGAATGATGATGATGATTTTATTGATGAATGAAAATGCTGATTACAATGATGCGGTGTCGAGGGGGAGAGACACCAGAAAATGCTTGCTTGAAAATGTTTGATTGTTTGGTCCCCCTTAATAATGCTTAAAAAAAATAAACCAACATTACAAGACTAGTCCTAATAAAGCTGTAGAAGCACACTGAAATGAAAATGATGAAAACTAGTCTATGATTACAATGAAAAGGACTTAGATTATTACAAGGAAAAACTAAGTCCGATGGCAGCATCTTTGTCTTGCGGGTCAGGGTCTGCGCGCGCGTTGCTGTGGGCGCGCGCGACACTTGATGTGCTGGCCTGAGGCTGGGCACTGGTGCTTGGCATCAGGGTCTGTGCGCGAGGCGCTGTTGGAATGGGCCTGCAGCTGGGCGCTGGCGAGGCATCAGGATCTGCGCGCGCGGCATTGTCAGGGCGCGCGGCGCTGTTGTCAATGACCAGCCCTTGGGCGCTGGCGAGAGGCATCGGTGGGGCGACAGAGGCACATGCGCGCTTGTCACTTGGCGCAGCCAAGACCACGGGGCCGACCATGGCGCTAGGCATTGTGAGGCTTGCTAGGCCGCCATGGGGCGCGGCCAAGGGGTCATGGGGCATGTCTGGAAAGCAGCCCATGACATTACACATGCATGGCTTAATCTTTGAGACAAGCATATGACTACTGGCAGGATCAACCAGGTAGCATTCCTTATTGACGCCGGCATCGCATGAGCATGGCCGACCCAAAGGGCACCGCCAAGTCCAAGACGAGCACGACCGTCATTCGTAAGGAGCATTCTTTGGGCAAATAGGAGCCAATGAAGGCCCCATGCCCATTGCGTTTACCGAATCCGAGAGTCCGAGCATACTAGTCATGGACCAAGCCATCGCAAGGCAAAGCAAGGACAACCTGGGACACAACTACAGCTTTTGGTTCACCCCGCACGTCGAACGCGAGGGGTGAAAGGCAACCGATTGCGCTTGATAATGCCTTGGCATTAGGTATGCAACACAGAAAACCGACACCGAACAAGCCTAATTTGCGCTTGTGCCATGATTGAGATGGCATGCGGGCAAGGACGTCGCTGTTCAAGCAGGGATCCAACCTAGCCACACAAACCGAACACCACTCATGTGCCGCACGTACACTTGCCTCGCCGATACAAGCCAACAACAGCCCCAACACGCGACGCGCAGCCATGTGTTATTGCCGATGCCAACATTGCAAAGCCAAGACAAGCCCCGCAAAGCACGAATAGGGGGTTGGAGCAATGCCAAACACAACCCACAACAACCGATGGCAATTGGCAAAGGAAAAAGAAAAGAAAAGAAGAAATTACAAAGGTAAGTTTCTCAAATCATTGATCTTTACATTTTCCTCTTAGGATAAAAAGTCCTAATCTGATGAATTTCCCTCCCGATACAATCTTAGTCCGATGAAATTTTCTCCTAAGATATCAAATCTTAGTCCGATGAATTTTTCTCCAAAGATATCAAATCTTAGTCCGATGAATTTTTCTCCTAAGATAGAAAACTTAGTCCGATGAAATTTTCTCCTAAGATACCAAATATTAGTCCGATGAATTTTTCTCTTAAGATACCAAATCTTAGTCCGATGAAATTTTCTCCTAAGATACCAAATCTTAGTCCGATGAATTTTCTCCTAAGATACCAAATCTTAGTCCGATGAATTTTTCTCCTAAGATAGAAATTTTAGTCCGATGAAATTTTCTCCTAAGACATCAAATCTTAGTCCGATGAATCTTTCTCCTAAGATATCAAATCTTAGTCCGATGAATTTTTCTCCTAAGATAGAAATTTTAGTCCGATGAAATTTTCTCCTAAGATATCAAATCTTAGTCCGATGAATCTTTCTCCTAAGATCACAACAAAATGGACCTAGTTTGACGATTTATCTCCTAGAGTCAAAATCTTGGTCCGATGGAATTTTTCTCCCAAGATAATATAATAAAATCTTAGTCGGATGAATCTTCTCCTAGGATCAAAATCTAGTCTGATGAATTTTCTCCTAGGATAATTTGAAAAAAGAAGAAGTTTGAATTTGAAAAAAGGGAGTCATTTTTTTAGCTTTCTTAAGATTATCAATGTTCAGTTGTTGTTGAGGTCAGGAGCCCGCCTGAAGAGAGGAAAGGCGTTTTATTTTTAAAAGTTGTTGAAATCTCGCCAACCTAAAGAAAGGAATGACATTTTATTTTTAAAGTTGTTGTTGAAGTCAGGAGCCCGCCTGAAGAGAGGAATGACGTTTATTTTAAAAGTTGTTTGTTTGAAGTCAGGAGCCCGCCTGAAGAGAGGAATGGCGTTTTATTTTTAAAAGTTGTTGAAATCAGGAGCCCGCCTGAAGAGAGGAAAGGCGTTTTATTTTTAAAAGTTGTTGAAATCTCGCCAACCTAAAGAAAGGAATGACATTTTATTTTTAAAGTTGTTGTTGAAGTCAGGAGCCCGCCTGAAGAGAGGAAAGGCGTTTTATTTTTTAAAGTTGTTGAAATCTCGCCAACCTAAAGAAAGGAATGACATTTTATTTTTAAAGTTGTTGTTGAAGTCAGGAGCCCGCTTGAAGAGAGGAATGACGTTTATTTTAAAAGTTGTTTGTTTGAAGTCAGGAGCCCGCCTAAAGAGAGGAATGGCGTTTATTTTTAAAAGTTGTTTTTGAAATCAAGAGCCCGCCTGAAGAGAAGAATGACGTTTTATTTTTCAAAGTTGTTTGTTGAAGTCAGGCGCCCACCTGTATAACGAGAGGAATACTTTTTAGTCTTGTACTTCAGATTTTGAAATCAGTAACCCCGCCGGAAGGCAGAAGGTTACAACAGGAATCCCTAGCAGGAAACAATAAAAATCCCCAGCACCGGGAAGCAGAAGGTTGCAACAAGAGGTCCCAGCACAAACTCAAGTGCATGTGTCAAAAGGAAGAAAAGACGCATTTTGAAAGAAGTGGCATGTGAACATTAAATTATGCCCAGCATATCAAATCTGATGAAGAAAGCCGTATCTCCAGAGGAACTGCCGAAAAGCTTAATGAAGGAAGTCATGTCCCCAGCGGACCGAACAAAATGATGAAAACTGGTATTCAGAAAAGCAAAGGGCCAGTGTCATCCCCAAATTCACGAAAGAAAAGCACCGGAGGAAACACAAGCCGACAAGAAAGCAAGGCAACAAGAACAAGTTGCAGTTTAGCCTAGCTTCTTATTTTCTTTTAAGCACGGTGTAACAAGGAGATCGGTAAGTAGTGGTAATAGCATGCAACAGCAGTAACCTTGCAATCCCACGGTAGTCCCAGCTACCAAAACTTCCCGAACTACATTGACCCTATTCCTGTTTAGCCCATGATATGTAGGAAACCTCTGAAGCAAAGGTTCGGTCAAATCTTTTTCAAAAAATGCTTCACACGGAGTACTCGGATGGGCAAAAATCGCTCACTTTATCTTTGCACGAAAACCCTTCGTGTCTTCGAGCAAAGAGGGGCAGCTGTAAGCACGTGATTTTTGCCCTATATGAGAATTACTCCCAAAAAATCCAAAATAAAACAATTTTCCTTTGTGTGCAATTTTAGAATTTTTGTGACATTTTTGATAATTATTTATATTTCTGTCTGTGCATGTTTATTTGTTAAATTAATAAAAAAATACAAAAATATATCGCATTTTGCTTGTAGGATTTTATTCTAAAATTGTTAGTAATTAAGTTTGTTTTACAAAAATTGAAAATTACAAAAAAAACAGGCATCTTTTGCATTTTTAGCATTTAATGTCCAATTGTACAATTTTATGCTTAATTATTACATAATTGTGCGTTAATTATTATTGGGAGTTAATTTGCGCTTTTATAACTTAATTTACTTCTATATAATAATTTAAGGATTTTTAGAATTTAGTTTTAGAAAATAAAAGAAGAAAAAAGAGCAAAAATATAAAGAAAATCGGAATTGGGCCTCTTCTTCAATTTCAAACCACAAGCCCGAAAAATTGCCCAACCTTCCCCATGACCCGGTCCATTTTAAACCGGGTCGACCCGGTCCATAACCCAAATACCCAACACCCCATATCTTACATTTGACAAAAAACAAACAAAACAAAAAAAAAAAGAAAACAAAACCCTAAACCTACACTACCCATCTGCCCCCCTCCTCTCTTTTCTTCTTCTTCCTCAAGCTTCAAGCAAGCAACCATGGCTTCCCCCCCTTGCTGCTACCCTGCTGCCCAACGTCGACCACCTTCACACGACCTCCCCCCCTCATCGTCCAAACAAACCCTCGAGACTCCAGCTTCACCATCGCCCAACGACAGCCATGAACGACCCCAAGAACCATGGTTGTTGCTGCATCGTCTATTTTTGGTTCTTGCTACTGCCCGCAGCTGCTCCATCCAAACGACCAGCTGCTACTTCTTCTTCACTACGTCCAAACAGACCCCATAGTTGCTACTATTTCGTCGAGCTCGAACCTGAGCTAACATGGCTGCTACCCGCGTCCAGCATGACGAGCAACAATGTCACCAATGTTGCTGCCTCACTTTATCGTATACACAACCAGCTGCTTCTGCCTTCTGCTTCATCTTCTCCATAGCTGCTGCGTTTTCACTGTCCGCCATGGATGTTGTCGCTGCTGCATCGTCCAGCTGAGTCTGAAACAAACCTTCATCGCTGCCATGACTATGTTCTTCTGCTTCACCTCCTTCGTTTGCTTCTTAGGTTCGTCTTCGTTTTCGTTTGTTCGAGTTTTGGTTGGGGTCGTCAAAACAGTCCATACGAGTTCGTCGTTGGTCAATCATTGTTCGTCATTTCAATCCGGTTAGTGGGTTTTGAGTTTTATTTTGTCCGTATTTTGTTTTGATATTCTCGAATCTAAAAACGGTAAATGTTTGATTTTTGTTTTGTTCGTGTTCATTGTTTTGTTAATTTTTCTGTTTGTTCATGTGAAATTGTTAGTTTAATGTTTGTTAGATTCAAATTGAAATTTAATTAATTATTTCTTCAGTTTGTTTCATGTGTTTTATGTATTTTTCAGAAATTGTTAATGTTGTTAGATTCAAGTTTAAATTCATAATTGTTTCTTCTTAGGTTTTGTTTTGTTATTTGCCTAAAAGAATTTAGTTGTAATAGGGAAATATGTTGGTTTAATCATTTGAATCTGTCATGTTTTGTTGTTTAAAATAGATTTAATTCATGTTCATCTTTGTTTGAAGTTCGTTTTTAATCTAGTGATTTTATGTGAGTTTGTTTTGGTTTTTTGATTTGTTGATTTAGTTTGAATCATGTTGTTAATATTGTTGTCTCTTTTGCTCATTCATTTTTAGTTTAAGTTAACCAGGATTGGTTCCCAATATGGTTAATTCATTCACATTAATTTGATGTTGTTTATCTGTGTTCATATGAGTTGTTGTTGAATGCGTTTAGAAATTGGTCATATTGGATATATTTTGGTTAAGATTGATTAGTTGAATTGGTTATAGTTGATGGGGTAGTTTGGTAAAATGCAGTACGTTCAGGGTAAAATGGTAATTGTAATAAGGTCGGAGGGGTAGTTTTGGAATTGAACATTTTGAATAATTCTTTATGTTAGGCATGGGGGACAAAATGTAATGGGGTGTGAGTGATATAATTGTTTAATATAATGGGGGACAAGACATAATGTAGTGGAGGGGAATATGGTAATTGTTTATGTTAGGCATGAGGGACAAGATGTAATGGGGTGGAGTTGATATATTTGTTTAATGTAGTGGGGGATGAGTGGGAAGGTAGTGGGTTTGGTAGGAGAAAGTGGTTGATTTATTAATTGATTAAAGGGTTTTGGGATGAGATATAAATAAAAGAACTTGATCAGATTTTTGGGGGGCACAGAGAGAGAAACAGAATACAGAAGAAAATTTTAAGAGAGAGGAAATTCCGAAAAATACTAAGACTTCAGAAAATAAAAAGAAAAACATTCTGGAAATTCAAAAGAAGAATAGTATACACCTGATATACAATCCAAATATTCTGATATACGGATTCAGAAATTAAGGGTTAAACACTAACTAGTCTTTCAAAATCTGAAAAGATTCCCTTTGCTTCTGTCCGTTGATTGTTGTTGGTGTTTCTGGATTTTTGTCTTGATTTTAAAATCTGTCACTAAGTTTCTCGTTGCTGGTTGTTACTGGTTGCTGGGGTTGCTATTGTTGTGTGCTACTGAATTTCTGCTGATCTCCCTTTTCTTTTGCTTCCAATATCAGGTACACGACTGTAACACTAGCTATTGCAAGCTAATAATGTGGAAGCATGAATACATATGAAGAATTGAATTTTGAAGTTTTAATGTCGCTTTTCTTTGTTCCTTTTATTGATTGTATTTAGGCTATTTCATGTATTACTGAATAATAATTGGAATAAGAGAAAATAACGTAAGTTAGTCTTTAATGAATCAGTTTGACAAAACGGGTTAATTCACTAGTTATGAAGGTTTTAAGATTATCAACAGTAGGTTAATCGTGAACAAGTAGCTAAATTTAGCTAAGGTATGAATTTAAACTGAATTTCGTGAATTAGGCATTAATGCACGATTTGAGTTCAAACAAGATTAGAAGAACGTTTAAGTTTAATAAACTTTCTAATAAGCATTAATAATTATGGTTAAATCTAGTTTCAAATGGTTGTGAATAATTAATCTCAATAGTTTTTTTTATTATAATAATGAGAGTTTTAATCTAGCTATATTTGATTCTTTTAAATATTATTTGTCGAATTTTTATTTTATTTATAATTTCGAATTTTTGAGTAAAATTACTTTTCATCAATATTTGTATTAATCTAGCAATTAGTATGCCATGCTTTTCTTAAATAAATAAATAAAATAAAAAACTCGTAATTAATTAGGATTTTTTTTCTTTATTTTAGAGACTAATTTTAATAGAAAAATGTAGTCGCTTTAAGATTTGTCCATTTAAAAATAAATGAGACGAGCCTCGCCAAATAAAACACACAGATTGCGGGGCCCTCACAAAATGTATGCTTTAATTATTTAGAACTCGGGATCGGTCGCTTAGCGAACTCCACGGCCTTACCCAAAATAATAAATACGCTAATCGCTTTAGGCGCGCACTTTAATAATCTTACCTTCTTAAACTCGGGTGTGCATTTCATGCGACCCAAATCCAAATCCCAAAACATTGAATAAAAATGTGTTCCGGATTGCGGGTGCATTTCATGTGACGCAATCCAAAGACATGTTTTTAAACGATGTTCACATTCTTTTAAAAATATAATGATAAAAGCGGTAAAGAGTTAAAACTTGCATATGAGCGCATAATTGTATAAAATCAGATAAACAAGCCGAATATGACAGTTGAGCGACCGTGCTAGAACCATGGAACTCGGGAATGCCTAACACCTTCTCCCGGGTGTAAGCACGTGATTTTTGACCCTCCCCGAGAATTTTCACATTTTTAGCGTGAATATGTGAAATTGGGTATAATATAGCCATTTTAACTATTTTTACTTTATTTCGTTGCAAAAAGAAAAAAAAATCACAAAAAATACATATATAAATTTTAGTTTATGCATTTCTCATAAACGTGGAAAAAATACAAAAATTGTACTTTATTTTGGTACTTTATATAAATTCGAAAATTACAAAATATATAATTCTATTAATGTTTGCAGTCATTATAATTTTGAAAAATACAAAAAAAATATATTACTTCATATTTTTGTCTTTATTAAAAACGAAAATTACAAAAAAAAAATAGTTTTATTAATATTTTGTAGCTATTTTAAATCTTGAAAAATATTTAAAAAAAGATATAGTTTTGTTTAAATACTAGTCTTATTTTTGGTAGTTATTTTGCTTACATAGGACTAGTTAAGCAACGTGTTCCTATTTCTCGGGTCCGGGCAAAAGAATAATATTCGGGTTCAAACTACCCGGTTTTAGGCCTAATTTCGGACCTAACCCATAATAAACCGTGTCCAGGACACATGGGGAACCCCACCACGCATGGGGGACACAAACCTTGAACCCCACCACGCGTGGGCTCATTTTTTGGGGCAAACCCATTATAATACACGGATGAAACATTTGGAAAGGGGGGCTTTTTTTTGAAATTTTTTGGAAGGAGGGCACTGTTCCTCCGTCTTCTTCCTCAAGAAAAATGAACAAAACCCTACAAGAAACCCACGATCCTCTCATCAACAGACCAACTCCCTCCATCGTCGACCCTACGTCCAAAATGCCATGACCAGTCCGTCACCTTCCCCCAACTAACGACCCCACGTCCAAACCCACCGGCAAAAAACCAACTCCTTCTCCCACTTCACCACCGAGCAAACAGCTCCCCCCCCCCCCCCCGTCGTCATTTCCAGACGACCACCAAACAACCACACCACCCAGAAACCTCCATCGACACCGACCAAACAGGCCCATCGAACCACCGTCAACCACCTGCCCGACGCCATAACCACCAACCTTCAACGAAAACCCACCAGCTCATCCAGTCGCACCCCCACGTCCAAACGACTGCCGGCATCGTCCAAACACCACCTTCAACCAACAACCTCCCATCGAACACCCTCCTCCTCACGTCCAGCAAAACCACCAGCCCCATCACCCACCCTCACACCCCGGCAACGAACCACGACCACCTCCATAACTGCCCCTTCCCCACATCCAAACGACCCTTCTGCTGCAGCTTCATGCACCAGTTGCTGCGTCGGAGATACAGCAGCAACCAACAATCTTGGGGCGTCGACAGTTGTGGGGTCCAAGCTTTCCATCGAGGTCGTCTTTGGTTCGTCGAGGTGTTTGTCCGAGGTTTCGTCGTTGTTCCGCGTCCAGTGAGGTCTGGCTTGAATTCCGTCGGGTCGTGTTTGTCGTCCTAAGTTTGCCGAGGTTCAAAGGTTAGTAAACCTCAAGCATTAAATAAGGAGATGTTATGTCAAAAGTTCAAAAAATGCAATATAGAAATTGGTATGATAATCTCTTGCTTATGTTTTTACCATATGCATTTTGTTCATTTGTGGTGTTATGTATTTTTGTTTATTTGATATCATTTAATTAAGTAGGGTTAGTTGTTCTATGACACAGTTTAACGTCAATTTGTTCGTCCTTTCCCGTGCTTAGTTCATTCGGACAAAACTAGCATTACTTGTTGTTATTACTTCCAAAACACTCATTTTGCTAGATTCCTTTTATTAAATTTGTAACGAGTTATGAGATTTCAGTTGTAAATAGGCTATAAGGTTTAGTATTGTTAAAGGCGTAAAAATGGCATCCTTTTAAAAAATATATATAAAAATAAAAAAAAGTAAATAAAAAACAAATAAATAAATAAACAAAAAGAAAAAAAACGAGACTAGCTTCGCCAAAAAATAAAAATGTACAGATTGCGGAGCCCTCACAAAATATATGTATTAAATACTTAGATTCCGGGACGGGCCATTTAGCAAAATTCACGGCCCTACCCAACATAATAATGTGCTAGTTGCTTTAGGCGCGCCTTTAATAATGTTATCTCCCTAAACTCGGGTGCACATTTATGTGACCCAAATCCAAATCTCAACGAAATCGAAATGTGTCTCTAATCACGGGTATATTGATTATGGCGTGGCCCGAGATGCATTTCCACGACGTTGTAAATTCCCTTTAATAATAAATGAGATGAGCCTCGTCGAATAAAAAATATAAATTACGGGGCCCTCAGTAAATACTTGTTTTAAATTTACTTAGAATTCAGGAGGGACCGTTTAGTGAATTTCACTGCCTTCCCTAAAGATAATAACGCGTTAGCCTCTTTAGACGCGATTTAATTAAATTACTTTCTTAAACTCGGGTGTGCATTTCATGCGACCCAAATCCAAATCCTAAAACATCAAATAAAATATGTTTCGGATTGTGGGTGCATTTCATGTGACACAGTCCAAAGATATGTTTTAAGCGATGTTCACATTCCTAAAAAATAATGATAATAAAGCGGTAAAAGATAAAATTTGCACATGGTTCATAATTGTATTAAAAATCAGATAAATAAGCCGAATATAACAGTTGAGCGACCGTGCTAGAACCACGGAACTCGGGAATGCCTAACACCTTCTCCCGGGTTAACAGAATTCCTTATCCGGATTTCTGGTACGCAGACTGTAATATGGAGTCATTCTTTTTCCTCGATTCGGGATTAAAATTGGTGACTTGGGACACCCTAAATCTCCCAAGTGGCGACTCTGAAATAATTAAACCAATCCCGTCTCGATTGTCCTTTAATTGGAAAAAACTCCCCTCGCGCCCCCTCGGGTGCGGAAAAAGGAGGTGTGACAGCTCTGGCGACTCCACTGGGGATTAGACCCAGAACCACTGGTTCAGGGTTAAGAATTCGAGCTTAAAATAATTGTTATTATTTGGCTTTATCTATTATCTGATTTTTACATGTTTGAGCCTAATGTGTTAAATGCTGCTTTTACCGCTTTGATATTATTTGAACTGTATATAAACTGTGCCGAAACCCATATCCTTTCTGAGTCTTCTGAATCATGAAGAAGGGTGTACTTCGTACGACTTCTTTTCTGTATAGTGTCAAATCCCAATTTAGAACGAGGTTCGGACAAGTTGCTAAGCCGGTGAAGCTTCTGTATTCCCGGTACGCTGCCCCCCCTCGGCTCGAGCTGTCCGCTCGGGTAAGCCAGGTCTAGAACAAACACCCAGGTTCTGAACCTAGTATAACAAAGCCACATGTCGGATCCCTAGTAGGAACGTTTATTTGCATCATGTGCATTTGACTTAGGGGACTCAACACAGGGGTTGGGTCCGTCTAGGACAAGCAACCTGAAAATAATAGACCATCTTATGGCATCCTATGTGCTACATGTTGTATTCAGTCAAGGGCGAATGGGTCATTTGGTCATTTCCAGCATGATGTTATTTTAATCAAAGCATGGGGAACATTTGTGGAATCCAAGAAGCCTTGGAATTCCCTATGTCCCCCACGCTTGCTTTTTGGGAAAGCACATGGGGAACATTTGTGGAATCCAAGAAGTTTTGGAATTCCCTATGTCCCCCACGCTTCATTTTTGGGAAAAGCACATGGGGAACATTTGCGGAATCCAAGAAATCTTGAAATTCCCTATGTCCCCCATGCCAAATTTTGAAAATATAATAAATATAAAAAATAAAATATATATGTATATGTATATATATAAAAAAACATTGAAAATTCGAAAAAAAAGATTGTGTATGTTTTCATCATCATCCACAAATTAGAAAATAGTGGAAAATAGGAGAAAATAACAGTGTAGAGATATAACTACTTATTGTTAGAAAAAAAAACAAATGTCCAAGTAGTGTCGAAACTCTGCCGAAATTTTGAGGATATAAAATAAAATATATATATATATGTCTTATTAGTTTGTTTTATTAAAGCAAAGGAAAAGTAGAAAAAATAATCATTGTTTTGTCTTATTTTTTTCTTTTTTTTTTTAAAAAAAAACATTAATAGAAAAGAAAATAGTTTGTCTTGCCATAAAAATGAAAAAAAGAGTCTTGTTTTTAAAAATTTGTGTTATTTATTTGTTTATGAAAATGACAAAATTAAAATAATCCAAAAATATTTTCTCCATTATTGACTTCTTTAGGAAGTCTTTCTAATTGTTTTCAAAAAATAATATAATATATAAAAGCAAATTTTGAGAAACATTTCTTTTATTAAAAGCAAATTTCCGAAAAATATTTTCTTCTTCTTCTTTAGAATAAAGAAAAAAAAGAGCAAATGAAAATTCAAAAATATATCTTAGAAGTGTTTCTTGTAAAAAGAAAATCAATCAAAAAATGCTTCCTTTTTTCTTTTAAAGTAGTTCTTTGGCCCGAACTACGCGGGTTTGATTCTCACCTGATGTGAGATACGTAGGCAACCCTCATCGGGTCCAACCCCACCTTTTGCTAAAAAAGCCAAAAAAAACAAATAATAATAATAAAAAAAATACATGTCAAATTTTAGTTTTTGTCATAAAGAAGTCGGGTGACGCTGTTTTATCAAGACATAGCCGAATGTTCCCGAAAGGGACGCCGGAAGGCTGACTTTGCATAAACAGCCACCTTTGGGTCATTTTAAGATTTGGTCCGATTGACCCACACAGCCTTAAAAATCTTCGTCCCCGAGACGTTGATAGGCCGTGTTTGCAGTATTGAGTTTCCTATTTTCGGAAAACAATAAAAGAGTCATAACTAAGTCAGGAGATGCTGTTTGTCATAAATAGCCGAATGTTCCTGAAAGGGACGCCGGAAGGCTGACTTTGCGTAAACAGCCACCTTTGGGTCATTTTGAGATATGGACCCACACAGCCTTAAAAATCTTCGTCCCCGAGGCGCTGAAGGGCCGTGTTTGCAACACTAAGTTTTCATTATAATTTGAAAAAAAAAACAAAGAGTCAGCGGTCAGGTGAATACCGTTTGAATTTTGTCATAATAAGCCGAGCCAGCTTCGGCCGCGTCTTAAACCGTTCTTGCCGAAATAGCCTTAGAGTATCTTTCAGTTGTCAAAAGGTTATTTTCGTAAAAGAACAGACAAGTTTGTAAAGTGTCATAAATAATCCTCCCCGGCCTCAAAATTCATGTGAAATTTGGAAGGGGCCACATTTGCAAAAAATAACCATTTGGTTGCATTTGTCGAACGGAGAAAGGGAGCTGGAATTTTGTTTTTGAGTCTACCAATCTTTTGATTAGAACATGCGGGTTGTTTGATTTTCAAGTTTGCGGGTCATCTGTAAATCCTTGAAACCCAGTTTGTTTCAATATGAAAATTGGAAAAAAAATGTTCATTATTGTTTATCTTTTATTGGTCCGAACTACGCAAGGTCTGATTCATGCGGGGTCATGATACGTAGGCAATCTCCATAAGATTCGACCAAACAAAAATAAGGAAAAAAAGAGAATGAAAAAAAAAGAATGAAAAAACGAAACGAAAAAAAATGAAAAAGAGAAAAAAAGAAAAAGAAAAAACAAAGGTAATAAATAAATAAATAAATAAATATATATATATATTGATAACAATAAGGACCGACTGAGTCCATTCTAACATATTTGGTTTTGAATTGTGAAGAAAGTTGAGGTGGTTGGTTTGTGCCTCAAAGAAAAATGACAACTAACGTCGAAGCTGTTACAAGTGCTCCAGAGACTCAGAGTCGGAGGGTTCCTCGTCATGAGTCACAATTTGCGACACAACAAGAGCAGTACCACTCTCCTGAGTACCACTCGTACTCGTTTGATCTTGCTGCAAAAACTGAGAAGCCTGCCCGAAAGATGGTACAGGAAGAAATGACCCAAAGAGTGAAAAGCTTAGAACAATGGTTGGAAAACATGCAAGGGTTGGCAGGCCAAAAGAGTGTTGCCTTCAAAGATCTATGTATGTTCCCCGATGTCCACTTGCCGCCTGGTTTCAAGACTCCAAAATTTGAAAAGTACGATGGACATGGAGATCCCATAGCCCACCTGAAAAGGTATTGCAATCAACTGAGAGGTGCAGGAAGAAATGAAAAATTGTTGATGGCTTATTTTGTGGAAAGCCTTACGGGAGTAGCCTCCGAATGGTTTATGGATCAAGACACGTCTCGCTGGTATGTCTGGGATGACATGGCACAGGCCTTTGTCAGACAGTTCCAATACAACATCGACATTCCCCCAGACCGCATTTCCCTTTCAAACCTGAAGAAGAAACCAAGTGAAAGTTTCAGGGAATATGCCATAAAATGGAGAGAGCAAGCAGCTCGAGTTAAGCCACCCATGGATGACCACGAGCTAATTACTGTCTTCCTTCAAGCGCAAGAGCCAGATTACTTTCAAAACATGGTGTCCGCAGTTGGCAAAACCTTCTCGGAAGCAATCAAAATTGGAGAAATGGTAGAGAATGGTCTTAAGACAGGCAAAATTATAAGTCAAGCTGTTCTTAAAGCCGCAACTCAGGCTGTCCGGGTTGAGTCAGATAATCTTAGCGACACAAATGAGGAGATTGAAGAAATCATGATGACATCAGGGTCTAGAAGAGGTCCCAGGAGAACATCTCGAAGGTATGAGCAGCCTCCTCAGATTTTCTATGGCTCCCCTGAGCAGTATTATCCACCTCAGGACGCTCAATACTCTGTCGCTCCACCTCAGTATGTTGTCCAGCCACCAAAACACCCCAGGAGGCGAGCACGAGCATCACAAAATCTCCAGAAGTCTCCACAAAATTTTCAGGTGCCCTATAACCCACAGCCAAGCCAGTGGTATAAAGGGGAACAAATGTTGAAAGATAATTTTACACCAATAGGAGAGTCCTATGAAAGCTTATTTGAGAAATTAAAGAATCATGACATGATTGCACATATTCCTCCAAATCGTGTGGACCCACGTGCAAGAAGCTTTGACCCTTCTAAAAGATGTGAATACCATTCCAATGCCCAGGGGCACAATGTTGAAAGCTGTCGGGATTTGAAAAGAGAAATAGAAAAAATGATCCAAGAAGGGCGGATTGTGATCAATAACAGTGACATGGAGCACTCGAACCCTATCAAGAACTTGTTGACAGAGGGTGACGATGTTGAAGCGGGTAATGGTCTTGGCAGTATTGATGCAAAGCTCAGTGGCTAAGATGCCAATTTTTTGATAAAGTGGGAGGACGCTTCGTTCCTTGGTCAGCAAGAGAGAAGCTTGTGGTGGCTTATTTTGTGGTCATTTCTGTTGTTCGGATTATTAAGGTTGTAATTGGGATTTTGTCCTGTGTCAAACCTTCTTATCTTTCCATTTTGTCATAGCAGTTTGTTTAAATTTTGTCCAGTTTGTGTTAGGATTTTATTCTGGTTGTTTTGTTTGTTTTATTATTTCAAACCATTTCGCCGGTAGTCTAATACAAAGTCGGTCTTTTGTTAGTTCCAGTCGTCTTTTGTTTAGTCCTTTTATCATTTCGTTCAATGCCGATTCTAGGGACATGACATGCGCACACACTTTGGGCCTAGTCTTTAAAGTTAATCATAAAACCCTGGAAAGGCGATCAGACCATTTAAAGAAAATAAGGACGGTTTGAGATTATTCAGAGCTCGAGTCATGTGGAACTGGGGCAAGTTAAGCACAAAGAAAACCGTTAAAAGCAAGATTCGCCAAATTGGCATGAGGGTCGGTCATGATAATGAGAGTGTCGCCCAACGGTGCTTAGAAATGACAAAGGAAAAATAAAATGTTTAACATAATTGTCAAGTCCAGCACCATCAGAAGAGACTACAAATTTAAAGTGTGTTGTTTGCACTTGGCATGTTTTGAAGACTGAAATGACGAAGGCATTTTGTTCTGCTACCTAAACACTTTATCCTTCGTTACCCCTTTTGAGCCTTATTTATTTTTCTTTCATACCCCTCGTTCGGAATCAGTAACAACGAAAAAAAGAGAAAGAAAGAAAACAACAACGAAAAAAAGAGAAAAAAAAGAAAAGAAAAGAAAAGAAAATTGATAACAAAGAAAAAAAGAATCAAATGAAAAAGAGGAATTGGGAACTACGTTTGACCTGATTCCTCAAAGAGGATACGTAGGTGCTTCACGGCTCGATCATAGTTTTGAAAAATGAAAAAAAATATTAAAATATCCCCAAGCAAGAAACTGGGGCAGAGGTTGCGGTCGTTGTAAATCTAATTCCAAAGGTTGTAACTAATAACCCAAAACTAATGCATTTTTTTGAGCCTTTAATACCCTTTTTTCTAGCCCTATCCAAAAACCCACATTACGGTCCAAAGAAAGACCTTCTGATCAGTTTTCAAAAAATGCCAAGTCAGACAAATGAAGAGTCTTACCGGCGAACATAATATTCTGTTCCACAGCAGAAAGGACTCTAATCTCCAACAGAAAGAGTCATACCGGCAACACTCCAAATCCCCAGCTGGAGAGAGATATAAAACGAGAGAGTCTTATTGGTGAAAACCTTCACAGGCACCATAAGGCGATGAAAGCTGAGAGAAGAACCCAAAAATGAGAGAGACTTGATAGTGAAAACCCTTCGGGCACTACAAGTCGAATAAGATTGAGAATCAGAGGGGGAATCGCCAATTGAAGATCTTAAAAGATGATTGACGGCAGAGGATAGGCCACATACGCATGTCATGGCCATTAGAGTCGGTATCTGCGTTTGATAGATTTTTATTTATAGTTTCTTTTGTAAAAGAGTCATTCGTTTCCTTTGTCTTTTATTTTGTTTCTTTTATCTTTCTCCTTTCATAGAAAAATTCCCCAATAGAGTCTGTCGGGCCAGAACAAGTATGAAATGACTTCAAATATGCCATCAGCTTTTCAAGATGAGATCTGACTAGTACATCCAAATGGTATAGTCAGCAAGGAACAAGCGCGAGGCCAGTGTCAATAAAGATATCCCCAGCAAAAGGGAATTGACAAAAGGATTGACGAGCGTCAAGAGGGATATCCTTGCCAAAACCAAGGTTATAAACCTCAAAGACAAGGCCCGTGAACAAAGCAAGGAGAGCAGTGAGCATGATTCGGCGAAATCCATACTAGACTAAAAGGTCGGGGAAATGCCAGTTTCCAAGCTATGCCACAAAAGAAGAGGGATATCCCCAGCAGGAAGGGATTATCCCCAGCACATAATATCATCCCCAACAAGTCGTGGAGCACAGCGCAATGAAGGAGAAAGGGAAAGCAATCTCAGTAGGAGTATCACAACCAACCACCATATTTTAAACTAACAAAATTTTGTTTGATTTGAAGCAGGTAACGGAAATGGCATTGATGCCAGAACTGCATGCCACAAGGGACATTATCAAACTGGGGCAAAAAAATTTCCTTCCATTTAGAAAATTTTCTGGAAGTCAGGTACCCCCAGCTGATAACATTTTACCCCCAACAGGTAAGTAAATAATTCCCCAACAATGTTATCCCTAGCAGTTGCGAGGAGTCCAACACAAGGTTGGAAAGACGGTATCCTCAGCGGTTCCTTTCGGGGAAAGGCAAAACGACTCTCAAGGGAGGTAGTCTTCGAAGGAAGAGGCTATGCAAAAACATAAAAAAAAAAGAATAATAAAAAGAAAAACAAAAAGAATAAAAAGATTAAAAAAAACAAAAGAAAAAGAAAAGGAAAGTCATCCCCGTCTAAATAATCCCCAACAGTTTCGAGGGAAGACAACACAGGTAAGTAAATAATTCAAAAAAAAAAAGAGAAAGCGAAGGTTTCATTAATAGGAGACGCACTTCCTAGTTTGAAATCATTAGAGTTTTACCCATAGGAGATGCATTTCCTCCTAATATTGTTTTAGTTTCACCCCATAGGAGATGTATTTCCTCCTAAGGTTGTTTTGGTTTTTACCCATCGGAGATGCATTTCCTCCTAAGTTTAAGTTTACCCATAGGAGACGCATTTCCTCCTAAGTTTAAGTTTCACCCATAGGAGATGCATTTCCTCCTAAGTTCGTTTTTACCCATAGGAGACGCATTTCCTCCTAAGTTTATGTTTTACCCATAGGAGATGCATTTACTCCTAAGTGGTTGTTAAAGATATAAAGATAAAAAAAAAAAAGAAAAAAAAAGACCTAGTCTGATGAACCTTCTCCTAGGATCAAAATCTTAGTCCGATGAATCTTTCTCCTAAGATAGAGACCTAGTCTGATGAACCTTCTCCTAGGATCAAAATCTTAGTCTGATGAATCTTTCTCCTAAGATACCAAAAAAACAAGACCTAGTCTGATGAACCTTCTCCTAGGATCAAAATCTTAGTCTGATGAATCTTTCTCCTAAGATAACCAAAAAACAAAAAATGACCTAGTCTGATGAACCTTCTCCTAGGATCAAAATCTTAGTCTGATGAATTTTTCTCCTAAGATAGAGACCTAGTCTGACGAACCTTCTCCTAGGATCAAAATCTTAGTCTGATGAATCTTTCTCCTAAGATACCAAAAAAAAACAAGAGACCTAGTCTGATGAACCTTCTCCTAGGATCAAAATCTTAGTCTGATGAATCTTTCTCATAAGATAACAAAAAGAAAAGACCTAGTCTGATGAACCTTCTCCTAGGATCAAAATCTTAGTCTGATGAATTTTCTCCTAAGATAGAGACCTAGTCTGATGAACCTTCTCCTAGGATCAAAATCTTAGTCTGATGAATCTTTCTCCTAAGATACCAAAAAGAAAAGACCTAGTCTGATGAACCTTCTCCTAGGATCAAAATCTTAGTCTGACGAATTTTTCTCCTAAGATAGAGACCTAGTCTGACGAACCTTCTCCTAGGATCAAAATCTTAGTCTGATGAATCTTTCTCCTAAGATACCAAAAAAAAAAGGAAAAGAAGAAAAGAAAAAAAAAGAAAAGAAAAACGTTTGAAAAAAAAAGAGTCATTTTCCTAAAACCAGGCGCCCACCTGTATAACGAGAGGAATACATTTTGTTGAACCCAGGCGCCCACCTGAATAACGAGAGGAATACATTTCAGTATTTGCATTTCAAGTTCCAGGCGCCCACCTGTATAACGAGAGGAATACATTTCAGTCTTTACTTTCAGGTGTTGAAATTGGGAGCCCGCCCATAATAACAGAGGCATACATTCAGTTTTTACTTTCAAGTATCGAAATGGGGAGCCTGCCCATAATAACAGAGGCATACATTCAGTTTTTACTATCAAGTGTTGAAATTGGGAGCCCGCCCATAATAAAAGAGGCATACATTTCAGTCTTTACTTTTCAGGTGTTGAAATTGGGAGCCCGCCCATAATAACAGAGGAATACATTCAGTCTTTAAATTTCTTGCCAGGCGCCCACCTGTATAACGAGAGGAATACATTTCAGTCTTTTTCATTACAAGTGTTGAAGTTGGGAGCCCGCCCATAGAACAGAGGAATACATTTCAGTCCATACATTTCAAGCATTGAAGTTAGGCGCCCACCTGTATAACAAGGGAATACATCCTAATCTAGTGTTTAGTTCACTCTCAGCACTGCATCAGTAGTATCAGTGGGCTACGATTTTGCTAACGACTCACAAACCTCCCCAGTGCAAACTGGGTTAGGAAATTTTGTTTGTTTCGTTTGTTTTGATTGTCAGGGACCCGCCTGTAGAACGGAGTTTGTGGTATGTCAAAGATCGAAGAAGTCAGGAGTCCGCCTGTCAAAGATCAAGCAGTAACCCACTGGAAAGCAGAAGGATTACAACAGAAATCCCCAGCATTCAATCCAAGTTAGAAGCTCGCCTCAAGAACGCGAATCAATAGTCTGGGACGATCAACAGAAGCTGGTCACAAAAACAAAAAAAAACAAAAAAAAACAAGAAAAAAAGAAGAAGAACAAGAAAAGAGAAAAACAAAAAAGAGAAAAATACGGAAGTGGAGAACAGATGTGGTCTGCTCAAGAACTAACACCTACAACTAGCAAGTATCAAGGTTCAAATCCAAAGTCTGTATGAAGCACCATTCAAGACTCAAGATCAAGTTTCAGAAGACTTAGAGATAGGAATCCTTGTAACTAGTAGCTGATAGGTTTAGTTAGTCTTTTTCAGTTTTCATTTTTGTTGTAATGACAGGACCGCGGACCGGAACCTCAACGGAACGGCACCTCGATCGGCTCTTCACCTCGGTACACTTCACTATCTCTCTCATATCCGAACTACACGTGGCCTGATTCCTGTAAAACCAAGGATATGTAGGCAGCTCAGATACCAGGGCTCGGTCACATTCCCTCCCTTTCCTTAAGTGTAGTCCGTCCAAGTAATGGTCGGGTCAAAAACACGTCTAGTCGTTCTTTGTCGGAAAACTCTTCGTGTTTCCAGTCAAAGAGGGGCAGCTGTAAGCACGTGATTTTTGACCCTCCCCGAGAATTTTCACATTTTTAGCGTGAATATGTGAAATTGGGTCTAGTATAGCTATTTTAACTATTTTACCTTATTTTGTTGCAAAAAGAAAAAATCACAAAATATATATATAAATTTTAGTTTATGTATTTCTCATAAACGTGGAAAAAATACAAAAATTGTACTTTATTTTGGTACTTTATATAAATTCAAAAATTACAAAATATATAGTTCTATTAATGTTTGCAGTCATTATAATTTTGAAAAATACAAAAAAAATATATTACTTCATATTTTTGTCTTTATTAAAAACGAAAATTACAAAAAAAATAGTTTTATTAATATTTTGTAGCTATTTTAAATCTTGAAAAATATTTAAAAAAAGATATAGTTTTGTTTAAATACTAGTCTTATTTTTGGTAGTTATTTTGCTTACATAGGACTAGTTAAGCAACGTGTTCCTATTTCTCGGGTCCGAGCAAAAGAATAATATTCGGGTTCAAACTACCCGGTTTTAGGCCTAATTTCGGACCTAACCCATAATAAACCGTGTCCAGGACACATGGGGAACCCCACCACGCATGGGGGACACAAACCTTGAACCCCACCACGCGTGGGCTCATTTTTTGGGGCAAACCCATTATAATACACGGATGAAACATTTGGAAAGGGGGGCTTTTTTTTGAAAATTTTTGGAAGGAGGGCATTGTTCCTCCGTCTTCTTCCTCAAGAAAAATGAACAAAACCCTACAAGAAACCCACGATCCTCTCATCAACAGACCAACTCCCTCCATCGTCGACCCTACGTCCAAAATGCCATAACCAGTCCGTCACCTTCCCCCAGCTAACGACCCCGCGTCCAAACCCACCGGCAAAAAACCAACTCCTCCTCCCACCTTCACCACCGAGCAAACAGCTCCCCCCCCTGTCGTCATTTCCAGACGACCACCAAACAACCACACCACCCAGAAACCTCCATCGACACAGACCAAACAGGCCCGTCGAACCACCGTCAACCACCTGCCCGACGCCATAACCACCAACCTTCAACGAAAACCCACCAGCTCATCCAGTCGCACCCCCACGTCCAAACGACTGCCGGCATCGTCCAAACACCACCTTCAACCAACAACCTCCCATCGAACCCCCTCCTCCTCACGTCCAGCAAAACCACCAGCCCCATCACCCACCCTCGCACCCCGGCAACGAACCACGACCACCTCCATAACTGCCCCTTCCTCACATCCAAACGACCCTTCTGATGCAACTTCATGCACCAGTTGCTGCGTCGGAGATACAGCAGCAACCAACAATCTTGGGGCGTCGACAGTTGTGGGGTCCAAGCTTTCCATCGAGGTCGTCTTTGGTTCGTCGAGGTGTTTGTCCGAGGTTTCGTCGTTGTTCCGCGTCCAGTGAGGTCTGGCTTAAATTCCGTCGGGTCGTGTTTGTCGTCCTAAGTTTGCCGAGGTTCAAAGGTTAGTAAACCTCAAGCATTAAATAAGGAGATGTTATGTCAAAAGTTCAAAAAATGTAATATAGAAATTGGTATGATAATCTCTTGCTTATGTTTTCACCATATGCATTTTGTTCATTTGTGGTGTTATGTATTTTTGTTTATTTGATATCATTTAATTAAGTAGGGTTAGTTGTTCTATGACACAGTTTAACGTCAATTTGTTCGTCCTTTCCCGTGCTTAGTTCATTCGGACAAAACTAGCATTACTTGTTGTTATTACTTCCAAAACACTCATTTTGCTAGATTCCTTTTATTAAATTTGTAACGAGTTATGAGATTTCAGTTGTAAATAGGCTATAAGGTTTAGTATTGTTAAAGGCGTAAAAATGGCATCCTTTTAAAAAATATATATAAAAATAAAAATAAAAAGTAAATAAAAAAACAAATAAATAAATAAACAAAAAGAAAAAAAACGAGACTAGCTTCGCCAAAAAATAAAAATGTACAGATTGCGGAGCCCTCACAAAATATATGTATTAAATACTTAGATTCCGGGACGGGCCGTTTAGCAAAATTCACGGCCCTACCCAACATAATAATGTGCTAGTTGCTTTAGGCGCGCCTTTAATAATGTTATCTCCCTAAACTCGGGTGCACATTTATGTGACCCAAATCCAAATCTCAACGAAATCGAAATGTGTCTCTAATCACGGGTATATTGATTATGGCGTGGCCCGAGATGCATTTCCACGACGTTGTAAATTCCCTTTAATAATAAATGAAATGAGCCTCGTCGAATAAAAAATATAAATTACGGGGCCCTCAGTAAATACTTAGTCATAATAAATACTTAGAATTTGGGATGGACCGTTTAGTGAATTTCACTGTCTTCCCTAAAGATAATAACGCGTTAGCCTCTTTAGACGCGATTTAATTAAATTACTTTCTTAAACTCGGGTGTGCATTTCATGCGACCCAAATCCAAATCCTAAAACATCAAATAAAATATGTTTCGGATTGTGGGTGCATTTCATGTGACACAGTCCAAAGATATGTTTTAAGCGATGTTCACATTCCTAAAAAATAATGATAATAAAGCGGTAAAAGATAAAATTTGCACATGGTTCATAATTGTATTAAAAATCAGATAAATAAGCCGAATATAACAGTTGAGCGACCGTGCTAGAACCACGGAACTCGGGAATGCCTAACACCTTCTCCCGGGTTAACAGAATTCCTTATCCGGATTTCTGGTACGCAGACTGTAATATAGAGTCATTCTTTTCCTCGATTCGGGATTAAAATTGGTGACTTGGGACACCCTAAATCTCCCAAGTGGCGACTCTGAAATAATTAAACCAATCCCGTTTCGACTGTCCTTTAATTGGAAAAAACTCCCTACGCACCTCGCGGTGCCGGAAAAAGGAGGTGTGACAGCTCTGGCGACTCTGCTGGGGACTTAACCCAGAACCAGTGGTTCAGGGTTAGAAATTCGAGGTGACTTCGGACACCCTAAATCTCCCAAGTGGCGACTCTGAAATAAACAAACAAATCCCGTTTCGATTGTCCTTTAATTGGAAAAAACTCCCTACGCCCCTCGCGGGGGCGGAAAAAGGAGGTGTGACATGCCTTATTATGAAATTTGACATTTTCTAAATATTTTCCTGATGCTGTTGTGTAATTATATTTGGGACTACGGATGTGGGATTCCGGTAGCTCCCCTATGTCTGTTTATTTGGGACTATGGATGTGGGATTCTGGTAGATCCCCCTGCACAATTATATGGAACTACGGGACTACACCCGGTAGATTCTCCCAGTACTATGTATTTATATTTGGAACTACGGAACGGGATTCCGGTAGATCCTCGCGCACTATGAGTTGGACTACGGGACGGGATCCCGGGAGATCCATTGAATATGTATATTTGGGACTACAGGACGGTATCCTAGGAGATCCTCGATTGTTATTTTGGTGCTGAGCCGTATTTCTTTCTGTGTTTACCTTACCTCTGTAATAATTGTTATTGCCCTTTTATATCTTGTATTACTTTTACTGTTGTTCTTACTTATAATGTTCTATTCTACAATGTCGAACTTTGTATTTTATTTAACCTCAGTAGGGCCATGACCTTCCTCGTCACTACCTGACCGAGGTTAGGCTTGGCACTTACTGAGTAACGATGTGGTGTACTCATGCCCTTTCTGCGCATGTTTTTCATCTGCAGATCCAGGTACTTTGACTCATTCCTATCACCCTTGAGGCGAGGCGACTGGTCCCGAGATTTCGAGGTATATCTACCGCGTTCGCAGACCGAGGAGTCCCTTTCCATTCTATCTTGTAGTGATAGCCCTTCTATTTTCTTCTGTTAATGTAGACATTCCTGAGTTAGAGCATTTTTATTATATTCGTAGCTTGTGATTCATGGGTTTACGGGTTTTGGAAAAAATGTATTGGTTTTAAGAGTTAATATTGTGCATGCCGAGCAACACTTTTAAATGCTGTTTTTATTACTTTATTCATGTTTTAAATTGTTTTTTTCCGCAAATTTGGTTTATCTTCCACATTTTAGGCTTACCTAGTCGTAGAGACTAGTTGCCATCACGATAGTTCACAGAGGGCGAACCGAGGTCGTGATAGTTCATCCACTTAATATGAAATTTTTCCACAAGACTTTTCCCATAACTTTTATTGTTTGTACCAAATTCCAAGCATTTGAGACAGTGTGGGATCAACAGGGCATAATTTCTAACATGTTCAAGCGTACGATCATATGTTACATTGCCCATGGAATCATACACATATATAGTTTTATCTTTAAACACCATAATTCCAAAAAAGTAGTGCGTAGATATTTGGCCCGACAGTGGATTAAGTCGAAATGGAATGAATACTTTTTCAGCATATGCCCACGTGATACCACAGGATAGGTCGAGGCCTTTTACATAGTTGGCTACCTTTTCATTCGTTGATTCTTCAACAAACCAACTAAAGTCGGTAAGTGGCTCAATAACCGTTTCTTCTTGTTCTTCATAATCCTCAAGTTCCTGTTTTTTGGATGTCCTCTTTCTCTTTGATTTGCTCTTTTTTTACCGTCCATTCTCTTTTCCTTCCTTCTTTTATTTTTCTCCATCTGCTATTTTGAAGGATGAATACTAGCCAACTTGGTCATATACTGATCAAAAACTAAATTTGTTACTACACTTCTTAATTTTGGATAACTTAGAAGGTAATAGCAATATTTTTTGCGCAAGAAATATATGCCCACTTCTATATGCTGCAAATGAACAACAACAAATGAAAACATGTGAAACAAAAACTTCAGCATGCATACGTATGAAGTTTAGAAAAAACGCATTACAAAACGACAAACAACATGACAAAAACCTAAGCATATTCAGTTTGAAGTGTTAGGAAATAATCTAAAAAACTTCAGCATGTTTGATTTAAAAGTTTACAAAAAAACTAGAGAATGCATGTCAAAAACTTCAACAAGATTATGTTGAAGTTGTAGCAAATAAGCTAAAAGACTTCAACAATTCACTATAAATAAAGCCGAAGTTTGCCAAATTACAGTACAAAAACTTTACTATAAAAATAAGCTGAAGTTTTGGGAAATACAGTAGAAAACCAATTAAAAAACAAACTTAATAACTTACTTCATCCGAAAGATCAGAGGTAGGATCCACAAGCTCAGTAAAAAATGATTTTGGAATATCAATTCCAGCTAATCTGAATGGGTTGGAATCATATTCACCGGCATCCATCTCTAACCACTCTGAAAATATTTGCATCAATCCACTGTCTTGATTAACATAATGGAAGGGACACCTTCGTGTAGTCTTTCCTACTTTCCAATCTTGCCCCCTTGTCTTTTTTTAGGAATGACATAAGGAGATCTCAACCAAATACTCTCCACACGAATCATTTTTCCTTTTTTATCTGGTTTTGTTTTTGCTTGCTTTTCCTGCTGTTCCGTCACAACTAACTACTGTTGTTCAGCAGCAGGGGGGAAAACCATAGCCATTGTGACAGATACTTGACCAACTCCCTATTGTTCACGACGTTCTTGTCTTTCTTCACCACCACCACCAACAGCAGAATTAGCTTATGAATCAGTCCCTTGTATACTACCCAGCGAAAATAAACATAAATTGAAGTTAGGGATATCACTAGTGTCACACATAGGAGAACTGGAAATCTTCCTTCTCTTAGGATTTTGAAGAAGTTACGATGCATCAGATGAGATCTGCAAAAGCAAGGAAAATATAAATATAAATACAACTCATACAAAAACACAGTAGACAAAAAAACAGTCTGTAATCGAATTGCAGAAAATAACTACCTGGTCTAAGTGTTGAGACACATATGATGTTTGCATTCCAACAAATCCACTTCCTTTACCTTCAGATATGCCTATATCTTCATGCAAAAAAAACTACATAATACTGACTAAATTTTATAAAATAATACCAACACACTTCATACCTGTCTGTGAGCCAACATGTGTGAATAAATGTATTTCTCCTTTTTGATATAGCTGCATAAGCTCACCGAATTCTTTTTGAGCTGCATCGAGTCTTTCTGAAAAATCATTCAAAAACATAACAAAGAAAATAAAGTATGTAAAATTTCAAACTGTAAAAAATATACTTGGATCAAATGTAATAAATTCATGATATATAGAATACCTTGACGTTTGTCTTCCGCTGTGGTTTCCCCAGGCTCCATGCCTTTGTCGATATCATCAGTTCCAGCTTCATTCGATTGTGCACCAACGTCGAGGAGCATTGGAGTATTCTCTGCAAGGTTTTTCTCAACTCTATCTTCATTCAATTCAACATCATTAGAGAGTTTTTGAGTTGTGTCAATCGAAGCACAACTAGTTTCAACTTCCACTGCATATTCATAAAGAGGGGGAATAGATCAATGACCTATATATATAATATAGAAAAAATTTATACCTGTAGTGAAAATTTCACTAGAGGATATTATCAAAAAAATTAGTTAAAACTTCAACTCTAAGAAGGCTGAAGTTCGCCAGTTACAAACAAAAACTTTAGCTCTAGAGCTGAAGTTACAAAAACAAAAACTTCAGCTCCTAAAGCTGAAGTTCACCAGTTACAAAACAAAACATTCAGCAAAAAACAAAACATAAATTCAAATTCAAAAATAATGCTGAAGTTCATAAAAAATATAACAAAAAAATGAAATAAAACTTTAGCTCCTATCTAAGGTATTATTGAATTATTATAAATTTCACACTTTATACCTGTAGTGGAAATTTCCTGTGTATCTTCACCTACAAGTTCCTTGCAAATAGCTAGTGTTTTTGCATACCGATAGTCTTTCCTAATAGTCCTAGACACATCACTCGATGTCAGTTCTAAAGTACCAACAAGTGTTTGATCTCCATTACGAAACAAATTGCCTTTTGCAATATCACTTCCCAAAGCACAACTCGGTGCATGATTTTTCAGTATCAACAACTTGATCATCTGCACCTTTCTCAGTTGTTAACTTTTCATCATTTCCATCTTTCTCTCCAACTTGTTGTTGAACATGTTCATCGCCTTCAACAGCCGCTTCCTTACGTGTAGCATTATCATCTGTGACTTTATGCGATGCATCATGAGCAACATATTCTTCAGTATCAACAACTTGATTATCTGTACCTTGCTTGCTTCCAACATTCTCAGTTGATAATTGTTCTTCATTATTTCCATCTCTGTTCAATCTACCAATACTGGAACGTTCCTCTTCAACTTGTTCTTGAATATGTTGATCGCCTTCAAAAGCCGCTTCGCCACGTATAGCATTTACATCTGCGACTTTATGCGATGCATCATCAACAACATTAATATCTGATAGATGTTCATAACAGTCGTTCATCCTATCATATTGTCGATGGTTACTCAAATCAAAATTGCCATCGTCCATTCCATTTGATTTGTCGACAATCTTAAACAACTGTTCAAACTTCTCATCGAAATATTCCTAGAAAAAAAATTACTAACAATGATTGATATGAAGAACATTAGCAGAAATAAAAAGACTTCTCTATAAATTAGCTTACCTTCACTTTTACAAAAATCGCATCCACAATAGCAGATCGCTCATCCTGTTTAAACTTATCGAAAACTTCTTTCACGATCGTGTTTCTTTCTTTTCCTGCATGCTTTTGAACCTCCATAGTTACCCTCTAGTATAGATACACAACAAAAATTCAGATATAAAAGAAAACTTCAACTCAAAAACATGTTGTACTTTTACAAAAAACTTCAGATTAAAACTTACAGAACATATTGTGTCGAGTAATTCATTCTCATCTAACTCCGTTGTAGAATAGTTAGAATGACTCTGGGTACGAGATGATTCGTCAATAAAAGGAGTCCGATTCGCTTCTTTTGATCGATTCCGACTACGTGATGATTTGCCAATAACAGGAGTTCAATTCGCTTCTTCTGATCGACTCAGACTACGTTGTGATTCACCAATAACAGGAGTTCGATTCGCTTCTTTTGATCGACTCAGACTACATAGTGATTCACCAGTTGAAGGAACCGCATTAAGTACCTTTGAACGAATCCGGCTGCATGGTAATTATCCAATTAAAGCCATTGAATTCAATTCCTCTTCTGTAGAAATTATATCCAATACCCTAAAGTTGCGATAATTCTGTTTAATACAAAAAAGTATATTGTGAGGGGAAAAAAACTAATACATCAACATATAAACACAAAGACAATTTTTTTTAACTTACATCATGACTACTGAAGAAATCAAAAAGTTCGTTATATTTAGGCTCTCCCACACATACGTAACGTAACATCCTAAGAACCTGAGGGGTATCAAGGTACTCATCCTCTCTTATGTACTTCTCCCGAATATCTGGGAAGCGCTTATAGAACCAAGCACATAATGGATATGGAAATCCACCAACTTTATACTTAGTTGAACGAAATTTGTTCTGCTTGTCCAATGCATGTTTCGGTGAGTAAATGAGCTTCTCATAAGTCACATTGCCCCAAGGATATTTAGCACAAACCTTATCATCTTCAACAATAGATGCATACTCCTCTAGCACAGATGACTCAGTCTTTTTCCCAAACAAAATAGACTCTACAACAAGAATTTCCATAAGCTTCACAGCATCATCATCACTCTCGCATACATGACTGTGATTCACAACATTCTTTGGAATTTCATTTCGAGTCATAAAATCTCGAATATCCTTCAAGGTCACACCCTTGGACTTACCAAAATAGCGTTTCAGGATATTGCTCTCTCGATTAATTATTTTTTCAACAGTATGTGTTGTGATCCGCAAACCGCACATAATGTAAAAATCTTCAAGGGTGAAAGAAACATCATGGGCAAAAATCTTGAAACTAATGGAGTCTCGATCATTGGTGAATATTCGAGAAAGACACAAACAATGAACCAACTTCATGCTGCATTGGAAATTCTCTATAGCCATAATGTATCAAAATGTACCATTATTAAGCTTATCCCGTTGTGTAGGAATCAAGAAACTTGCAATTAAACTCTTCAAATCGTGGTTCCCCTTCTAATAACCCTTACAGTTAAACCAATCTCAAAACTCAAAATATCTTTGCCCGGGTCTTGTAGGTGGAGGAGCAGGGACATAAGAACTTGGGGGTATTATAGGTTGTTTAGGTGCATTAGCTGCATTAGGATCTTTAGGTGCTTTAGGTGCCATCTGTTTAAAAAAAGTAAAATATACAAAAAATAACATTAGGATATTATCAAAAAGATCAGTTAAAACTTCAACTCTAAGAAGGCTGAAGTTCCACAGTTACAAAACAAAAACTTTAGCTTTAGAGCTGAAGTTCGACAGTTACAAAACAAAAACTTCAGCTCTAGAGCTGAAGTTTACCAATTACAAAAACAAAAACTTCAGCTCTAGAGCTGAAGTTCAGCAATTGCAAAAACAAAAACTGCAACTCCTAAAACTGAAGTTCACCAGTTACAAAACAAAACTTTCAACAAAAACACATGCTGTAGTTTTTACAAAAAACAAAACACAAATTTAAATCCAAAAATAATGCTGAAGTTCATAAAATATATAACAAAAAAAAAACCACAAAACATGAAACAAAACTTCAGTTCCTATCTAAGGTATCATTGAACTATTATAAACTTCACACTTTAATAGTATCATCTATTTAACTCTCAATTTTTTTTAAAATTTTGACGTCTAATCACTGGAGAATTTATAGAATTTTCATCAACAACACAAACACACGTTCAAAAAACTTAAAAACATAATCGTAAAAGTAAAATTGATGCACTTATCAAACTAAACCCTAAGAAACTATTTTATCATAAATACATGACTATCAAAACCAAAACCAGAAAGTAAATCGTAAAAATTAATACTAAAATAAAAACCAGAAAGTTAATGCAATGTACTCGTGATTAAATCGTAATGTTATTGGGGAACAATAAGAACGACGACTAGCAGTTGAAAAATAAAAAACAACGACGAAAACCGTTTGATTTCAGAGAGAACAAATAAAAAAACGCGAATAACGGGAGAGAGAGACACAGACAGTAGAGGACTAGCGTATACTTGGAGAGAAAGTAGTCTTTTAATAAAGAAGGGCAAAATAATCTTTTTAAAAGGCTTTTAACAAAAAAACGGGTACGGGTGCAAACAGAAAAATAAAGCGGACACAGGTTAAAAAGGGGCACCCAAATAGGGCGTCCCATGCAATTTTTACCTTTTTAACATGTCAAAACTTGTTCTAAAATTTATGTCAAACCACATTTTCAATTTCACTTTAAACTTAACCGAAATCAGTTTTTTCCAAAAAATATTTGGAAATATATGTCCAAATGTGTCTTTAATTTTCGATATCCCGAGCTAGCTAACTTGATAATAGGAAACAAAGTAGAAAAAATTTAAATACAAAATCGAATCAAACGAAAAATTGAAACTGAAAAATCAACTAGTCTAATTTGGTTGGTTTTTCGATTTTAAGAATAGAATGCTAACATATTTAAGATCAATAGTATGAAAAAAAATTTATTCAGTTAAATATGTTTACATAAAATAAAAGGAAGGAAAAATTACATATTTAAGTTCAAAAAGTGAAGTTTAATTAGCCCTTTGTCCGTTCGTTAACGTAGCGTGTGATTGGACAGCCACCCGCATTTACTGTCTCTGTAGGGTTTGGATTTTACCCAAGTCTCAGTTTCCGCATAAAAAAAATACTACAACACCACAAAGGGTTTAAGCTTAAGCTTACCACTCCAATATTCATTCCAAGAGTCAAAGCTTGACGCTCTCCCACGCCGCCCCCAAATCCCAACATCTCTTTTCAGCCAAGGTTAGTCTTATGGTCGCATTTTCTCTTCCCAAATCCCAATTTCTTTTGTTCTTCTATTTTGTTAGTATTTAGAAGGCCTTGTAATTTTAGATTTTTTGCAGCTATATCTGTTTTGTACGTTTCACTATCTCTTAAAACATGTTCTATGCTTCCTTGTACACTTTAAGCTGCTGACACATTAAGCTTACAGTACTCGAATATAGTCTGATGTCTCTGTACAAAAAGCAAATGATAGATGTAGTTTGACAGTTTCAACATTTCAACACTATTTTATGTGATTGCTAAATCTTGGTAATTTGATTTCGTTTTTATTGTTTGGATTACTCGTAAAAACCTAGGCTTTTTTTATTGAAATATTGTAATTTTTGTCTGTTTTGTTTGTGTAATGCTTCTCTGTATGCCCGCATTTGTCAGATGCACCATTTATATTGCTGTTTATACTAATATCAGGATAAAAGATATTCAAGTTCTAATCGTCTTACGTAGTAGACCGATTTTATTAGTTGTATCTTTGTTCATATCAAAATGCTTATCTTTTATTCTTACAACAGTTTTTTAAATTATATGAACTACAAATACGGGGAAAAAATTAACTCATTGTAGCACCTTGTTGAAACCTTGTTTTCCTGCATTGGCTGTTTCTATTGTTGCAGCTAGCAGGTTTGTGTATTTCTTGTTTGTGTATGAGACATTATAATTAAATGTTGGAGTAATTTAGTACTTAAAAAGAAGTATTAAAGTAGTTTGGAGGGCAAAGTAAAAAAGGGGGGGGGGTTGCTATCTTCTTGGGGTGCTGATCAAGTAAATACAGTAAGAAAAGAGAAATAGCTGATGATTATCATTTCACTGGTTGATCGTTGAACTTTCATTTATGAAGAAGCTATCTTTGGCTATTGGTAGGGTGTATCCTTAATTTGGAAGCTTGCTATCATGGCCAGTAAAGATTCAAATAGTAAGTATTCATGCTCCGTCATATCCCTTAAAAAAAAAAACTTGCTACTCTATTTGATTTGTCTAATACATCTTTGTTTTTTGTCTCTCTTCAGAAGGAAAAAAGAAAGAAGTCAAGAAAGAGACAGGTCTTGGTCAGGGGAAAAAGAAAGAAGTCAAGAAAGAGACAGGTCTTGGTCTCTCTTACAAAAAGGATGAAAATTTTGGAGAGTGGTATTCTGAGGTATGCTTGGAAAATTCAAGTATATGAGCTATCAAATTTGATAATATATACCTGTTCATTATTGGACATGGTATCTGCGGTAATCTGCTTTGGTGCAACAAGAAAGATGGAACAATATGATTGAGTTGCGAGGCCACCAACTTCCTCGTTTCGTTCTTTTCTAATATTTTTGTTTTCCTTATATTTGTCTACTGTTTGTCATTGGGCACTTAACAAGTTCGGATTGATAGGGGCCTTGTTCAATTGGTTGGGCATGGGGGGCTTTGTTTAGCCAAACATCTTTCTTTTTCGTCGTTATTTCATTGTTGATCACCCTACTATCTTGTTATTTTTATTCTGCTTTTATATTGCTTTTTGGTACTGTCCCTTTTTGTCTATATTTTCATTAATGTGGTGCGTATGCTTTCCTGAGCCGAGTTTCTATTAGAAACAGTCTCTTTATCCTCACAAGGTAGGGGTAAGGTCTGCGTACACACTACCCTCCCCATACCCCACGGTGTGGGATAATACCGGGTACATTGTTGTTGTTCTTGTCCGGTTTCACACATTCACCAATTTTCTTCTGTTACTGAATGCTTTTCTCAATTTCTTTTGTTTAACCGAACTTCTATGTTTTTCCTTGTCATTTCATTTTTCGTCCTTTTTCCTTATAATTTTGGCCCAGGGGGATTTCTCGGTTCTCAATTCTTTCCTTTTTTCTTATTGGTAGCCGAGAAATCCCCAAGGGCGCACAGTTCGAAACTCAATGGATAATGGGCCCGCCCCTCTACCCTACTCCACTTGAATGGCAGGCTTTTGTCTATTCGAACCCGTGGCGTGCTCTTACCCACACATCAAACTAGCAAAGCCGATACACGCCTTTTCAACAGCTGCTTTCCGTTTCGTTGATACATTTTGTTTAAATTTCTGCTCTCTATATAGATGCTTTATGTATTCTATTTTATATGAAAAAGTCTGTTCTCATCATATATGAAAATTTTGACTTTAAACATATGAACATAGGTTGTCGTTAGTGGTGAAATGATCGAGTACTACGATATATCTGGCTGTTATATTCTACGGCCATGGGCAATGTCTATCTGGGAGATATTGCAGGTAAGCTTGACCATAAAATGATTTTCTTTTTCTCGTGCTGCTTATTATTTGAGGACATTTACAATGGATTCTTAGCTCTGTACGTGCAGGCGTTTTTTGATGCTGAAATTAAGAAAATGAAGATAAAGAACTCTTACTTTCCTCTGTTTGTGTCCCCTGGTGTTCTACAAAAGGAAAAGGACCACATAGAGGGATTTGCTCCTGAGGTGTGACTTTGGCACTTTTTTAACTTAAAGCGTCATAGAGTCAAGTTTATATGCTTTTAGCCTGTGAAGCATATAAGAAGTTTGTATAATGTCTTCTAAATATATGTTGATTCCACATTTTCCTCACGTTCCTGCTTTTGTACCTTGATTGCTGAAGTTTCCTGAAGCTTTCAAAAGTATCTACAATTGGAAAATTTTGCTCCTGTTACTCATCTCGCCTATTGCTGATCATAGCACCTAAGTGGCGGGGCTTTGCCTTTCTTTTTAAATTTCATCATCATAAAGTTTAGGAAGTCATCATTAAGTTGGGCCACCTAGGATTCTGAGAAGCGATTTTTTTTAATTATCTTTAGTCTTGGATTTAACTTCAGCAATAACTTCATTGTGGTATCAAGTATCATACCATGGTGTTAAGTTGGTATCATCACTTGTGCAATGTGTTGTTCCGTTGCATTTTGATAACTGTGCTAAGTTGCTTATCATGGGCTGTGATCATTCTTCAGTGTGCTTCTGTTACAAAATATGGGAGTGGATTGTCTTATAGACTTATTATTCGTTATGCCAATAATGGGTTTATATCATTCTTCAGGTTGCTTGGGTTACGAAATCTGGTGAATCTGATTTGGAAGTACCCATTGCAATTCGACCAACTAGTGAAACAGTGATGTATCCATACTTCTCTAAGTGGATAAGGGGACATCGTGACTTGCCCTTGAGACTCAACCAGTGGTGCAATGTTGTACGATGGGAGTTTAGCAACCCTACCCCCTTCATCAGGTGCCCTTTTGAGTTTATTTTTGTCTTACAGCTTTTACATTTCCTTTGTGGACATGTTAATGTGTTTCAAGTGCAAGCGAATGCTTGCAGCTTATATGACAGAAACCACATGTTAATCCCAAATCGAGTGAGGCCTTCGAGATGGTCTGGTAATGTTTTGCTTATGTTCCTTGTTCAGGAGTCGTGAGTTTCTCTGGCAAGAAGGACACACTGCTTTTGCAACAAAGGAGGAAGCAGATACAGAGGTATACGGGTATTTTTGGAGGATGCATATCAGCCACTAAAGCTCTTTTAAAACAAAAACTGTACCTCTTATCGAGCTTCATCTAAATACCACAGTGTAGTGCCTAGCTTGAGTGCATCTGATGTAGATAGCGATATATTAACTCTTTAAGAGAGTTTTACAGTGAATCCACTTCAAGAAAAGATAGGTTTACAGTGAATCTTCCAATTCAATCTTTGTCTGTGTTATATTTGCTGCATGATGCCAAATTAGTCTTCTCAGTGTTAATATTATCCATTTAATATTAATTTTTTGTCTATTGTTTTTTGTTTTATGAGGAGAATTATAGTTGATTTTTTTATCAAGACAGAACTAGGCGCTTCTAGGACAAACAACTCAGCATTTCGTCCAAGTTACAAGGACTGACCTCTAACGTGTTTTCACATAAGATGATCTCAGTGCCAGTTTCCAGGAAATGAAGATGATACCTAAGTTACTCGGACTCTCCAATTTCAGTGCCGCACCCGTGTTGACACGACATGTGTGGGGTGTGGGATGCAGGATCCGTACCAGATATTTTGGGTACTTTGACTAAAATCGACGGAGAAATTCTGGATAGATACAATGATTTCTTAAATCAAAACAAAAGCTAGGGTGAAATTGAAGAAAATAGAATACCTTGTATGTAGAAATATGTCAGTCCTTTTCCTTTTATCTCCTTCTTGGATCTCCTCTTAATCAATATTTTCTCTCTCCCAGAGTACATTGTAAGTTATCCAACATAATATCTCATAATTTAGACATATTTTTATTACTTTGTTTTTAGATATTTGAATTATTTTTAGCTGAATCCTCGCACCCGTATCTGTACCTGGATTCATACCCCCGAATCTTAAAATTTGGATTATGAATGATCTAACCTTTAGATCCGAGCCCGTATCGGACACCCGCACCCGAGTCTGAGCAACTTAGGATGATACTAATGCCGGAGCAAGGAACTAAAGGAACATGGCATTTTGCTTCTTTTTTTCCGGAGTGAGAGGAGAGAGTGAGGTTTGGGAGATCGGAATTCTACAGCTGCTTTGGGTGATTAGTAATGGGGCTATATAGTTTTCTTCTCTTCAATGATTAAATTTGTAATTGGGATATTGATGAGCTTTGACATTTATTTACCTCATACTATCAGTTAGGCCTTTGGAAGGACTGGAAGTTAATATGTGAATCATATGGTTTTCTGCTTCATATCAAAGATATTTTGAAATAATCCTTTGGAAGGACTGGAAGTTAATATGTGAATCATATGGTTTTCTGCTTCATATCAAAGATATTTTGAAATAATCCTACAACTATAAGAAAAAACTGACAATGTGTATGGTTTAGTTTCAAAGAGGAGAACATGGATAAATCATATTTTTGCTCTTTTATTTATTAGGGTTAATTGGTGAAAATTATATTAAAGTGAAAAATGGATCAGAATGCAGCTTTCTCAGAAAGTGAGATTATTTGTCTGATTGCATAAGGAAAGGGAGTGGTGAATCTGTAAATAAACGGGTGAATCACTTGATTGAATTATGGGACATTTTCAGTGCAGATATGAACTATTACTTTAGAATATTAGGGCTTAGTATCACAACTTGCAAATAAGCTACTTTCATTTATTATATGCTTCCCTGGAACTGGTGTCAAATTTTGGGTCAGGTCGGCTATCAGATGAGTTTTGGAAATTGTCTGTTCCTACATTTGCAGATCTACATTGATACATTATTGTCCCGTGGATAAAGTATTTCGTGACTTGTATTTCATTGCCTGCCACTTAAACATTAGTTGAGACTACTTTATGTTTCTCTGTGGCTTATCCTTCCCTATTTGCAGTCGTTTTCTTCTAGTAGTCTTCTTATCTTGTATTATTGTTGAATAATTATATGAGCAAATTGGTGGACAAGCTTCTGTGAGAATTAGTTGCTTGGAACTGAGGTTCCTTGATTCAGCCCAGAAAAGACTTGCTGCTATCAGCTTCCCACATCTTTGTTCAAGTTCATAGACTTTTTTTGCTTGTACAGATACGGTCTTTTTCGGAAATGGTGATCTTGCGTCTATATTTGATTCAGGTTCTTGATATCTTGGAATTGTATAGACGTATATATGAAGAATTTTTAGCCGTTCCAGTCAGTAAGGGAAAGAAAAGTGAGCTCGAGAAGTTTGCCGGTGGACTCTACACGACTACAGTTGAGGTATCCAAGAGCACATCTGTGTAGACATTGTTTGGCGGTTCCTAACAGTTTTTTCTTTGAAAATTGTTGGTGAAATTCTCCTATCTGCCATTTATTCATATTATTCCCGGATTTATTTGCCAGGCATTTATCCCTAATACTGGCCGTGGTATCCAAGGTGCAACTTCACACTGTTTGGGCCAGAATTTTGCAAAAATGTTTGAGATAAATTTTGAAAATGAGAAGGGAGAGAAGGCTATGGTCTGGCAGAACTCATGGGCCTATACTACTAGAACAGTGAGACTTCAAAGCCATTTAGCTACTGTTTCGTCGCCTTTTTACTTTGGAGGTCAAGTTAACCCTTTTATTTTTTTATTTTTGTGTGTGCTATGACAGATCGGTGTTATGATCATGGTTCATGGGGATGACAAAGGCCTGGTCTTACCTCCTAAAGTAGCATCAACTCAAGTAATTGTTATTCCTGTGCCATACAAGGATGCAAATACTCAAGGCATCTTTGATGCCTGTGCTGCTACCGTTGAGAAGTTGAATGAATCAGGTATTCGTGCTGAGGCAGACTTCAGAGATAACTATTCACCTGGCTGGAAATATTCTCATTGGGAAATGAAGGGGGTTCCTCTTAGGATTGAAATAGGACCAAAAGACCTTGCAAATAACCAGGTAAAAATTCAACTTCTTGACTTTTCTTGCTAGTAGTCAGTTGTTTATGAAGTTAAAAAGGACTGAGTACTATTTGTCCTATGGAGCTAAACTGTGTGTGGAAGCCAAAATACACTTGTATGTTTAACTATGTTGTTTGATTCAAAGTTCTGATATAACTCCTAGGTACGAGCTGTTCGACGTGACAACGGAACCAAAACAGATATTCCCATGGATAATCTTGTTGAACAACTAAAAGATCTGCTCGCCACTATCCAACAAAATCTATTTGATGTTGCAAAACAAAAGAGAGATGCCTGCGTTCAGATTGTAAGAACTTGGGATGAATTTACGGTAGCACTGGGCCAAAAGAAATTGGTCTTGGCTCCTTGGTGTGATGAGGAGGTATTTATCCTTTCTAACCTCTTAGTGGTTGTATCTGAGTTAAATCTTTTATTCCATTCGTGGGCTGGAAAACTGAAATCTCGCAGTTTACATCTCTGCATCTGGCGTGTCAGTGATGTGAAATGCTGCAGATTGTGGTTTATCAGGATGTTTATGGGTTGTCGTCATGACTCGTCGGTGAATCAATTTCTAGGGAGTCAACTGATCTAGTTTAGGGACGTGATACATGACTATTAGAACTAAGGCTTTATAGGTTTTTACTTTTTTGATAACTAGCTTTTCCTTGAATGTTTTTCATGTATAATGCACAATATTTTTTAAGCTGTCACACATTCTTATCTTTAGATAAGTGAAACACCCTTCAAATTCTTGTTTTAGGTGAAGTGAACACCGATTAAATTCTGATGAACTGGGGTTAATAAATGAAAAAATTAATCACACTGTCAAAATTAATGAAATTCTGACTTCTAATGTTTGCTTTGTCCTTTTGACAAATCACACTGTCACTTACTGAAATATGGAAAGATAATGTCCTTTGTATATTAATTATTTGTACCCTTGAAGTTTGAGAACTCTAATTGGCTACCCCATAAAATTTGCATCGTCTTTATTGTCGGGTATTCTCTCTGCAATAATAATATGAATTTGCACATTCTATAAATAATCCCTGATGCACTATGTGTGGTTTATGGTTATGCATTCAATTGCCAGCTTTGGTTTGATTTCATGTTTTCATTAGTTTCACATAATTGCTTTCTGGTAGGATGTCGAGAAAGATGTCAAGGCACGCACGAAAGGGGAGATGGGTGCGGCAAAGACTCTTTGCTCTCCATTTGACCAGCCTGAGCTGCCTGAAGGTACTATTTACTTGCAGGTTGTTTAAGAGTAATACATCAAAAACAATGAAGAAAAAATTAATCTTACAAATACAGACATGCAGCATTGTCAGTATTTATTATTGTTTCTGATATTGCAAGGACTTGGTGTTATTGCCATCATCTAATATGTCATTTTCTTCTGCTGTAGGTACATTGTGCTTCGCATCAGGTAAACCTGCTAAGAAGTGGACATACTGGGGCCGCAGCTATTGATGTTCCATTTTGAAGCTTTTCAACTTTTCTTCCTTTTTTAATTTGAGAGAAATTCATATTTGATAATTATACAAGGAAATTATATTCTTAAAGAAGTGATTTTGATTTAAGTTGCAAGATTTGGTGAAGTTGCTAAACAGATTTTGAGTTCCTAACTTCTGCGCAATCAGATAACTCAGCCATTTTAATATTCTAGTACTCCATTAATTTATTGTTTCTTAACCTATGTGGATGTTTTTCCTGCCGCAGCAACTTTAGTTGATTTCAGAGTATTCGTTTTGATTTGCTCGAAAATTGAAAGGGCTTGCCTGATTATCCAATTTGGCCATTCATAAAAAGTGGAAAAATGACATTGTATAGCCACTGTAAAATAATAGCCGAAAAAGTATAAAATTTGTATATTTTTTTGTATATATGTACATTCTGAATGTTATATACAAAAAATTTACAAAGATTTATACACTTTTTCGGCTACCAGATGTAAACACTTTCCTAAAAGTGATGATACCCCCCGCCCCCCCCAAAAAAAGAAAATTGTATACACTTTTGTCATAATTTTTTTCCCACGGTACACCAATCTGCTATCTAATTTTCTGAGAAAAGTTCCTGCTTGTGATAAAGTGAAGTGCAGAATGCTTGTCAACCAGATACCATAAGTATATTAAAAGTGTGCAAATGATGGGTTTTAGTAGTTCATGGCAAACAATACTTTTACTTTCCTAGTTCTAAGTTGAAGATCAAATAAACGAAACGAAGTTATTCAATTACTACAATTGGATATAAAGCCATTTCTCGCTTGACCTTCCACATCAACAAATCAGTAACTTCATTGGTGATGTTTTTTTTTTTTTTTTGGGTTTAAAAGATGCTATATTGTATAAAGATTAAGGTAGAGCGTTACAAGGAGCATGAGACATCAAACACAACATCCTAGGGGGACGACCTCTGGATGAGTCGTAACAAAAAGGGAGTTCCGGGGATAAACTAGTAGTTGGGGTCGTTCCAGAAGGATAACCAAAAATACAGTGCTGGGGTAGTTTTCTAACAAAAAGAGTTTCCGAACGGTCATCGTCAAACATCTGCTGTACAAAAGGCGGAGGTTGAGCAAAAACGGTGATGGTTGGAGAAGCCTCCATCTACAAACCATGTTTAGCTAAGGAGTCAGCTACCTGATTTTGCTCCCTATAGGTATGGATGATAGCCGGATCATGCAGCGGAGCGATCAGATACCTGCAATCAAAGATGATGTTAGCATAAAGTGGGTGGGAGGTACTAAGTATAGGAAGAAGGGCCTTAGCATCTAAATTGACTTCCAAAGGTGTGTAGCCATGGGGGAAGGCCAGATTCAGGCCGTGATATAAAGCTAATAGCTCAGCTTCCATGCTTCCATGTACTAATCGATGATCCGCAAAGCCCATAAGCCATTGACCCTGGTGGTCCCGGATGACTCCACCAAGTCCCACATGCATAGTGTGCTGTGAGGCAGAACCATCAGTATTAAGTTTAAAGTAAGCTGGACGAGGGGGGTGCCACTTGATGTGCATAGGGATATGTGGAGCTGGAGTGCGGGACAGGGTAACTATATAATAGAATTCTGCAGCCCTACGAAGGATAAGAGACACGGATAGTGGCTGATAACGGTGTCAAAAAAGCGTATCATTACGGGACAGCCAGATGTGCCAAAGAGCAAAGGGAATAAATATGTCATTAGGGATATTTAGGGGATTCGGTATGTGAGTATCGAAAAGGAAAAGGTGAAGCCAAGTGAGTGGAGATTCAATGTTGTTCAGAAGTGTCGTAATTGTTGGTAGCATGTTTTTTGTGACCAAATATGGACCGCAACCGAGCACTAGAGGAATAAGTGGATCGTTGTTTCAGGGAGGGTGAGGCATAGGGCGCAATTGTCGGTTGGGAGAAAGCCTATGTGGTGGTAATGGCTAGCAGTAGGGAGGCGGTTATGGCTAAACAACCAGAGGAAGTGTTTAATTTTTGGCGGTAATCGGAGCTTCCAAAGCAAACTAAAGAAGGGACCGATGTAAGTGGGGAGGAGTTGATGATATAGTGATTTTGTGGTGAAGATGCCTTTGGAATCTAGAGTCCAGACAAAAGAGTCGAGGGTTGTAGTGTGAGAGGGAATATATGTGTTAAGGATCTGTTGTAGGAGATCTGCGAGTAGTTCAAAAGGGACGTTGGTGAAGTCCCATTGACATCGTGTAAGATAAGTGGCTACTGTATCGGTAAGAGCGTGGCGTGGTAGGGGCCCAATGAGACATTGTCTCAATGGTCGATTAGGGCTGATCCAGGCATCATACCAAAAGTTGATGAGTGTGTCGTTACCTATAAGCCATTTGATGCCTGTTTGACAGAGGTGCTAACCTGCGAGTAGGTTTTTCCAAATAAAAGAGCCACTAGTATGTGGATTGGTAGTGTGATAAAAATATTTGTGGAGGAGGGTCGCAACCCAAAGGGCGGAGGGATTGCCAAGCATGCGCTAGGCTTGACTAGCGAGTAAAGTTTCGTTTTTTTGGGATAGACATTGAATACCAAGTCCACCATGTATTTTAGGCAGGGTGACAGTACTCCATTTGATTAGGTGAATTTTCTTTTTATTGGAAGTGGTGCCCCAGAGGAAGTTGCGCTGGCAGCGCTCTAATTGGGACAGAATAGTGCGAGGAATTTTAATATATTGCATGACGTGATTCGGGAGACTATTTAGTGTAGAGTTAATAAGGGTTGTGCACCCCGTCATAGTAAGCAAATTTGTTTTCCAACCCGCAAGCCGTTGTTTAAAGTTATCAAGGATGAACTGGAAGTGTCGCTTGGTGGGTCGCTCAATAAAGATCGGGAACCCCAAATATTTACCAAAAGATGTTCCTTCGGTCATATTAAAAGAAGATAGGACAAAAGTTTTATCCTGGGAGGTAACATTTTTTGAGATTTTTTTTTTGATTTTTGGAAGTTTATTTTTTGATCCGAGACACGATTGAAGTCATTGAGGGTGTCGATGATAGTATGACAACTACGGGTTGACTGGTAGAAGTGAGTATAATGTCGTCCGCAAAAAAACACGTGAGAGATGGTGGGGCCGCGTGCAGAAAGACGAACGGGTTTCCAAAGTTGATAGTCAACAACCATTTCGATTTTACGAGTAAGTAATACTATGAAAAGGTAAGGGGACAAGGGGTTTTCCTGTCGAATGCCACGTGAAGGTGAAAAGAAAGGGGTGCGAGTACCATTGATAAGGATGGAAAGGGAGGAAGTAGTGACACATGACATAATTAATTGAATGATGGGAGAGGGAAAGTTGAAGTATTGGAGAGCTTGTCGAACAAAAGACCATTCTAGTCGGTCGAAAGCTTTTTCTAGATCCAACTTAAGAAGCATGAGACTAGTTTTATCTAATTTCTTCTGAAAGTGATGGAGAATTTTCTGTACAATGATAGCATTATCAACCGCTCGTCTGTGTTGTTGGAAGCTAGATTGGGTAGGGCTGATAAGTGTAGGCAATAGAGGTTTAATACTAAAAGCTTAGTAATAATTTTATAGATTGTGGAGCACAGGCCAATAGGGCTATATTGAGTAATCATGGACGCATTGCGAACTTTTGGAATGAGACACACATAAGTCTGGTTAATGGATTCAGGAATTTGAAAAGTTGAGAATATTTGTTGACAGAAAGCATTGACTTTCGATCCCACATCCGTCCAGTAATGTTGATAGAAGAAAAGGTGTAGTCCATCGGGCCTGGGTTCTTTGAAGGGTTTAAAAGAATTAACGGCTGAAAGGATTTCGCTTGTTGATAATGGGTGGAGTAGTTCCGCACCGACAACTGGAGTGATGGGTGAGGAACTGTGGGGGGTGGATTGTAGTTGAGTGTGTGGAGTCAGTGGTGTAAAGTGATGTGCTACAAGCTAAACTCTCTTAGATATATTATATATATCATATATAGGCCAGAAACATCTATTGTATCATAAATTTAATACGATTTTTCATTTAGACACCTAATCTTACCTAGTGAACACCTAAGATTATCCAAACTATGCCCCATTTATATATCTTCCTCGTGACAATTATAGAATAACACAATTTCACGATTATAGCTATTATGAATTTCATTAAATTATCCACAAACAAAAAAATTATAGTGTGCTATAATGGGTTCTGCATATGGAAATATAACAGTTAATATAACTAGGAATGTCCCATCGTCATAACTACCTTCGGATCTTTGCATAAAATAAAACAATAATGGTAATAAAACATGTAAAATCATGGAAATAATCTCATTGATACACACACACACTAATCATCCATGGGTGGCTTTCTCCTTCTGCACACCACAAAGATAAAATTACTAAGCAAACTTCCTAACTAAAATCACCCAAACTCCATATTACAGAAATCCCAATAAAGTAAAGGAAATTGGTGTAAGAAGTAAGAACCCAAAAAAATCCATCTTTCACCATTATAATTTTCATAAAAAAAATTAGAGAAATTTAAGTTGGTTTCATATTCTGAAACATTTCATCCCACCTGATCTCTTCAACTGCAGAGGATGTCCAATAATCTGCCCCCATCTTTTCATCAGCAGGGAAATCATCATACAACATCGGACTTAAAAAACCGTTCATTCTTGAATCAGACATGAAAACAGGACTCCCATTTGTTAGCAACAACGTTGTCTGCTTAGCTGCAGCCACTCTCTTGTTCCTCTTCAACATACCATTTTTCCATCTCGAACTGCAATTTCTTTTTGGGACTAAAGCAAGAGCTAATTCCTCTCTATAACCCAAATTCCTTATATACTTGGACAAACGCCTCTTTGTACGGTTAATCAGTTGGAGAAATCTTGACATGGAATTTGGTATGGCTCCTCTTTCTTTCTTGGCAAGTTTGAGAATTTCTAGCCTGTGTTTACCTATAGAAATTCCTATGCTTTGGAGAAATTCATGGTTGAAGTAAGTGATGTCTTCGTATTGGAGCTCATTATGAGCAAAAGCTAGGCCATATTCATAAACTAGAGAGGGCTCTAACCCTGTTTTGCATAGCCAAGAATACCAGTCCATGGCCTTTTTTGGCTCTGATTTTAGGTGTGTGCTTGAATTGAAAATGAAGGTTCTTGCAGTTATTTATAATATGGTTGGAGAGAGATTGATCCAACGGTAAGTGAAGTGAGCAGCCTCTTAGAGATTTAAAAAAATTATGTAATTTTTCTATTTGCCTAAATATGATGAATAGAATTATCCAATATATTCGTTCCGTTTTAATTTACGCGAACCTATTTAATTGGGCACATAATTTAAAAAAGAAAAAAAAGAAGGCTTTTAAATTTATGGTGTTATATTTTGTGTGACTATAAATTCTTGCGCAAAGGTAAATTTATTTCAAATATGAAAAGAGGCCTTTCTTTTTTTGCACGAATTAAAAAGAAAATAAGTTCACGTAACTTGAAATAGAGAGTATTTCTTAATTAAAAATAGTCAAGGTGCCACAAATTGATCCAAATACCTCCAAAATAAATAATAAAATAAAAAATGAAGTTGGATTTTAAGAAATTATATATAGGAAAGAAAAGTTTAAAGGAGTAAAGAATGGTGAATTTTGGTTGCTGAAATATTGGACTTAATTTTTATTCAATGTGTAGCTTTGCTTTACTAGGTGGTAGTTGAAACTTTAGAGTGACTAAAAGAAAAAGATAAGGGGGGTATGCATTTGTTTTCTGTGGGGACATTCACTCTTCTAGCCCATGTTCCATCCAAGAATTGGCCAAAAATGTTAATTAGGACTCTTCCAAAAGAGTGTGAAATAAGAAATCTTGGAATTTTATTGCCCATCAATCACGCCTTGGAAAATACTTTAGTCTATGGGGTCACTCTCACCCCCCCCCCCAAACCACTAGGCATACCCTACTTTTGCTCAGAGTTATTGCAATTTGAGACATAAACATCTAAGTAACATTCTGTATAGTCAAACCTCTCTATAACAACCTCGTTTGTTCTGATATTATTTGGCTGTTATAGTGAAGTGTTGTTAGAGAAAGACATATATTATAACACAACATAATAATCGGCCTGAAATTTTTGTTGATTTTTATAATAAATGATTGTCATATGAAGATGCCGTTATAGAGAAGTCTGACTGCTGTTAGTTTTCATGCTTTAAACTACTTCTTTTTAAACATCTTAATTAGTCAATCTTTATTATAATTCGGGCAATTGCAAAAATTAAAAAGCTTTTAACCTTAAGATAGTACAATAGGATAGGCATTGGAAAATATTTTTAATAAGGTTTGACTTGATTTTAATTTGCAAATTACTAGTGTTTTCCGGCTTTTTTAAATATCCAATGTATATGACTAATAAACTCAGATAATACTCAACGATTAAGTTGATCTGTCACTATCTATGGTGTAGACCAGTTCTATATGTCTTTTTCATTTTTAATTTGGTTTACTTTTCAAAATCTGAAACGAAGAAAAACTTTTAGAAAGGAATTTGGATCTAATTACATTTTAAACTAAATTTCAACGAAGTGGAATGAGAAGATAGTCCTTGAGTTCTTGATACATTATTATCTAAGGTTGTAATAGGTATAAAGTTATTCCTTTATCATTAATCAAAGGTTTCAGATTCAAATCTTTAAAATAGAGCCGCTTTAACTCCAAATTGAAAATTTTTAACACTAATTCAGGTTCAGAGCCTCTAAAGCGAGTACGGGGCACTAAATTGGAAATAAAGAAAAAATATACACATAATATCCCTTTGAACTTAATCAAAGATTAACGACTTTACCTATGATGTGAATTCTTGAAAGATTCCAACAAACAAGTATGCTTTTCAAAATGTAAAAATGTTAATGATTTTGCAATGTGTTTGTGTGCATGCATGAATATCATTATCTTAGCTTGGAATTTTGAGAATAAAACTCACGGACCCGGCAAGAACTAGAATCAACTAGTGTTATCCATGTGAAAAAGCAATGGTGGGATTGTCCTTCAATTTGGAGTTTTTGTTACAAACAAAAGCTTGTGTCTCCTAATCTATTACATCTTGCCTTAATATCCTCAATGCCCCATGTCGGAATATTTTTCTATTTTATCTTTTTATACTTTAAAGTTGTTGTCATGTGATCAGAAGGTTACGGGTTCAAGCCATGAAAACTGCCTCTTGCAAAAATGCAGGGTAAAGCTGCGTACAATAGACCCTTGTGATCTGACCCTTCCCCCAATCCCGCACATAATGAGAGCTTAGTACATTGGACTTCCCTTTTATACTTCATAAATTTTGCGTGGATGTCGAATTTGAACCCGAAACGTAAAGTAATTTTCGAATTTTAGGACATGAAAATTAATGTATGGTTTACTTTTAAATCTTTCCTTAATTAATTGTGTAAAAAATCCTAATTTATATTTACATTATAGAATTTGTTTTCTTTTAGAGTATGTAACAAAATTATAAATATATGCAACAAGTTTCACGAATAAACGATCAAATGGTCTCAATTTAAAATACTTGAACATATGAATGTTAATCTGTCGAAGAATGCTTTCAATTTTAAGCCTAATACATTTCCATGTTATAGTTAAACTACTTTTCTACTAAAATAATATTTTTCCATTTGTCAACCTTTTAGTATAATATTTAAAAATTACACTCAATAAATACAATAATTAAATAAGAAAACATTTAAGAATATAAGAGAGAAAAGTAGTTGCTAAGAGTCAAAAACACTAATAATTCTGCAAACACAAATATCTAAAAGTAAATTATAATTTTTATCTTTTAAAAATATATAAAAAGCACGAAGTCCCTTAGCGAAATATCGTTCATCCGTTTTATCTTAAAAAATTACTGAAAAATAGTTATTTAGTTATTTTCATAATATATAGGAATTTGAAATCAACTAAAGTTTTCGTTATTAACTCTTTCCTTATTTAAACCAAGAAATATTAATATTTAAAATTTTAAAATCAATTAAAATTTACTTTAGATTGAATGGGTAAATAACTAAACACAAGAATTTGTCTTATTGTTGAACTAGTGAATTGATCCGCACTTCGCGCGGTAATTATAAAATACCTTATCGATTTATGAAGTAATTTTTTTAATGCTTTAATATTAAAGATATTTAGTTATTTTATAATCCAAATAGATTAGATTTTATTATGTATTTACTTTTATCTTTCTAACTTTTCATCACTTTGTGTACTTTTTGTTTGTCAGGGAATGATTTTATATAATTGCCATAAAGGTGAAACGATATTTGTATTTTTTAAGAAATATGAAAGAGAGAGATGAACTTCAAAAAAAATTATCTCTTTAAATATGCACATAAATTTTAATTATACCTTTTTCTTTGTTCATTTAATATATCAAAAAACTATGTAACTTTTCTTCACCAGCTTTCAAAAATTATATTTTAATGCTTTCACTCTAAATCTATATCTTTCCTTTCTCAAAATCATCAAGGCTATGCTAAAATTTCATAAAATCTAAAAAGAATTGTTCATTTCCTAAAAAGCTTATCCAATAAATTTAACACACAACATCATCAAAAAGGAGAAAGAATTCACAAGAGGACGAAATTTTGCAAGCTTCAGTTTCATTGACATACTACTTTGGACAATTGAAAGTTTATCATATACTAATTCCTTTTATTGAAATAGAAAATAATTGATATCAGAAACTCTAATACCGGGACAAACTTGTTTTCTCAATTCCGATTAGAGACAAAATAGGAATCAAAAATAAAAACTATCACAATCTGCTAAAAACATATCAATACATCACCTGAAAAACAAAATAGGTAAAATTACACTTCAATGTTGTGCATTCTAATTCATATGAAAATACAAAAATATGCATGTTTTAAGTTTTGAAGTGGGGAGCCCGCCCCTATAACAAGGGAATACATTTCAGTTTTTAAATTTTAAGTTTTGAAGTGGGGAGCCCGCCCCTATAACAAGGGAATACATTTCAGTTTTTAAATTTTAAGTTTCGAAGTGGGGAACACGCCCCTATAACAGAGGAATACATTTCAGTCTTTAAATTTTAAAGTTACACTTCATTCTTATCGCAATTCAAGTTTTAGTTTTCAATTCTTATTAGTATATGGTAACATGTACCCAGTTTTCCAAAATGGGGCAGAAAGTTTTCTTTGTTTGGTTCATTTTGTGAAATCAGGAGCCCGCCTGGATAACAGAGGAATACATACGGTTCAAGTTTCAGTAATCGGGAGCCCACCCGTACAATAAGGGAATACATTCAAGTTCAGCAATTTGAAGAAAGGAGCAACACCTCAGTTTGTAGTTTGCAATGGCAACAAGGGATTTTACCAAGAAAACACAAGACAACAAGGCAGCGAGGAAGTACAACAACAAGTTTGAAGAATTTAGATTGGATTTTGTAATTCATAGGTGATAGTTTAGTTTAGCTCCTTTTATTTTGCCATGGTGTAATAAGGAAGGTCAGCAAGCAGTAGCAACAGGAATCGCAGTAAAACCACAGTTCCTGGTAGTCCCAACTACCAGACACTCCTGAACTACACTGACCTGATTCCTGTTTAGCCCAAGATATGTAGGCAGCTTCCAAAGCAGGGTGCAGTCAACTCTTTCAAAAAATTCTTCACACGGAATATTCAAACGGGCAAAAATCGCCCATATTTGCTCACTTATCTTTGCCCGAAAACTTTTCATGTTTCCGAGCAAAGAGGGGCAGCTGTGAGCATGTGATTTTTGCCCAAAAGCAAATTATTCCCAGAAATTCAAACAAAACAATTTCTTTATTATTTTATAATTTTAGGGAATTTTGGTGACATTTTCTACTAATTGTCGCATTTATATGTGCATTCTAATTCATATGAAAATACAAAAATATGTATTTGCATTTAGGATTTAATTTCATATTTTTAGTATTTATTAGGGGTTAATTTGTTTTAGGACAAAATATGAAGAAAATAACAAAAATAGTTCACTTTTGCATTTTTAATCGTTTAATTGTGAATTCGTCCCGAAATAGTTTTTAAAATAATTTTAGAAATCAATTAGTGAGATATTAGGACTTTATTTTTAATTGTTGCAATTTTATAAAATCAGAAAAAAATACAAAAATATACAAAAAATATAGATAAAAGAAACAAATGAAAAGGAAAAGAAAACAAAAAGAAATAGAGAAAGGGCTGCCCACATTTGGGCCATGCCAATTCATTTCACTCAGGCCCAAATACCCAATATAGTTCGACCCAGTCCAAGTCCTTCCCACCGGTCCAATTCATTAATCCTCCAAACGACGTCGTTTGGAGGACAGTAAATCCTGGCTATTAAAGCTTCTGATCTGACGGGAACCCCCTTCCCCATTTTGATATAATTATCCGAAAATTTCCCAAACCCTAAAAAACATTGTTCATCTTCCTCGTACCCTCTGCTACTTCGCCGGAATCCCACCGCCGGCGAACACCACTTACGCCATCGACCACCAAAATAACACCACGAAACCTCCTTTTCTCCCTCGTCATGAATCCACCACCCGTTTCCTTCAAATTCAGCCCTAGCTCGTCGAATCTTCGATTAAAGGTTTCCGGCCAAAACACAAAGTAACCCAATCACCACCAAATTAACACCATGTGACCGCCTGGGCCTCCTCTACCCAACCCCATGGCCTTGTCTCTCGAATCTGTCTGGAAAAGCTCGAATATCAAATCGAAGGTTTCCGACCAAAACCCTAAGGCAAGATCTCCATGATTTCGGACCCTAACAACCCTAACCAGGTGTTTTCTTATGGAAACACATGGTTAGGGATGTTACAGGTCAGAAATTTCGGGGAATTTAGAGAAGCAACCACTGGCCGGATTTTAGTGAGTCCTTTTTTTGTGTTTTGTTATTTAGTTTTGCATGTCATTAAATAAGGTTTAGAAGTTAATTTCCGTTTCTTTCTTGGTTTTAATTGTTTCCGAATCCTTTCTGCTTTTTAGTTATCGACGGTGTTTAGTTAAAATCAGTTGATTCCTGTTCGATATTTGTTATTTGGGTTCATATATTCAGTGTTGGGATTGCTAGTTGTTAATTGCAAATGCTTGATTAGTTTTTATTAATTGCTTTCATTAGTTTATAACTTTGGTTCAGTTTAAGAATATCAGGCAGAGTTTAATGTTCAGGTCAAGTTTAGTTAAGTTGTAAAAATCAGTATAGTATATGGTTAGTTTAGGGATTTCAATAATATAGAATCCCCTAGGAACTTCTAGATGGGGGCTTCTAGGTAATTCGTAAAGAATAGTAGTGTTTACTTGCATGACAAGTTAATAAATGAGGGGGTAAAACTTAATTTGAGGGAGGGACTAAGAGGAAAGGAAATTTGATTAAGTGCCTATAAAAGGCAAGCATTTTGCCTTGTTGAGGGGTCTCTTTTTTGGAACTAAAATTTCCCCTCAATAGTTTTATTTCCGGATCTGATATAGGATTCGAATCTCAAAAAAAAAAAATCAACAATGCTACTGTTCCATTGATTCTCACTCTGTTGTGGTTTGTTTGCTGAAGCTTCTGGAGTGTCACTGGATTGATTTCGAGCCTTTTTTGGGTCAGCCATAGGGTGCTAGGTTCTGGGTTGTGTTCTATGTTGAATCTCTTGGTTTTGAAGTGATTTTGGTCCAAAATTGTTCCTGATTGTTGCTACCCGTGACTGTTGGTTACCACTGGCTGTTACAATTGCTATTGCTGACCTTTTCTTCTTCTTACTTCACTTCAAAATACAGGTACATGTTCTGAACCTCAGCATCATGTAGAATTTCAGCTGAAATGAGAATGAAATTGAAGCTTTCTATAGATCTGCTGTTGAATAGCCTTATTGCGTTAAGTAGATGTGCTTTCTATGATTTGGTTGGTTATTCAGTGTAGTCAGAATTTGGACTGTAATTAGGACTGTTTCTTCGGAGTTGATTATTTGTTAGGTGTTGTAATATTTAAACCGTTGAGTTGAACCCTCAAATGTTGAAAGGTAGTTAGTTCAACAGGCTCGTGGAATTAGAGGGTTGAAGTGATTTGAAGGTTCATTGCCTTACATGAATTCAGTAGTGATCTTATAGTGAAATTTCAATTCATGAACTGGTTGGATCATTTTTCCTAATTACTAGTAACTTTGTCATTAGTCATACTAGTGTAATGAAAATCTGCGTTTGAATAAAGGCATTGAGTTCAATTAGTGTAAACTTGGCTTATTGTTAGAAAATTAACGTTGAAATCGGTTTAAAGGTTAAGAAACCAAGGTTCATCTACATTGAATCAACTCATTAAGATCGTTAGTTCATGTTAGCTGATTAACATAATAAACTGATTTAGAAAGTCTGGAGCTCAAGTCCATCGGTTAAAATAAGGGTGAGTTTTGTCATTTGTGTCCTGTTGTGGCTACTGCGTGATTTGTTGTAGTTAGAATCGTAGCAGCCCCTGGGATTCGATCCCTCATTTTTCTTGTGCGGTCGGCTGGCTTTGGACTTGGGCCAGTTTCAGGCCCAGTTTTGAGATTTTTCGGAAGTTTCTGCCTGCGACGTGTGATTGGGCTCCTTGGGACCATTTTTTTTAAAAAAAATAACCATTGGTCCATTAGTTTTTTTAATGACACGTTTTGGCTTCGAGTTAGATAGCGGGCTCAAACTAAAGGGTTCCAACCTTAGAATTTTCTTTATTTTAGAGACAAATAATATAGAAAATCATAGTTTACTTCAGGGTGGACTTTTAAATAAAAATATTGAGACGAGCCTTGCTGAATAAAATGCATAAAACTGCGGGACCCTCAGTAAAAGTTAAAAATACTTAGAATTCGGGATGAGCCGTTTAGTGAATTTCATGGCCCTCTCTAAAGATAATAACACGTTAGACTCTTTAGACGCGATTTAATTAAACTATTCTCTTAAACTCAGGTGTGCATTGATGCGACCCAAATCCAAATCTCAATGGAGTCAAAATGTGTTGACAATCATGGGTGCATTGATTGCGACGTGATTCGAGATGCACTTTCACGACGTTGCAATTCTTTTAAAATAATAATAAAAGTGGTTTACGAATAAAAGGTACATAAGCTATCATGTATTAAAAGTAGATAAAATCAAATACAATAGTTGACCGACCGTGCTAGAACCACAGAACCCGGGAATGCCTAACACCTTCTCCCGGGTTAACAGAATTCATTACTCGAATTTCTGGTTCGCGGACTGTTAATAGAGTCATAAATTTCCTCGGTTCGGGAGTCAACCGGTGACTTGGGACACCATTAATATCCCAAGTGGCGACTCTGAATAATTAATAATTAAATCCCGTTCCGATTGTCCTTTAATTGGAAAAACTCCTTTATGCCCTTACGGGGTGTAGGTGAAAAAGGAGGTGTGACACATATAACCTATTACACACCCATTTTTAATTTGCTAAAAGAATCACAACCATGTATCAAAAGTAACAATGTTCGAAAAGAAGTTGAACACGGAAGGAAATAGTTCAAAGATGATATGCAAGCCAATTTTTTTGAGTTTATAATTCAACTAATTTATGAGTGTATGTCTAACGGTCATAGCTAATGAATTTAAATAGGCGTACATGGGGAAAACAAAGGGTGTCGAAAAGTTACACATTAAACAATATTTGAAAGCTATAGACATAAATAACAGAGGATTTATAGGGGGAGAGGAAAAGTTTGAAAGAAGATAAATAGAGATCAAAATATCCAATAAAGAGACTGTTATAGAGACTTTTTTAACTAATAAAAATAAGATAATGTATAAATAAGGTGAAAAAAGCCCCCACAAAAGAAGAAAAAAGATAAGTGACTTTCTTAGCCAAAGTTTCTATTAATAAGCATATCGATTTTTTTATTTGTCCAAATCTAAATAGTAGCGAAAATCAACCATACCAAAAAATATGTAAGAACCGACTGCAGCTTAACATAATGAAGATATGTGCCTATCTACGACTATATTTTTATAGTCTAGTTGAGAAAAAAATAAAAATATTTTACAGTTCATCATAAGGATCTCCATCATCTTCTTCTGAATTTGCTCAACTGATTCTCTACGTTCTTCCTCTGCTTCGTTCTTCATCCCGATTCATAAGATGACTCTTAAATACCTGTAATTTTTATGTGACCCTAAAAAAAAGGGAGAAAAGGAGAAAATATTCTTATGGTTTAAGTAATCACTATGTACCACTTTTATGTGATCTAAAATTAAATAAGAAAAAAAAGAGAATAGTCTTAGAGTTTAATTAATCATACCTTGATAGAAAATGTGAATTATTGGTCTTCATTTGCTGTAAAATTGCGATGGAGTATGAGTGTTTCTTAGAATTAGTCTGCAAAAATAGACATTAAAGAAATATTTTTATGTAGAGTATGTCTGATCAAACACATCTAAAATTGAAAAAAATAAAGAAAAACATTCCTACCATGGGTTCTTAGCAGCTTGTCCACACGATGCAGTGATATTGCTCCATTTTTTGTCCCACTATTACCTACTCTGCAAAGGTAAAAACTTCACCGAATAAGGATTGTTATAAATGAGATTATTTAGGCATTAAGCAAAACACGTATATGTAATAATAACAGTGGAGCTGAAAATAGAAAATCATGAAATCCACTAACAGATACAAAATTAAGCTAAAGATGAGTCTCTATATATAGTGATGTACTATTGTTTTATGTTAAATGAGGAAGAACCCTTTCAATTCCCCTATTAAGTGATGATGGAGGGCTTTAGTTTTCAAATTGATTGTAGAATTTGTTTAGTCATTCGTTTTAGATATGAAACGTTGTGGTGATAAATATGAATTGAATCAGTTGAAGAATGTGTGCTTTTGTTTTGTGAAACGTTGGAGTAATTATTAGACTTTAACTACTTCTTACAATAAAATAATTAGGAAATAGAAAAAGTGTTGAAAAATTCAAAAAAGGAGAAAAAAGATAAATATTTTTCTTGGCTTGAGAGAGGTGCCACCTCACTTTCTTAATGTCCTCTTATATATATGTATATATATAAACCCGAATGTTGGGTTAAAAAGGAGTGTATGCCTCCTTTTAAGAGCTCTAATATCTATTTCTTTTATTTTTAACAGTACCTTAAATTAAAATTATTTTATAAATTCATTGATCCACAAATACAAGACAAAAAAGTCTAAAAGATTTCAAAGCAAAATATCTTTATTTGAGAAGTAAAAAATGAATATTAACACTAATTTTTATAATATATTAAATTACTAAAGAAAAATTAGTTATTAAATTATTTTTCTAATATTTAGGACATAAAGATTAATTAAAATTTTAGTTATTAAAGTTTTCTTTATTTGGAATAGATATGAAATCGTTGTATTTAAAACTTTAGAGCAATTAAAAATTTACCATGTATAAAATATTTTTGTTTACTTGAACTATTTAAATATAGGTTTTGAGTTAAATAAGGAATTCTTTTAGGGCATAATTTTGTTTTTCCATTGAAGGGTCCTTTAAAAGCTCCTTTTCTTCTCACTAAGTAGATATTTTTTGGGTGTTCATGACCCAAACTTCAAGCATATGTTAGGTAAGTTTTTACATTTTATGTCACTTTACCGTTTATTTACATTAAAAGTTATTCCCTATGTAGTTTACTAGCATAGCTGTATGTAAATGTTCTAATATTTACATACGTTTATAATCCAAACAGGTCAATATAGTTTTTAAGTCATAAAGTATTATTTTACTACTGTTTAAAAAGGGCATGAATCTGATTTCTATTATGATGATAGTCAAGAATTCACTCGCGATGTTCAGGTATAAACTATATAACATAATTATAATTTCTTACCAAAAAATTATTAGAAATTTAAGAGTACAATATTCTTCTAATGACCTTACTATTGAAAATAATCAGCCTTCACCAGAGGCGAATCCAGGATTTGATTACTATAGGTACCATTATTTTTAATGCAAACCTACTAATATTGAAGTACATTGAATTAGGGCATACATTTTGTCGGTTAAACCCATATTGATTTAGTTCGGTTCGGTTCGATCCATTTTGAAATAATTCAATTTAATTTACCAGATTTTTGGTGCATATAAATACGTGATCACCAAACAGAATAAATTTTGTCCAGCTCGATCTAATTCTCTCAATTCAAATTCTATTGAATATGAATAAAAACATAAAATAAAAATAAAATTTAAGTTAGCAAATACACTTACTTAATCTACATAGAGCTAGATTAATATTATGTTTATCTATGTCATCACTTAAGAAAAAATTGTATAGTAAGGAAAATATAATATTGGATGAATAAAATAACAACAACAATAAATTTAGTATAACCCCACAAGGGAAGGATTAGCGTGTACGCAACCTTACTCTTACCTTGTGAGGTTCTTTTCAATAGACATTCGATTCAATAACCTTCATTCAATACTTCAAAATAATTTTTTGTTCTAAAAAATAAATGAATACATACGCAAAACTACTTTTAAACATAATAGTAGATTTTAGAAGAGAACAAATATAAAAAAATAGTAGATAAAATACAAAAATGAAGAAAAAAAGTAAGAAGTTCAGAAGAGAATAAGATGACAAGGAGGAAACACACCAGCTATGGAATGCATTTAGCCTCGATCCCAAGTCGCGCGTCTAGACATTTGTCAGCTCAACCGGGGCACCCACTATCAATTTGTGACTTTGGGGTGCCACTCTTTTCATATTTACATGTTTTTGAGTAAAATATCAGTACATAAATAAAATTTTACCCGAGCGACCGGGTGCCGTACCACCCCTAATCTCATATGTAGATCCGCCTCTGGCCTTCACACCTACTTTTAATTAGGTTTAACTGAAATTTAAGTAAGGATCTTAGAGTATGATGATTGGATCTGTGTTTGTGCGTGCACCTTAAATTATTTTATTGGGTAAAATATGTTTATATTAAATGATCGCATGAGGAAATGACACGTGGAGCTGAAGACAGAAGATAGTTGAATTCGAAGGCAATGATCCTGTATGTTACCAGAGAGAATGATACTCATAAAGATGAAATAAATGTCTGTCACCCGGTAGCATTTAATGAGAAATATTCTACAGCATTAAGTACACGGTCCGTTACAAGGAATATGACATCCACCGTGTGTCGTTACACATTCTTCAATGGCCCTTATAATTGACATTAAAGAGGGGCTTGATCCAAGGACCTTGTTCCTTAGGTGCATCTATAAATAGTGAGCTCTATTATCGTTGTAAAGGAGAGGAATTTTCTAAAAAAAACCTACACTACACTCTATTCAAAGCTCAATATAATTTTATCTTCTTGTTTACTAATATCATTGCTATTGTCCCCGGAAGCTCTGCTCCCGAAATTACTATTTTCGCTATTTTATCTCCACCTCAAGGCTAAGTATTATATTTTTGTCTAATTCATCTATATTTTAGGATCAAGTTAATTCACTTGTTTATAAAGCACATATAAACTTAACTGTACTATTTTACAGGTAAACAGTTTGGCAGCCACCGTGGGGCTTAGCCAGTTGTGTAATTAAGTTGGTCCTTGCCTCTTTTACTAACACGTTAGATTATTTGTTCATAGCAAAAAATCTTAGAAAATGGCATATAATGGTGTCAACAACACATATAACCTCGAGGCCCAAGGAAATCAGCCTCGGCACGAGGATTCAATCAGTAAGGATCCTGATAATGCCGATAATGCCGAGAGGCGACTCCTGATAATCAGCCTCGACACGAGGAAATCAGCCTCGGCAATAGGCGGTACCCGTGACATGTTCGAGAGGCGACTCCTGATAATGCCGAAGAAGAGCACGTCGTCGAAACAGTAAGGATCTTGCAGGAGAAACAAGAGGCCATTTTAGGCCATCTCACATAGCATGATAAGGTTATGACAGAGCTGAAGCAGGTGTTATCGGGTGATAAATCAAGTCTATGGGATCTTTGAATCGAAAGAGGAGCGCATGTAGCAATACGTAGTGAAGGTTCAGGATCTGCTTGCTCGGTTTCAGGAGTGGTCAATTACGCATATCCCAAGGGAAGAAAATGCAGAAGCGGACGCATTAGCTAACCTTGGCTCGTCTATGAAAATAAAGGGATCGGAATCCGGTATGGTCGTACAACTTATGCACCCGGTTAGATGTAGATAGCTACTACGAGGTAAATGCGAGTAATTTGTTATGGTAATGGAGGAATGAGATCATTAATTACCTCGAGCACGGAAAGTTTCCTGAAGATCCCAAGGCATCCCGGGCGTTGCGCGCTAAAGCAGCGAGGTATAGTTTCGAACGAGGTCAATTGCACAAGAAATTTTTCTAGGACCCGCTAGCCCGATGTTTGGGAGCCTACGAAGATAATTATGTTATGCGAGAATTCCACAAAGAGATCTGTGGAAACCATTCGGGCGCAGATTCCTTAGTACTAAATTTGGTAAGGGCATAATACTATTGGCCCCGAATGGAACAAGACGCCAAAACTTTTGTTCAAAAATGCAATAAGGATCAGCGCTATGCACCGTTGGTACATCAACCAGTAGAACCATTGCATGCAGTTTTGTCTCCATGGCCATTGAAAAGTGAGAAATGGATATCGCCGGACCACTGCCGCCGACCCTTGGTAAGGTAAGATTTCTTTTGATTTTAACTGACTATTTTTTTAAGTGGGTTGAAGTATGTACTTATTAGAATATCGGTGAACGTGAAATGGTGGATTTCTTGTAGGAGAATATAATTTGCAATTTGGGATACTAAAAGAGATAGCCTGCGACAATGGGCCACAACTTATAAGCGCAAAGGCCACAAAGTTCCTTGAAGACTTGAAATCAAAATGATCACATCTTCTCCCTATCATCTGAGCGTAAATGGTCAAGCGGAATCAATGAACAAAGTGATTATACAAAATCTCAAAAAGAGATTGGAAACAACTAAAGGCAAATGTCCTGAGGAACTGCCAGATGTGTTATGAACGTACCGAACAACGACCAAATTAAGCATGGGAGAGACTCCTTTCTCCCTTACGTACGGAGCAGAAGCCCTGATCCCGGTGGAAGTAGGGGAGCCTACCTTGAGATACTTCCGAGCAAATGAAGAAACAAACAATGAAGCAATGTTGGTCAATTTGGAACTGCTTGATGAATGCAGGGACTTGGCGCATATAAGGATATCAACTCAAAAGCAAAGAATAGAAAGATATTACAATCAAAGAGTCAACCTGCACTATTTCAAAGTTGGAGACTTGGTTTTAAGGAAAGTGATTCAAAACACCCGGGAACTTAACGCAGGGAAGCTAGGTCCAACATGGGAAGGCCCCTACTGAGTTTCAGCTATCATCGGTAAAGGATCATACGAGTTGGAGAATCAAGATGGAGAAAAGTTTCCAAGTAACTGGAACGTGGCACACCTCAAGAGATACTATTGCTGATGAACATCACTTGTACTGAAAGTATGTGTTGCACTCTTTTTCCCTTTGTCCAAATTTTGTCCCAATTGAGTTTTTCTAGCAAGGTTTTTAATGAGGCAACAACGAAAAGAATACTATAAAGGAAGCTTCAACAACATCAGTAAGACCTTAAAATGACAAGGCACATACGCAAAGAACTACTACGGAGCGGTTAGATAGTCTTTTGCTCGATAGCAAAGTTCCTGCCGAAAAGTTAAGTTTGCTATCGAACAAAGATTATTCGACCGTTCACATGTGCAAGTCAGTGGGAATTGTTAGATAGTCTTTGTCTCGATAGCATAAATTCCTACGAGGAAGCAAAGTTTGTTACTAAACTAAAGGTTATCTAGCAATTCAATAGTGGAATCCTCGAAGGTGTAAAACTTCCAGTGTTCAATTCGCATTCTTCGCATTCGAACACTGGGGCGGGGAATGATACGAGGATACGGAAACAACGACTATCGTTTTGACCGGAATACGAAAATCGGAAGCATAGTTATATTATTGGGACTGGGGACTGCGCGGCCAACCCCGTAAAAACAAGTTGTACAAGTTAGCCACAAAAAATGGCAATTTCTTTTTAGCACAACGAATGCTTATGTACTTTTGAAAATGGAAGAAATAAGTATAAGTCCTTTTATTTCTATCTTATTTCTTGTCTGAATGATGAATTGATTCTATCATTTGAAAGTTAAACAAGTACGTCAAATGCTAGTATCATAATGAACATGAGACGTCCTCTTCTAGAGCACCGTAAACATAAGAGGTCCCTCTCTTATGAAAACCCTCACGGTAAAGGGTTGATTTCAAAAGAACCTACACCCGAAATCTAAATGCTTGCGGGGGAAAATACACCCAAAGCCTTGCATGATCAGAAGCAAACAGTAAAACTTGCGCAAAACACTTAAATGAAAAAGGATGCAAAGATCAAACTTGCATAAATATTTAAACGAAAGTACGCAAAAAGGAAAACTCATACAATACTTGAGGCAAAAAGTGTTTTTATTTCAGTGAATGTGCCAAACGGAACAAGTACAAAAGTTGGAAAAAATAAATCAAAAACTAAGTTGCTGCATCTCTGGAACCCGTAGGAAGAGAAACATCCGCGCCCCTAGGAGAAGTGGGTAGATCCGCCGCCGGTTCGATGTCTTGGACTTCATCATTTTGGCCTTCAACATCATTGCCTTCATGTTCCTCTTCAGTTCCTAAGAATTCGGAATCAGAATCAAAACCAAAAAATCGGTAGCATCAGGCCTGACCGGGAGACCCTTTTTAGTAGTTGACTCCAGCTCACGGGCTTTAGTGATTTCGGCATCAAAGTCAATGACACCCGTTTAGCCTCGTCCAATATTTTTCTCCTCATGCTGTACCTAGCATATAATTTTTCAACAACGAGCGAAGCCGTTTGACGCTTGAGTTCTTATTTAAGTTGGTCAACCTCGGCATACAGATTTTCCTGCGCGGATCTAACATACCGGAGGCTGACATAGAGATCACGGACAGTAGAACTGAAAAGTCTATTATGCTCAATGATCATCTTATACTTCTCCGCCAAATGAACATACTTCACTCTAGCAGCAGCAAGTTCTTCAGTTTTGGAATTAAAGGCCGCCTCCAAATTATTTATTCTTTCAGTGGAGGCGACCTTGCAATCAGATGCAGTAAGAACGGCACTATGGACTTCATCCCACTTGGCCCTAGCCCTTTCAAATTGATCCCTCAACAGGACGATCTCTCGACTAAGGGTCTTTACTTCTTGCTCGCGTTGCGGCAATCTATCCTCCAACACAACAGCCTTAGCAACTTTAGCTTCCAGTTTTGAGAGATAGTCTTTTGCTCGATAGCAAAGTTCCTGCCAGAAAGTTAAGTTTGCTATCGAACAAAGATTATCCGACCGTTCACATGTGCAAGTCACTAGGGATTGTTAGATAGTCTTTGGCTTGATAGCATAAATTCCTACAGGGAAGTGAAGTTTGTTACTAAACTAAAGGTTATCTAGCAATTCAATAGTGGAATCCTCGAAGGTGTAAAACTTCCAGTGTTCAAATTCGCATTCTTCGCATTCGAACAACAGTGCGGGGAATGATACGAGGATATGGAATCAACGACTACCGCTTTGACTGGAATACGAAAACCGAAAGCATAATTATATTATTGGGATTGGGGACTACGCGGCCAACCTCGTAAAAACAAGTTGTACAAGTTAGCCACAAGAAATGAAAATTTCTTTTTAGCATAACGAATGCTTATGTACTTTTGAAAATGGAAGAAATAAGTAAAGTCCTTTTATTTCTATCTTGTTTCTTGTCTGAACGATGAATTGATTCTATCATTTGAAAGTTAAACAAGTACTTCAAATGCTAGTGCCGTAATGAACAAGAGACATCCTCTTCAAGAGCACTGTAAACATAAAAGGTCCCTCTCTTATGAAAACCCTCACGATAAAGGGTTGATTTCAGAAGAACCTACACACGAAATCTAAACACTTGCGGGGGAAAATACACCCAAAGCCTTGCATGATCAGATGCAAACAGTAAAACTTGCGCAAAACACTTAAACGAAAAAGGATGCAAAGATCAAACTTGCATAAATATTTAAACGAAAGTACGCAAAAAGGAAAACTCATACAATACTTGAGGCAAAAAGTGTTTTATTTACAATGAATGTGCCAAACGGCACAAGTACAAAAGTTGGAAAAAATAAATAAAAAACTAAGCTGCTGCATCTCTAGAACCCGGAAGAAGAGAAGCATCCACGCCCCTAGGAGAAGTGGGTAGATCCACCGCCGGTTCAATGTCTTGGCCTTCATCAATGTCTTGGCCTTCATCATTTTGACCTTCAACATCATTGCCTTCATGTTCATCTTCAGTTCCTAAGAATTCGGAATCGGAACTGAAACCAAAAGAATCGGTAGCATCAGTCCTGACCTGAAGACCCTTTTTAGCAGTTGACTCCAGCTCATGGGCTTTAATGATTTTGGCATCAAAGTCAATGACACCCGTTTAGCCTCTTCCAAGATTTTTCTCCTCATGCTGTACATAGTATATATTTTTCAACAACAAGCGAAGCCCTTCGGCGCTTGAGTTATTCTTTAAGTTGGTCAACCTCGGCAGACAAATTTTCCCGTGTGGATCTAACACACCGGAGGCTGACATAGAAATCACAGACAGTAGAACTGAAAAGTCTATTATGCTCAACGATCTTCTTATACTTCTCCTCCAATTGGACATACTTCACCCTAGCAGCAGCAAGCTCTTCAATTTTGGAACTAAAGGCCGCCTCCAAATTATTTATTCTTTTAGTGGTGGCGACCTCGCAATTGGATGCAGTAAGAATGACTCTATGGACTTCAGCCCACTTGGCCCTAGCCTCTTCAAATTGAACCCTCAATAGGGCGATATCTCGGCTAAGGGTCTGTACTTCTTGCTCGCTTTGCTACAATCGATCCTCCAACACAACAGCCTCGGCAACTTTAGCTTCCAATTCTGAGGGGTGAGCAGTAGTTTGGTCCCGCTCGGCCAAAAGTTAATCCCGATCGGAGGTAAGTTCTTCCTTATCTCGAATCAACCTTTAGAGGCCCTCGAAAGCAAGAAATTGGCATGCTAAACGAAAAGTACAAACTCAAAATACTACTATATCAAAGATAGAAGAGATAACGAAGGAAACGAAAAATATACCGTTGCTGCGTTGTGCATAACATTGTTCAACAAACACTTTCGCAAGAGAGCTTGTATCTTTTCCCTATCTTTTTTTGAAGCCAAAGGCTTCAGATAGTTAGCAAGTTCCATCGACTGGGACATCAGATTGCATCCGGTAGAGACCGAGAGAGTAATGATCCTCCTCCTTTGCGGATCTTCTGAGAGGGTGGCATAATTTTTCCCCAAGATCCCATGAACTGGGACTGGGGGAGAGGAACATCCTCTTCTCGGATAATTGCGGCTAGTGGAGGTGATGTAGCAATTGCTAGTGGTAAAGGAAGAGTTGGTGAAGAAGGAGATGAAGTTGATGGTGTTGAAGGATGTGAAGTGATTACGGCAAGCGCAGTGCTGGCTGTTGGTTGCTCGTCAATCAAAGACGGTACAGACCCGGTACTCATCCTCATGCTACCGGGCGTAGCAACTAAGATCCGAAAGCGTGAGTTGGAATTTTCCACCATCTCAAACTCCCCAGAGCGCCGAGGCATCATCCTCGGTTGGTGTAACTAACTCAATAGATTGAGCAATCTGTTGAGCCAAGGAAAGTCATCATTTTCTATTTAGAGAAGGCTCCTCCTCGCTGGCTTACCCATCATCGTCAATCATCACAGTGTATATGGCCAGCCCGGGTTGGGGGCTCATTACCATAACTTCCGGAGACGACTCGGGAGCGACATTCATTGCCCTCTTATTCTTTTGCCCCGCCGCGGATAAACATCTTCTCTTTGGTTGTTTGTTCTCTAGCGGGGGACTACGACCCGAAGACACTTGTCTGTGTAAAAGCCTCATGCAGCAGCCTCGCCATATCAACATGATTAGCCAAAATGTCCTCATTGGGGACGACAATTGAGTCTTAGGGTTGACCTGAATTTAACATGAGAGAATGGTCAAACAACTTCCTTATATAAATAGGTAAAAAAACAAAATGAGTTCGACTTACCATTATTTTTGGGCTTCTACCCGTATTTAAGGAACAATGCTTTCCACGTGCGGATTTCGAGAGTAGTAACGTCCAAAATATTTTGGACCCATTGGTCCAAGCCTTCAACCCTATGTGGAACCTACCGAGTCGCTAAAATAAGTAAAATAAGAAAGTCAATAATGATATGGAAAGATCTTTAATAGAAGAAGAAACAAATGGTAGAGACTTACGAGTGCAGTTCCATAATTCTAGAAAGGCTGGAGCCATGGCTGGGATGATGTCACTGGTGTCGATTGAAATAAACCGTTCCATCCACCCACAGTTGTTATCATCATCCATGCTGGATAGCAGAGCATGGTGGCCATACTTGCTGAAATTTATCATTCCCCCGCGGAAGATCTTGGGGGAATAGAGGTTCATCACTCGAACTAGGGTTAGTTCTTCTCTCGTCTCCTAGCACAGGCGCCGAAGACAAGTGATTATCCTCCATAAAGAAGGAATTACTTGTGCCACGCACACTTGGTAGTGGAGGCAGAGCTCTCCACTCAAAGAGAACATTCCCAAAGTGAAGGGATACGTGTAAAAATACGTAAAATCCTTCTTGGGCAAAGTTATCTGCTTTGCCATGTCGGGATATCCAAATCTTGACAGTGACACTCTTCCTTCACAGCGAGATACTGGAAGGATAGATGGAAGAAGGGTTGCGTGGATGAGCACAAGGATATTTCTCTACAAAAGTTTTGGTAGTGACTAGACTCTTTGCGTTGATGGTGATCACCGTAGGAGGAGCAAAATCATCAGCTTTATCTTTGTTCCTTGAAGAACTAGGTTTCTGGAAAAAGAGGCCATTTTTTACCAAAAGGAAGGTTTTCAAAATTTACTATATTTTGAAAGTTATATGTCTTTGTAGGGAATGCTCTCGACGCACGATAAGCCAAGGGAGGCTAACGTGCACTATCGATGGCAAGGAGATGCAAACAAGCAACGCCGGTGACTGCTGCTATAACTCCGGTGACCTTAACAATGCAAAATTTCACTCCGTTAACATTTGGAAGTTTTCTACCACCTAATTTCTAACCAATTCAAGAGGAAAAAGAGCTAAGTGAGGATGAAGAGGGGAACGGTACTCAATGGAACAGTAAAATTGCTATTACTGCGAAGGAAGCTCAGAAATCCAAAGATCAATTGCCAACCAGTCCAAAACAATTGCAATTTTCTGAAGGTGGATCTTCAAAACCATCTCCAGATCCAGATCTCACAGCCAAAACAGAGATATGGAAGGTCATGCATGCAAAGGAGCTAAGACAACATAACCGAAACTCACAGATAGGGATGAGGCTAGAGTATATTCCACCAAGTCATAGAGACGGTAAGATTGTCATTCAAATAGAGGAAGAAGATGTAAGCGAGCTAAAGGAACATTGGGCGACTGCTCTAATTGGGTATGTACTTGGGGATACTCCGTATGAGAAATCTATAGAGAGCTATGTTGAATCAGTCTGGGATTTTGTCAATAGACCTCAGATCCTGTATCACCAAGAAGGATATTATGTGTTTCGATTCACAACAGTGGAGGAAAGAGACGCAATCATGCAAGTTGGGCCTTACTCATATCATAACAAGCCATTTATTTTGCAGAACTGGGAGAAAGATTTTCACTCTGATCCTAAGTGTATCACTACTATCCCCTTGTGGATTCACTTACCTAGCCTATCAGCTAGGTATTGGACTGCTGATGCATTAAGCAAGATAGCTAGTGCTGTAGGTTTACCATTGTACACTGATAAATTTACAGCAGATTTGAACAAAATTTCCTATGCCAGAGTACTTGTGAAAGTTGATATCACAAAGCCACTAGTGGCGACTATTGAGATTGAAACTCCCACAAGTACTAGACAACAGGAAATAGTGTATGAATGGAGGCCAAAATTCTGTAATGAATGTTTACATTTTGGTCATGATAGCTTTGAATGCTGGAATTCAACTAAACAGAATGAAGATGCTGAATTCAAGGCCCCCAAAAGAAGGAATAGAGGCAGAGGGAGAAAAGTTATTCAAGAATGGAAGCCAAAAGAACAGAAGGAACAAGAGGAGGGGATTGGAGAGGAGAATGAAGTACAACCCCCACTTGACAAAGACAATCAGACCTCAGTAGATAAACCAGACCATAGGCGCTTGATAATACAAAGAAGGAAAACAGTGAAAGACAAAATACTGCAGGTGTTCAGCAGGTGATAAATGATGAGGCTAGCACTTCCAATAGATTTTCAATATTGGAAGAATGTGGTGTACAAGGAGGGGTGAATAACTCTGATCCTATACAAAAACCACCATGATTATCGGCACTTGGAACATAAGAGGGCTGAACAAGCCCCATAAGCAGAAGGAACTGAGAATCTTTCTACAAAAGAATAAGATAGATATCCTAGAATGTCTAGAAACCAGAGTAAAAGAAAAAAAGACAAAAAATATCTTGTATAAGGTAGCTAAGGATTGGGGTTACTATTATAACTATACTAAGGCTGAGAATGGGAGAATATGGCTGTTATGGAGTACACATTTGACAGTAAACATAATTCAAGTCCATGAGCAATTCATTCATTGTCTAGTGATGGAACCAGTAACTAGATACAAAATTATGTTGATTGTAGTGTATGCTAGAAACAAATTGCAAGAAAGGGCTAGTCTATGGAATGGTCTGCAACAGCTAGGGGGCAGACTCAAATCCCCTGGCTCATAAGTGGTGATTTCAACAATGTCCTAACCACAGATGATAGATTAGGACAACCAGTCACTATGAATGAGGTTCAGGAGTTCAAAGATTGTATAGATAATATGCAACTGACCCCATTGAGGACTAAGGGATGTTTCTTTACTTGGTGTAATAAGCAGAGTGCAAATGATAGAGTATATAGTAAGATTGGTTGGGCTTTTGGCAATTTTGAATGGACTAAAGATTATGGGCATGTGGAAGCTGATTGCTTAGAACCTGGAGTGTCAGATCACTCACCAATCTTGGTTCAAATATGGAGAAGGAATACTATATATCCCAAGCCATTCAAGCTGTACATGGTAACAATGGAGCACAAGGAGTTTAAGCCTACTGTAGAAAGAATTTGGAAGCAGGAGATGGGAAATGATCCTATGTTTGGTATCTGGTTGAAGTTACAAAAGCTGAAAGGTGAGACTAGAGGGTTGAACAAGGAGATGGCAAGTTATGAACAAAGATTGATCCAGATTAGACAGAAACTGGAGTGTACACAGGCCAATTTGATACTTGATCCTTTCAACCAAGTATGTATAGATCAGGAAAAGCAAACACTACAGGATCTAGGGAAATAGAGCATCATAGAGGAGAAAATACTAAGACAGAAGGCTAGAGTTAATTAGATTGATCATGGGGATTCAAACTCCAAGTACTTCTATGCACAGCTGAAGATCAGAGCAAGCAAGAACACAATTACCTCTGTATATAATGAATTGGGAGTTAAGATCACTGACCCTAAAGTTGTATAAAAAGAATTCACTTGCTTTTTATGGGAAAAGCCACAGGTCTAAAGCCATGTCCTAATATCAAATTCATCAAAGAAGGAGAGTGCCTCTCAATGCATGTAACGACCCGATCGGTCGTTTTGAGCTCCAGTGCGTCATTTAGCAGTTTGAGGCCATGAGCAGCTTCATCTCAGGTATATTGACCTGAGTGTATGGCCAGAATTAAAATTCAGGAAGTTTGGAGTCAAATCTAAATGGAAATTCTCATTTTGAAAGCTTAAAATTGAAGAAATGAACTAGGATTGGAATTTTGAGTAAAAGACCTCGGAATTGGGATTCGAAGGTTCCAGCAGGTTCGTATGATGATTTCGTACTTGGGCGTATGCCCGGATCGGGTTTTGGATAACCCGAGAGTGTTTTGGCGCCTATTGTGGAAGATAGCATTTTAGAAGAAATTGCATCAGTTTGGCTTAAAATGCATTTCAGTGTTATTGATGTTCGTTTGGAATTCCGAGACTGGGAGTAACTCCGTATGGTGATTCTGGATTTGAGAGCGCAATCGGAAGTGAATTCGGAGGTCCGTAGGTCATTTTGGAGTCATTTGGCTAAATATAGAAATTTGAAGGTTTTTGAGAAAATTCGGCCGGAAGTGGAAATTTTGATATCGGGGTCGGAATGCGATTCCGAAAGTTGGGAAAAGTCCGTAATGTCGAATGTGACTTGTGTGCAAAATTTGAAGTCATTCCTGAATGATTTTGGTAAGGTTTGAGACACTTAGTCTCTTTTAAGGAAGCTTAAGTTGGAAAAGTCAACCAGATATTGACTTATGTGTTAGAGCACTCGAAATGCGAATTTTATAGTTCGGATAGCTTTGTTAGGTGATTTGGGACTTAGGAGTGTGTCCGGAATATTTTTGTGGTGACCGGTGTAGAATTAAACTTGAATCGACAAAGTTAGTATTTTGGCGAATTTCGGTTGATAGGTAAGATTTTGATCCGAGGCTCGGAATGGAATTCCGAGAGTTGTTGTAGCCGTTATGTCAGTTTGGACTTGTCTGCAAAATTTGAGATCATTCGGACTAGTTTTGACGTGTTCGACATCGGATGTGAAAATTTGAAGTTTCAAAGTTTATAGGCTTGAATCCGTGGTGAATTTAGTATTTTTGCGTTGTTTTTGGTGATTCGAAGGAACAACTAAGTTTGTGTCATATTATGGGACTTGTTAGTATACTTTGTTGGGATCCCATGAGGCTTGGACAAATTTTGAAAGAGTTTTTGGAAGATTTTTGTCGTTTTGAGCATAAATGTAATGATCTAAAGGTTCATTTTTAGTTCTAGAGATCCAAATTTGATTCCGAGACTTCCGAAATTTCGATAATGAATTATAGGACTGATCTGAAAATTTTGGTCTAATTTCATCAAGTCGCGATCAGGTTTTTGACGCGAAACATGAGTAATTGTTTAACGAGAAAAATGGATATCGCACTGGGAAAATGAGCTCCGAATTGAGTTTCGATTAAAGGGTTGTGTTCGTATTATTATTTGTGACTCATAGGAACAAAAATTGTCTAATTCCGAGTTCGTATGATGGAGTTAGAGCCATTTTAGTGAAAAATGGCTGTGCTGTAATTTAAATTGGCTGCTGGTGCATTTTTTTAGCAGCAGTGAACAGTAACCAGCGCGTGAACAGTACCGCACGGGTGAACAGTAATTGCGAAAAATTTGGGCAGTGAGTTTATATCCGATTTTGGGTCATTTTTCCACCATTTTCAGTCATTTTGAGAGCTTTTGGACGGGGATTGAAGAGAGTTTCAACTGAGATCGATTGGAGGTAAGTTTTATGAGTTAAATACATGATTTTATTGAAGAATCATCCTTGAAATCCATGAAAATATAGCCAAATTATAATAAATTAGGGTTTGAGATTGAAATTCTAAAATGAAGATTTGAGGGGTCATTTGAACTCCGATTTTGGTAAATTTTATATGTACGGACTCGTGGCGAGACGAGGAATCCGGTGATGTAATTTTTGTAATTTTTCGAGAAGTGGGCCCGGGGCTCAGGTTTTGCAAATTTCGTGATTTTCGATATTTTTCGAGTCTTTTCGATTGAGTTATATTCTCTTAGACTATTGTAATATATTCCTTGTGGTTTTGGCAAGATTCGACGCGTGAGGAGGTCGATTCGAAAGGAAAGGGCATCGCAGAGTAGACTTTTGGCCGTCTTGAGGTGAGTAATAGATGTAAATGCTATTCTGAGGGTTTGAAACCCCGGACTTTCATATCGTAACGCTATATTGAGGCGTGACACGCACTCCATGGCGAGTGCGGGGTCGGATACTATTGGGGATTGTGACTTGGTCCATCCCGTGTGATGTTTATACTATACTGGTGATTGATACACATACTTCATTGATATTACTGGGGGCTTGATGCCATGTTTGGGGCCTTGTGCCGATTTGTAAAATCCTTCGAGGATTGATATTACTGCTTAGCATGATTTGCATATCATTTAATTTCAGTCCAAGGTTTTAAATGCTGTTTTGCAAACTCAGCCATAATTCTAAGTGTTGAAAACTTAAATGATATTTTTAAATGTATTCCGGGCTGGGAACTTCTGTTTTGTAAATGCCCAAGGGGCTTATTATATTATTTTCTGGACTGATTATAAAGTGACTTGAAACAGTGGTAACAATGACACTGTGTGATATACTTGAAACAATGGTAACAATGACACTGTGTGATATACTTGAAATAGTGGTAACAATGACACTGGATGATATACTTGAACAGTGGTAACAATGGCACTGTATGATATAAATTGGTCAGGTAACAATGGCTGACCGGTCAGGTAACAATGACTGACCAAGATATTGCGCTTGGGCTGTAGGAGCCCCTCCGGAGTCTGTACACACCCCCAGTGAGCGTCGTCGACGATAAATAAATATGGATGGCTCGGGCTGCACGCCGCAGTGGGTACTGGAATGTACCATCATATGCATTTCATTGCATTCATGTATTTCTATTTATACTGTTGTTTAGCTGCTCAGTTCCATATGTTGCTGTATATTTGGATTTTAGCTTACTTTGTGTATTTACTAGATTTTCTTATCTTCGGACTGTAGTTACTTTTATTACTTACTGGGTCGGAGTACTCACTTTACTCCCTGCACCTTGTGTGCAGATCCAAGGCAGTCTCAGGCTTAGTAGATCCCTTTGATCAGCAGATCCAGCTTCTGGGAGTATCGAGGTAGCTGCCCAGCGTTCGCAACCATTGATCTTCTCCCTCCTATCCTATCTCTTTATTTCCGCATTATCAGACTTTGGATATACCATGTATTAGGATGATATTCTGTATTCTAGAGGCTCAGATTCGTGACACCGGGTCCTAGTGAGATTATATTGTGTATTTTGTTAAATTCTTCAGTACTTTAATCTTGCTTAATTGATATTTCTTTCCGCTATTTTTGATAAATTGGGTTAAGTGTTGAATAATGGTCGGGCTTGCCTAGTAGTGTGCTGGGCGCCATCACGACCGGGATTTGGGTCGTGACAATGCAACAACAACAGGACCTAATTCAGGATATCACATATGCAGAAATAGATGAAGCAGTGAAGGACATGCCAAATGATAAAGCCCCTAGAGTGGATGGATTCCCAATAGAATTCTTCACAAAACATTGGTAGGAAGTGAGACAAGATATATATGACGTTGTGCTATTCTTTTTCCAAACAGGCAAGATGAAGCAGACATAGAACTGTACAACCATAACTTTGATCCCTAAAGTTCCAGCTCCTACAACAGTGAAAGACTATAGGCCTATTGCTTGCTACACCACTGTATACAAAATCATTGCTAAGATACTGACTAAAAGAATAAAAAAGGTGATTGAGCTTATAATTGGGAAAGCACAGTCTGCTTTTATAGAAGGGAGGAGTATTGTTGATAATATTCTATTCAGTCATGAACTTTTCAATGGCTATAATAGGAAAGGCTTGTCACCAAGATGTGCTCTCAAGGTAGACTTAAGGAAAGCTTATGATTCACTGGATTGGCAATTTATTAGGTACATGCTTACTGATCTTGGCTTCCCTCAGAAATTTATCCTATGGATAATGGAATATGTGACAACATTATCCTACTCTTTGGTTCTAAAAGGGGGACTGACCAAACCTTTCCCAGCTAAGAGAGGAATAAGGCAAGGAGATCCAATGTCTCCTTATCTCTTTGTGATTTCTATGGAATATTTACAAAGGGAGATGAACCAACTGGCCATACAAAAGGAGTTCAAATACCATCCCAAATGCAAGAAGCTGGGAGCAACACATATATGTTTTGATGACGATTTGTTAATGTTTTGCAGGGGTGATATAAATTCTGTTACTAAATTACAGGAAGCTTTTAATAGATTCTCAGCTGCATCAGGGCCGCAAGCAAATGCGGAAAAGAGTTCTATATATATTACTGGTATAGCACAACACATAAAGGAGCAATTGATGGAGCTTACTAGATATACAGAGGGCTCTTTACCATTAAGGTACCTGGGGGTTCCATTGTCGACAAGAAAGCTGAATATTCACCAGTATCTACCACTAGTAGAAAAGATAATTGAAAGAGTAAGATGTTGGTCAGCCAGGTTGCTTTCATATTCTGGGAGAATTCAACTCATCAAATCTGTGCTGTTTGGAATACAAACATATTGGGCTCAAATTTTTTTGTTGCCAAAAAAGACCATGAAGATGATAGAAACCATATGTAGGACCTTCATGTGGACTGGCTCAACAGAATGCTCAAGAAAAGTTTTGATTGCATGGGATAAGTTATGTCAGCCTAAAGCTATATGAGGTTTGAATGTTATAAACATGAAGATATGGAATAAAGCAGTACTACTGAAATATCTTTGGGCATTGGCTATGAAGAAAGATACATTGTGGATCAAATGGGCTCACAATTATTATATAAAGAACAGAGACATTGCAGAAATGGACACACCCAAAGCAGCAACATGGGTGATCAGGAAGATCATTGAGGCAAGAGAAGATGTGAAACAGATGAGGCTGGGACAGAATAGCCTTATATCTACACTGGAGACCTTAGTAAAGCAAGGCAAGTTCCAAATCCATAGAGCTTATGTTCAAATGCAACCTCAATTTCCAAAAGTTATGTGGAAAAGCATTCATTTACATACACATATTTATCCTAGACTCAAATTTCACCTATGGCTAGCTATTCATCAAAGGCTAGCAACAGTGGATAGACTCATGAAATTTGGAATTCAAGCTCCATTAGAATGTGTGTTCTGTGCAACCAACATGAAAGCTTTTGAGCATCTATACTTTGGTTGTCCAAACACTCACAAACTATGGGACAGAGTATTGAAATGGCTTGGCATCACAAGATAGATAGGAAGCTGGCAAGATGAGCTGAATTGGATGAGCAGATTGGCAAGTAGGAAGAACTGTAAAGCAGAAATGACTACAGAAACTTTCACGATGGTAGTTTATTGCATTTGGCGCGAAAGGAACTCGATTAGATTCAATAAAGGCAGATATAACATGGATGAAGTATGCAAGGAAATTGCTATGCATATACACATACAAGGGAGAAAGAGGACCAAATGGCAAAAGGAATTGGAGAGCTTAAACAATTTTCCTTAGGCGAGATATAGTCAGTATGAAGTAGTGTAGATCAGTGTTATGTATGTAAATAGTTAATAGGAGATTAATGGTCAGCATTAATCTGGATATGTAATGACAGCTTTTTGATGAAATAAAATGTTAGTTTTATCAACAAAAAAAAAGGTTTTCTCTCAAAGAAGAAGGTTAAAAACGAAGTAAGAGTTGAGTAAAGAAAGTTTGAGAAAATTTAGAGTATTATGAAGTGTAAATGAAGGAGGTTGATGCGTATAAGTAAAGATATAGGCGGCTAAAATCGTGGACATAATTTTCTCGATAACCAGCAAAAGTGATGCTAAATCGTGGGACGACGCGTGTTCGGAGCATTAAATATGGAGAGACATACATCTAATCAACTGTCAGAAACTTTTCAGAGGGGATCAGTAAAATTTCCGCCAAAAAAGGTGATTCTACCAACTTTCCGGTAACACAAAGTTACGCCACCAGAAAGGAGTGGGACTATATGTATAAGGTAAAATATGTTTATATTAAATGATCGCACGAGGATGTGACACGTGGAGCGAAAGACAGAAGATAGTTGAATTCGAAGGCAACGATCCTGTCTATTACCAGAGAGAATGATACTCATAAAGATGAAATAAATGTCTGTCACCCGATGGCCTTTAAATGAGGAATATTCTACAACATTAATAACACTGCCCGTTACACATTCTTCAATGACCCTCATAATTGATATTAAAGAGGGGCTTGATCCTAGGGCCTTATTCCCTAGGTGCATATATAAATAGTGAGTTCTATTATCATTGTAAATGAGAGGAATTTTCTGGAAAACCTACGTACACTCTATTCAAAGCTCATTGCTATTGTCTCCGGAAGCCCTGCTCCCGAAATTGTTATTTCTGCTATTTTATCTCCATCTCAAGGCTAAGTATTACAATTTTGTCTAATGCATCTATTATTTTAGGATCAAGTTAATTCACTTGTTTATAAACCACGTATAAATTCAGCTGTACCGTTTTACGCGTAAACAATTATCAAAATGCAGTCCAACTAACAAAGTACAAACCCAGAAGAAGACGTATATCCATTTCATTTATCTATTTCAGAGTAGGAAATGGAGAATGGAGAAGCATTCGGTAGGGAGCTTTACTTCTTTATTGAGCTTGTCCGTTGTGAATTCGGATTAATTGAGCCAGTAAATTTCGGATAGTAAATGATTAAACCAGAAAAAGGAACTCTATTTCAGAGCATACAAACTATGAGCTAACCTCAGAGCTTGATTAGTATCTCTTGTGGTTTAAAGAAGTAACTACATGGACTGCTTGGTCAGATTATTCAGACTCAACAAATTTATCCCTCATACTATAACATACATTATTTGTTGACATTCAAGTCTACTCCGTCGCTATTCATTACAAAATTCTTGGTCAATTTCCGAAAGGAACATTATTGTTTAGCAGCTTATTCTGCCTCCAGAGGCACAGAGGTTATAAGTTGAATAAGCTCCCAAATTTCTGGTGAAAATACAATTTCACTAGCTTAAAAAGATCTTACCAATTCCCAGTAGTAAACAATGCAAATGTCTAGCTACTTCGCCTATTCAACATCCAATCTAACCTCTAATTAAACCTGTTAAACAACGGTAGGCCAATTAATCTATGTACCCAAACCCACCACTTAAAAAATGTCTACAATATGCAAAGATATTTTTATGGCACAAAATTACAGCATTTTATAGGATACAACTACATGGATGATGTTGGAGGGGCACCTAACATTGTTTATATTTCTTCTTCAGAAACAACTTATGGGGCAAGCCTTAAGATGTGCAGGAAGTTTAGGAACAATACTGATGTAGTGCATTCATATACATGATGTTACGTGAAAGAAAGCTATGGAAAATTTTGAAGGGTACTTTTAAAGAAGTTCAAGCAACAAATTAGAACTGACCTCTTTCGTTAATCTGTAAACTAGAGAAATTACTCTCCCGCGAATTCTGAGTTTACAACATGAGCCATCTATTTCACAAATGCCAACAAGTTGAAACCCAATTGGATGGAAGCAAATAAACAACATCATTCATGAAACAACCATTTCAACCTCCCTGAGCCTCCATATCTTTAATTTATAGTAGTACTAGATATTACATGAGATCTCAGAGAATGTGAATAAGGAAGACACACTTAAAGTTTAACATAGCCCAATCTATCCTTTGACAGTAAGGTATAGAGATTGCAGCATTCTAATTCTCCAAAAACAAGTTTAGTAGAACACTGAATCCTGAGTTTATATATTGCTCAACAAATTAAAACTTTCACAAATGACATGCAGGGAACCAGTAGAAAACCAACTCAGATTTGAAGAGAAAAAACAGCAACATTATTCATGGGACAACTGTTTCAACTTCTAAGAGTCTCCATATCTCCAGTTTATACTAGATATTAAATAAGATCAGAAGCAACATGATTAAAAAGACATAGCTAAGGCTTCTTTTCTTTTTTTGAGAAATAAAAGACATAACCTTTTTCTTTTCTTTTTTTGAAAAAGGTAACAGAATAAATAGAAGATGTAGCTAAGGATTACCATTCAAGCAAATGCCCACTTTACAAACTTAAGCCAATCTGCTTTTACAATTCAGAGTCATAGATGCAGCATTCTTTATCCCTAAAACAGGTTTAGTAGAATTTATAAAACATAAGAAGTAATATGTTTTCTCCAAGCAAACTTGAGAACAATTTTGACCATCAAATAGAATAATAATCATGGAAACGATATTACCACAAATTGCATAAAATGAAGCAAATTTCAGATAGGTCAGGCAGTTATAAGAATGACATTCAATTATTGTATTCATAAGATCATTTTATTGTACATGGTATAGTAAACCCTGTATGGCACGGAGAGAAGTCTATGAATATGTAGCGGGCCACCTTAACAATTACAAACGAATAAAAAGAATTTAGCCTTTACCAGCTGTCATAGTCCTCGTAACTCTCAATAACTAACACTTCTCCATGAATCCGTGATCACTATTATATGCAATCTTCAACAGCTATGGCAATCTCTTGCTATTCTACATGGGCTGGTAAAGCTCAAAAGATTTTTTAAGTGGAAGTATATCTCAAGACTTTCCTTCTACAAAATGACAGTTTTGACTAGTAGTAGCTTATCCTCACTTGGACCGATAATGCAAGAGGTCTTTCCACTGTATGAAAAATAAGAAACCTCAATCACCCTGGCTACTGATACTATAAATATTGCCACACACTCCAACAATGCTAACTATAATGGCCAATATCAACATGAACCAAGACACAATTTTTTCCCTCACACTCAAACCGCTCCCTTCTTTGCTCAGCCTTAGAGCAATGAGAGATGGAAACGTAAAGCCTAACGAGACTGCAGTTGTGGCCCCTGTAAATTTGAAAGCAGTCCAGATGTTAGGAATCATAGTCGATCCAAAATATAAGAGTGCCAAGAGAACGGTAGTCAAAGCCAGACACCTCTTCCTACTTTCCGTGAGTGGTGCTAATCCTCCAAACAACAAAGTGTCCACTGTCTGCCTCAGCGAGAAATGAATAACAGGGAAAACAAGAATCAGATGGAAAACATAGCCAACACGCACAATGTAGTTCAATGCTGTGCTGAAACGAATTCCAAGGTCCTTGTCGAAATTGGTGAGTATATCAGATTCAGTATCTTTTCCAAAAAGTAAATAGCCAGCTATAGCCGTAGAAGCATACACCAACACGCAAATAACTGCAGTAATTCGGCTCACACGGTTCATCTTCTGAGGCGAGCGGCCTTCAAGCTCGTTATAAATTGGCTGAACGTTAAAGTGACAAACATATGCATTTGACATTATAGGGATCACCACAAGCAGGTCAAGGATTGCCTTCTTAGACCCGAAATCTGGGGTCATCCTAGGAGCGTCAATTTTTCCCTCGACAAGCTTAATAAACGCTATAGTGAAAGCAACCACAACAAAGACAACCGCTAGAGCTACAGAAGCAGCTGAAGACGTACTCAATGAATCGATCTTGTCCATCACGCAAAGGGGTGCAAGAAAAACCACCAATATGATCAAAATCACTAACTTCCTATGATCCCACACTCCATGTCCTAACCATTGATCAAAAACCCCAATATGCCGAATTGAACCGGACAAAACATCCCCAATTATAATCAAGTAAACAACCAAAACACCAGCATTATTCACAATGATGCAAATCTCGGACAAGATCTTAGCTGTTTTACCCAATGCAGCTTGAACAACCTCCCCATAAGAAGAAGCCTTACATTGAACCGAGAACCGGACAAGCAATTCAACACTAATCTCAGACAAAATACCCATCAAGAATATTAAAACTACCCCAAGAACTAAACCCAATACTTTCATAGTAGCTGGCAAAGCCATAATCCCGGCACCAATAATAGTAGTTGTGAGATTAAAGACAGCGCCATATACACCAGACCCAGATTTATTTTCACCAAATATAAGTGGTAAATTATCAAAATCAATGTCATCAACTTCAAAATCATCCGGGGAGTTTGGTTTTAAATGTCCATTTTCGGTAAAGTTGTCATCTTTAACTTGTAATTCAACAAAAGAATCCTTGGTAATAGCCGAATAATTACTATCCATCACTATAATATGCTATTTACTATCAAAAATTAAATGCATCTACACGACATGTATATATGTATATGTAAGTAGCAAAGGCAAGAAGAACTTACGTTAGAATCAGTGAAAATGAGGAAGTGGGATTTGGATTTAATAACTGAGAGATTCAAACTGTGTTTGCAATGAGATCTAAGGAAAAAGAAAACCCTAGATCGTCCAAGTCAAAGTTAAAGAGGTTTATTTTGTAACTCGAAAATGGTCAATGGAAAAGTTCAGATTTAAGAACTTCAGATGGAAGAAAGAAAGAAGAATTTTCCTACAAGGGTAAAAGTTTTCTATTGGTTGCTTCAACATGAAATTCTGCAGTATATCGTAGTATTATTTGAAACTAGGAGAAGAGATCCTGTGTTGTGGCGAGCAGGAAGTTTCTCTGTAGCCTCATCCGATGTTTACAACAAAATGAATTCATAATTAGTGATAAAATCTAAATTAATTGATTTTGATTAACTGACAATGATTTATATGAAAGAAAGAGTCGGTGTATATGTTGAATGGTGGGTGAAGCATTTTACTTTTAATATACGTTTAACTTTTTCTTTTAATAGGCTGAGGGAGGATCAAAATTCAAATACAAGTTAATTAACAACAGCTAATGTATTCAATTTTAAGATTTGTTAATCGCTTTCTTGAGTTTTCAAGGTTCAATCAATTGGATCATACTTGTTTAAGAAACAAAAATTAAATAAAAGCATTGAATGGTAAATTACAAACATTACAGAAATATTTGGATCTAATTTTTATATAAGTGAACCTGCAATGCTTGCTTTTAAACATAGCTAGCGTTTGGACATAGATTTAGTTGAAACTTGAAAAAATAATTTTTGAAGTAGTTTTGAAAAATAATTTTTGGAAGTTGAAATTGTGTTTGGACATGCATTTTATTTGAAAAAAAGTTGAAGTTTTGTGAGTGGGAGAACAAGTTTCACCCAAAATCTACCCTAAACTAGATTTTGGGAACTTGAAAAATAATTTCAAAAATAAATCATTAATCTATGAACAAACAATGTTTTCAAAAAAGATTTAAAAAATGTTGTCAAAATGTATGGCCAAACGGGCCATAATTTCATCAACCAAATGAAATGTAGGCACTAAAAACACACGGGCAGCTTTATTGTCATCGCACAATAATAAATTCGTACGTACAATTACGAAATACGAACTTAAGACTTGGAAAGACAAAATTCAAAATTGATTAAATATATTGTTTAATTACACTTCTTTTGTTGATGGATGCTTGACAAAGTACCAAACTAAGACCATATAACAAAGTCTTGATTTCTAGAAGGGAAATTGTTGAAATTTTTAAAAATGATGTAAGACGTCAAACTCTTTTATTATGACAACCTAAGAGAGACGATAGTAGTGGAATCTCGAGAGAGTTGTATTGAGAAGTAGGGCTAGACATATATCGGGTATTGTCACACCTCCTTTTTGCGCGCCTACCCCAAAGGATAAATGCGTGAGGGAGTTTTTCCAATTTAAGTGACAATATTCGAAATGAGATTATTTATTTAATTCAGAGTCGCCACTTGGGAAAGGTTTGACTTTTGGTGTCCCAAGTCACCGGTTTATCTTGAATCCCAAATCGAGGAAATTTTCGACTTTCCAAATGAAGTCCGCGAACCAGAAATTCTAAGTAAGGAATTCTGTTGACCCGAGGGAAGGTGTTAGGCACCCCCTAATCCCGTGGTTCTAGCACGGTCGCTTAAATTATTATAATGGCTAAATATCTGATTTTAATACATGTTATAACTTGTGTGTTTTTATTAGGTGTAAACCGCTTTTATTATTATTTATTTTTATGGAATTGCAACATCGTGAAAATGCATTTCGAACCACGCCACAATCAATGCGCCTGTGGTTGTTAATACATTCCGACTCCGTTAAGATTTGGATTTGGGTCACATAAATGCGCACCCGAATTTAAGAATGTAATTTAATTAAATCGCGCCTAAAGAGTCTAACGCGTTATTATCTTTGAGGAAGGCAGTGAAACTCACTAAACAGTCCATCCCGAAGTCTAAGTATTCAATTAAACATTTATCGAGGGCCCCGCAATTTGTGCGTTTTATTGGGCGAGACTCATCTCATTTATTTTAAAAGGACAATCCTAAAGTGCCTACATTTCGTCTATTAAATTTGTCTCTACAAAATGAAAGAGAAAAGGTCTTAATTTATTTACATGCTTGAGTTGTTATAGTTGGGTTTCGAATATGATTCATAAAATCTGAAAATGATGCAAGCAGGGCAGTCCGTTGCCAATGAGGGCCCAGACCCAATGTGTATGGTACAAACTGGGCCCGGGCCATCTTATTCACATGTTACTACCTAGTTACATTATACTAGGCATGCTCACAGTTTGTCAAATTAAAAAAAAAAACTTGGCAATCTAATTTTAATCCTAAACCATTTACATGATGAAATTAACCAATAGTATTTAGCTAAACAATATTCTTACAAGTTCCGAAATGATCTATTCGTTTAATGAACTAATTGTTGAATGTTTAAGAATAGTCTAAATCAGCTAACACGCTTTTCGAGACATGATAATCATCCAACAATAACGAATTAACTAGACAGAATTACTACACCATTTATTTATTTTAGGGCAATACATAGACAGTTGTCCGCTAAGCTACCGTTAGATGTTCCATTATATATATTGAACAGCTATATGATTCTAATTAGGGTAAGCTAAATAATATATATATACAAATAAAATTCAGAATATAATTAAGATAAATTCAGAACTTCAACTCTTCATTTCATATTCATGCTTCACGTTTCAGTTTACATTAACCAGCGTGTCAGTTGTGTACCTGGTATTGGAAGCAGAAGAAAAGGAAGATCAGCAGAAATGCAGTAGCATATAACAACAGCAACACCCAGCAACCAGTAACAAACAACAACGAGAAACCAGTGACAGATTTTAAAATCAAGATAAAAATCCAGAAACACCAACAACAATCAACGGACAGAAGCAAAAGGAATCTTTTCAGATTTGAAAGACTAATTAATGTTTAACCCTTAATTTCTGAATTCGTATATCAGAATATTTAGATTGTATATCAGGTGTATACTACTCTCTCCTTAAATTTCCAGTTTTTTTTTAAGTCTTTATATTTCCGGAATTTTTCTCTCTCTTCAATATCCAGCTCCTCCTCAATTCTGTCCAAGTTCCCCCCATTTTATTACCAACTTTCAGCATTTTAAAATTAAATCTCACTATCTTCCACTCATCCCCCTTTTAATCCCACTACCTAATGTTTTTGTCCCCTACTACATTAAACAAATACATTATCCCCTCCATTATATCTTGTCCCCCATGCCTACATTAAACAATTATATTATTCCCCCATTACATTATGTCTTGTCCCCCACCATGTACTATTTTAATATTATTTAAATATTATTTAATCTTAATGGACAAAGCACTCAAAAATAAAAATCGTTCAGATTTTCAATTCCAAAAATACCCCTCTGAAATTACTGAAATTACTATTTCAACCCTGAAAATACTGCAATTGACCATTCTACCCCCATCAGCTATAACCAATTCATCTAATCAATTCCAACCAAAATATAGCAGTTATAACCAATTCCTAATCAATTCCAACCAAAATATAGCAGCTATAACCAATTCCTAATCAAATTTTATGAACAAACTCAAACTAAATGATGAACAACAAAGAAACAACTGGAATTATTTTGACTGAACAATATTTTTAAACAACAACTTTCAGATTCAACAACAATAACAAACAAGTATATTCAAATCATTGAGTTTAAATTCAAATTAAACTTAAACAGAACAACTAAACAGATTCAAATCGTTAAACTCAATAATTAATTGATCTTCAAATTAAATCCAACAACATTATAATTAAACTAACAATTTCTAAAAAAAAATAAAAAAAATGAAACAAACTGAAAAAAAAACGATAAACACGAAATTAATATCAAACATATATTGATTTTAGATCCGAAAATATTAAACAAAATACGGACAGAAACAAAACTTAAACCAACTAACCGGAAATGACCAACGACGAACTCGAACGGAAACGGAAAACTCGAATCAAGACTCCCAACGACCTAACGGATCTCGAATTCAAAGAAAACCCACCTTCTCTTTTAACCTTGACGAACTTCAACTGGACCTCACCCAACGATGAACAACAACGGACTCAAACAAAACCAAACGAAACCTTGACAGAGCTTCGCCGGACTTTAACCAGACTGCCTTGCTTTTCCTCCGTGTGTGTGCGTGTGGTCATGGAAGCAGCAACAGCTATGTGTTTGGACGTGAGCTGGTATTATGGTCGTCGAGCAGCAGCAGCCATGGTGAGCTGCCTGAAGCTGCGACTGGAGAGGAAGAAGCAGTAGCGATGGTGAACGCAATAGTTGTTGTTGCTGCGTCGCCAAGCTGGAGGTCGTTTGGGACGTGAACTCTTGGGTTTGCTGGAGGTCGACGAGGCAGCTGGGGAGGTGAAGGAGGCATCCATGGATGCTGGACGAAGAAGAAGAAATAACGAAGGTGTTCGACGGAAGGGGTCGTCGCTGGTTCGAAGAAGACGGAGGCGGCGGGCAGTCCATGGACGAGCTTGAGCTCGCCATGGAGAAGACAAAGCAGCAAGAGGCAGCCATGGGAGCTGGATCTCGACTGACTGCGGTCGCTGCTGGTCGTGAAGGTAGCCATGGTCGAGCTTGAGCTCGACAATGGAGAAAACAAAGCTGGGGCGATGGACTATCGTGGTGGTGGGGTGTGTGTGTGGAGATGGTGAAGGGGAAGGAGACGGAAGGGCAGGGGGGTTGTCCGTGGCTGTGCGATGGAGAGGAGGGTAGCCATTGATGGGGAGCTTGGTGCTTGGAGAGGATGAAGAGAGGGGGCGGATCTTTTTCTTTTTAGGGTTTGAGGTTTTTTTTTTTTGGAAAAATGAAAAATGAAAATGAAGAAGGGGGAGTTGGATCTTTGGGGTTATGGGGAGGACCCGGTCGGGTTGACCCGGTACGGGTTTGTTTTTTTTGGGCTTGTGGTTTAAATTTGAAGAAAGGGCCCAATCCGATTTTCTTCTATTTTTCTTTCTTTTCTTTTTATTCAATTTCCTAATTAATAAAGCTAAAAATGCTAAGATTAAATTATAAAAAATCGAAATTATCTCAAAATACTAATTAACTCTTAATAACAATTATCGCACATTTAAGTAGCAATTAACGATAAAATCACACAATTTGGACGTTAAATGCTAAAATGCAACGTACATTATTTTTTTATGATTTTTTTTCGTTTTGTAAAACAAACTTAAATAAATATCAAATGCAAATGCGACATATTTTATATTTTTTTATTAATTTAACACATTAACATGCAATAGACAAAAATATAAATAATTATCCAGAAGTGCCACGAAATTCAAAAATTGCACACAAAGGAAAATTATTTTATTTTGAATTTTTGGGAGTAATTCTCATATAGGGCAAAAATCACATGCTCACAGCTGCCCCTCTTTGTCCGGAAACACGCAGGGTTTTCGTGCAAAGATAAAGTGAGCGGATACGAGCGATTTTTGTCCGTTGGAATATTCCGTGTGAAGCATTTTTTTTCAAAAGATTTGACTGAACCTTTGCTTCAGAGGTTTCCTACATATCCTGGGCTAAACAGGAATCAGGTCAATGTAGTTCGGGAAGTTTTGGTAGCTGAGACTACCATGGGACTGTAATGTTGCTGTTATTGTTGCGTGCTGTTACTACTGTGAACACCTAATTTTTGACAACATTTAATTTTTTATCACTTCTTTTATGTAAATATTTTAGGGGGTTTTAACCTACTATTATTTTAGCTTTATTACACTTTTTATTATAGGATAAAAATACCAAAAAAAATTAAAAGGTGAAGTATCACTATTAATATTTTTTATATTATTTTTTGTTTTTTTTTTGTATAAAAAAATCCGAAAATATTTATTTTAATTTTTTTTAAAAAAATAATAATAATTTCGGGAATGATTTAAAAAATAAGAAAAAGGGAAGTATTGAATAAAAAAAATATAAAAGTAAAAATAGGTGGAATTCTCTTTTAAAAAAAGTAAAAGAATGTAGAAAATTTAAAAAAATAAAAAGTTTTGTGGAAATTTTTAAAAAATTAAAAAGTAAAAGAAGGTTGGAATTAAAAAATAAATATAAAGGTATCTGAAAATTTAAAAAATTTAAAGTAATTGAAAGTAGCATTTTAAAAAGAAAAAGAAAAGATAGTGGTTTGTTTTTTTAAAGAAAAGTTAAATAAAGTGAGATTCTCTTTAAAAAAAAATAAAAAGTGGGATTTTAAATAAGATAAAAGTAATCAAAGTTGGAATTTTATAAATAAAAGTAAATAAAGGTGAGATTTCTTTTTCTAAAAAAATAAAAGCAATTTGTAAGTGGGATTTCTTTTAATTAAATAATAATAAAATAATAAAAAAACAAATCTGAAAATTTCGAAAATTTTGCTATAAATAGAAGAGAAAATTTATGAAGAGGGGGGGTTCAAAAATAAGAGGAAAAACTAGATAGAGAGAAGAAAAAAAGAGAGGGCGGAGAGAGCGGTATATACTCAATATACACTCTGGATACACTAGATATACAGGGACAGAATTCATTTTGGAGAGAGTAAAAAAGATAGAACCAAATTCTCTGAAATATTGAGAGCGGAAAAACACCATAGAGAGTTCAAAGCTAGAAAGAAAAAAAATAAAGAGAGATTTCCGGACTATTTTTCTTCTCCATTTTACTAGTTTTCTCCGTGTTGCTGGGATTTCTGGATTGAGGTGTTGAAGCTACTGTGTTGGGCTTTCTGCTGCTGTATGTTGCTGTGTTACATACTACTTTGCTGACCTTCTTCTTCTTGTATTGACAATACCAGGTACACAAACGATACACTGGTTCATCTTGTAAGCTACTCGAAACATGAATGCAAAAAATGAGAAAGATTTGAAGTTGTAGTTTAATGTAGTCTTTTCTTTCTTTTACTGTTTGTATGTAAAACATTCTATGCGCTGCCCATGTAAACTCTTTAAACTAGGCATCTTGTAGTGATGTATTAAATAATACTTTGTTTTAACTTGATTATTAGGTAGTATATATTTAAGCATGCTCATTACTGTCAAACTGTTTAATAATTGGAATAAGAGGAAAATAACATAAGTTATTTTTTTAGTGAATCGGCTTGGAAAAACTGATTAAGTTCACTAGCTATGAAGGTTTTAATATGGTCAACAGTAGGTTAATCATGAATGGGTAGCTAAATTTAGTTAAGGCCAAACAAGACTAGATAATGTTTAAGTTTAATAAACTTTCTAATAAGCTTTAGTAATTATGGTTAAATCTAGTTTCAAATGGTTGTGAATAATTAATTTCAATAGTTTTTTTATATAACAATGCGAGCTTCAATCTAGCTATATTTGATTTCTTTTGAATATTAGTTGTCGAATTTCTTATTTTATTTATAATTTCGAATTCTTTTTTTTAGTAAAATTCCGTTTCATTAATATTTGTCTTAATCTAGCAATTAGTATGTTACGTTTTCTTAATTTTTTTGAAAGCTCCTAATTAATTAGGATTTTATTTATTTATTTTAGAGACTAATTTTAATAGAAAAATGTATACATTTTAGGATTGTCCATTAAAAAAATAAATGAGATGAGTCTCGCCTAGTAAAACATGTAGATTGCGGGGCCCTCACAAATGTATGTATTAAATGCTTAGAACTCGGGATCGGCCGCTTAGCGAAATTCATGGCTTTTTCCAAAAATAACCACGCGCTAGTCGTTTTAGGCACGCATTCTAATAATCTTACTTTCTTAAACTCGGGTGTGCATTTCATGCGACCCAAATCCAAATCCCAAAACATTGAATAAATGTGTTCCGGATTGCGGGTGCATTTCATGTGACGCAATCCAAAGACATGTTTTAAACGACGTTCACATTCTTAAAAAAAATTAATAATAATAATAATAAAAGCGGCTAAAAGTTAAAATTTGCACATAAGTTCATAATCGTATAAAAACCAGATATTTAAGCCAAATATGACAGTGGAGCGACCGTGCTAGAACCACGGAACTTGGGAATGCCTAACACCTTCTCCCAGGTTAACAGAATTCCTTATCCGGATTTCTGGTTCGCGGACTGTTAACAGAGTCATTCTTTTCCTCGATTCAGGATTAAATCGGTGACTTGGGGCACCATAAATCTCCCTAGTGGAGACTCTGAACTAAATAAACAAATCCTATTTCTATTGTCCTTTAATTGGAAAAACTCTCTCTGCACCCTTGCGGCGCGGGTAAAAAGAAGGTGTGACAGCTCTGGCGACTCTGCTGGGGATGCAATACCCAGAACCACCGGTTCAGGGTTAGAAATTCGAGTTTAATAAATTGTTGTATTTTGACTTTATTATCTGATATTCTCATATGATATGTGCTTAATATGCAAAATAATGCTTTTACCGCTTTGATATTTTGTGAATTGTATATAAACTGTGCCGAAACCCATCTCCTCTCTGAGTCTTCTAAATCATGAAGAAGGGTGCACTTCGTGTGACTTCTTTTCTGTTTAGAGTCAATCCCATTTTTAGAACGAGGTTTGGATAAGTTGCAAAGCCGGGTTGAGCTTCTGTATCCCCGGTACGCTGCCCCCCTCGGCTCGAGCTGTCCGCTTGGGTAAGCCAGGTCTAAAACAAACACCCCGGTTCTGAACCTAGAATAACTCAACTTCATGTCGGATCCCTAATAGGAACGCTTATCTGCATCATGTGCATTTTTTGACTTAGGAGACTCAACACAGGGGTTGGGTCCATCTAGGAATAGCAACCTGAAACAGAAAAGACCATCCTGATGCATCCTACTTACGCTCTGTGCTTTTATTTGTTTCGAACCCGCATGTTGACCGACTTCTGAATCTAAGGGAATGTTAGAAAATTTTTGAAAAAAAAAATTGAGAAAAAGAGAAAATAGCAAGGGGAGAGTTAGATGATTAATTTAGAAGAAAAAAAAACAGTGTCCAAGTACTGTCGGAACTCTGCTGAAATTTTGAAAAAAAATATATTTTATTTTTAAAAGTTGTTTGTTTACCCAAAAAAACAAAAGGTGTGTAGGAAAGAGTCCTTTATTTTAGTTTGCTTTGTTTTTTTTTTTTAAAAAAACGAAAAGGAAAAATAGTTTCTTTTGCTATAAAAGAAATATGTTTGTTTTCTAAAATTAGTTAGTTTATTTGGCGAACTACGCTGGTTTGATTCTTATCGGATGTGAGATACGTAGGCAGCCCTAATCGGGTCCAACCTCCCCTTTTGCTAAAATAGCCAAAAAAAACATGTCAAAATTTTAATTTTTGTCGCAAATAAGTCGGGTGATGTCCAACCTCTCCTTTGCAAAAATAACCAAAAAAATGTCGATTTTTTTTTCATAAATAAGTCGGATAATGCCGCTCATGTCAAATATAGCCAAGTGTCCCCAAAAGGGACGTCGGAAGGTTGGCTTTGCATAAACGGCCACATTTGGTCATTCTTTTAGAATTTTGACCGGTTATCCACACAGCCTTAAATTCTTCGTCCCCGAGGCGCTAAAAAGGTTGTGTTTACCGGATCTTTCATTTTGATTTGAAAAACAGAAAAAAAAAGAGTCATAAATACGCCGGGTGACGCCGTTTTTGTCAAAATTAGCCAAATGTTCCCAAACTGGACGCCGGAAGGCTGATTTTGCATAAACAGCCACCTTTGGTTATGTTTTGATTTTTGACTCTCACAGCCTTAAAATCTTCGTCCCTGAGGCGTTGAAAGGCCGTGTTTGCAATACTGGGTCTTTTATTCTAATTTGAAAAAAAAACAAGAAGAGAGTCATAAATAAGTTAGGTCACGCCGTTTTGTCAAAATTAGTCAAATGTTCCCAAACGGGACGCCGGAAGGCTGATTTTGCATAAACAACCACCTTTGGTTATGTTTTGATTTTTGACCCTCACAACCTTAAAATCTTCGTCCCTGAGGCGCTGAAAAGCCGTGTTTGCAATACCGGGTCTTTTATTCTAATTTGAAAAAAAAAACAAGAAAAGAGTCATAAAAAAGTTGGGTCACGCCGTTTTGTCAAAAATAGCCGAATATTCTCGAAAGGGACGCTGGAAGGCTGACTTTGCATAAACGACCATCTTTGGTCATTCTTTTGGGTTGTGACCAGTTATCCCGCACAACCTTAATATCTTCGTCTCCGAAGTGCTGAAAGGTTGTGTTTGCAAAACCAGGTCTTTTATTATTTGAAAAACAAGAAAATAGTCAGTGGTCAAGTGAATACCGTTTGGTTTTTAGTTAAAATAAGCCGGCCCGGCTTCGGTGATGTCTTAAAATCGTTCTTGCCGAGATAGCCTTTAGTATCTTTCAGTTGTCAAAGGGCTATTTTCGTAAAAGAACGAACAAGTTTGTGAAAGGTCGTAAAATAATCCTTCCCGGCCTTAAAATTCATGTGAAATTGAGAAGGGGCCACGTCTGAAAAACAACCATTTGGTTAAAATTGGCATATAGGGGACGGAATCTGGTTGTTTGTTTTTTAGTTTGTAATTTTTTTATTAGAGTATGCGGGTTATTTGATTTTCGAGACCGCTTGTTGTCTTTTGTCAAAGTCTGTTAGTATGGTCAGTTTTTAAACTTTTGTAATCAAGTTTGTTTTATTATGAAAATTGAAAATTCCAAAAAATGTCTTATTATTATTTATCTTTTATTGGTCCGAACTATGCAAAGTCTGATTCATACGGGGACATGTAGGCAATCTACATAAGGTTCGACCACCGCTAAAATAGAAAAAAAGAAAGTGAATAAAAGAAAAGAAAAAAAGAGAAAGAGAGAAAAAGAAAAAGAAAAAAAGAGGGAATGGAGGGTTTCCGAAACACTTGAAAAGGCATAAATAAAACAAGCCGGGAGGATGCATGCGGTAGGAGCAAAAACATGTTAGAAATGGTTAACTGCCTAAGAACATTGCATCCCCCAACGTGCAATTGCAATATCTGTTAAAACTCTAACGCTAACAAGTTTGTTGTTTGTCCAATTCCAAACAGTCAGTTGTTAAAGCGTACTGGCACCATACTATTATCAAACAAGATCAAAAGGGCCTATACCAGAAAGCATGATTGGCTCAGAAAATAGTGTTGAGTCGGAAAGGACGACACATCAGATGCTGAAGGAGGCGATGGCCAATATGGAAAAAATGAGATTGGAAATGAATGAAATGCAGCTAGCCACGGCTAAGGTGCAAAAGGGGCCCGAACCAGTTGTCACTCCTACTCCCCCATCGGGACACACGCCAGAATACCCTTCCCCTGGCCCTTCAATAAGCTTCCCAAACCACCACTACTATCAGGGGAGAGATGCCTATGATCCCCAAGCTCCGCCACCCAATCAGAACCCTCCACTACCAAATGTTCATGTCTTTGTGGCACCTCCCCCAGCCACATTACAAAGATCGTCTAGTGAACCACTGTTCCAAATTCACAACACCCAATATTTTCCTCCTGAACCCACTTTTAAAGCTCCTTAGCCATACACATATACACCCCAATTTGGGATCCCATAGGAAGCTGAGAAACCGGTTAAGAACACAGAACATGAGGAGGTGATTCGAAAGGTCAAAAGCCTGGAGCAATCCTTCAGGAACATGCACGGGTTAGGCCACCAGGTCAGTGTGGCCTACAAGGATATATGTCTTTTCCCTGACGTCCAATTGCCGACAGGGTTCAAGATGCCCGAGTTCGATTTATACGAAGGGCATGGCGATCCTGTGGCACATCTACGGGGTTTTTGTAGCAAGATGAGGGGAGCTGGTGGCAAAGACGAGCTGCTGATAGCTTAATTTGGCCAAAGCCTAAGTGGGTCAGCACTGGAATGGTATACAAGACAAGATCCGAGTAGGTGGTAAACCTGGGACGATCTAGCACAGGCTTTCGCAGGTCACTTCCAGTACAACCTTGAGATAGTCCCTGACCGTCTCACATTGCTAAAGTTTGAGAAGAAGCCCGGGGAGAGCTTCCGGGAATTTGGGTTCCGGTGGAGAGAACAGGCAGCCAGAGTTGATCCTCCAATGAGGGAAAACGAAATGGTGGACTATTTTCTGCAAACTCCAGAGCCAACGTACTTTGGTCACTTGGTGACGTCAGTTGGCAAATTCTTTAATGAAGTAGTGAAAATGGGAGTTATGATAGAAGAGGGACTTAAGTCCAATAAGATCCTGAGTTACTCGGCAATCAAGGCAACGACTCAGGCCATTCAGAGCGGCACGAGAGGTGCGCTTGGAAAGAAAAAGAGAGAAGAGGTCGCGACAATAGAGGCAGATAACTGGTCCAGATCGAGAGGTCCTTCCCCTCGATACCAACCCAGACCCCATCACCCAAACTACCCTCACACTCCAAATTACCCTCCACAACCTTACTACCCGCCACAAGAACCACACTTCTCCCTACACCATGCCCAGACATACGCTCAGCCTCTGGCTCCCCCGCAATGGCGCGCACCGGCTCCCCAAAACACATACCCACCTCCATAAAACACCTATCCGCCGCCAAGGGCCTACAGGAACCCTCCAGGGGCAGGTTTTTGGGGAAAACAGGCTTTCAGAAATGAAAGAATACAGAGAACATTCACTGAGTTGGGAGAAACCTATACTACCTTGTTCCACAAATTAAGGCAGTTAGGCTTGTTGAGTCCTGTTGAGCCCAGATTGCCAAATCCCCTTCCCAAAAATATGGACCACTCGGTAAGCTGTGAGTATTGTTCGGGGGCTCCCGGACATGATACCGAGAAGTGTTGGAAGTTGAAACATGCAGTGCAAAATCTTATTGACACTAACAAGATTGAGGTTCAGACACTAGAGGCACCCAACATCAATCAGAACCCGTTGCCGGCACACCATGAAACCCACATGATCGAGCTAGTGTACGAAGGAGGGGAGCTAAAGAAACCCTCACAAATAGTGATGATGATCCGTGCCGGTTCAAAAGAAAAGTCGACCAGTGGAAAAGCGGTGGTATAGTTGGAAAAGGTAGATGACAAGCCAATTATGGTGTTGGGAAAAGGGTCCAGTGGGGCAAATGTACAGTTTGTGGGGCTGAAAGCAAAAATCAACAATCGAATGACTACTCCTCTTCCTATACGAAAGGAGTCTTGGTAGTGGGCTCTGATTTTCTTTCTTGTTGTCTGGATTATTTCAGGGTTGTAATTCAGATTTCTTTTTGTGCTCGCCAAAGTGTGAAACCTTGCTATCCCGTATTTTAATAAAGTGAAAGTTTTTTTCTTCATTCCTTATTTTGTTTTAATTTTTCTTCTTCTTTTTCTCTTCTGAACAGTTCTCTTTATATTGGTTCTAATGACATGGCATGCACGACGTATCTTCAACCTAGTCTAAAAAAATCAATCTGATTTCGAACTTATAGTACAAGATTGTGATGATAAGTCGGAATACTATGAGGATGACGCCTTCGAAGAAATTAACAGAGAGTTGAGCCAATTTGAAAAACAAAAAACAAGCCCTACTCAATTGACACGGAAGTCGCCAATCTAAGGGATGCAGATGATATCAGGGAAGCTAAGATAAGCGTCCACATTGAACCAATCATCAGGGAAGAACTAATCAAAGCACTTATTGAATTCAAAGACGCTTTGCATGGTCATACGACGATATGCCGGGTTTAAGCACCAATCTAGTGGTTCACAAATTGCCCACTGACCCGGCATTTCCTCCCGTCAAACAAAATTGAGGAACTTCAAAACCGACATGAGTGTGAAGATTAAGGAAGAAGTAACCAAATAGCTGAATGCTAAGGTTATTCGGGTCGCTCCATATCCTGATTGGTTGGCTAATGTGGTGCCAGTGCCAAAAAAGATGGAAAAATCAATGTGTGTGTTGATTATCTCAATCTGAACAAAGCAAACCCAATGGCGCTTTATGTTTAACAGATATCGAAGGGAAATGCATCGACATGGCTATCAATTCTGACGCAGTTAAGAGATATTATGTATGATTTCTTGTAATTGTAATTGTTGTTTGTTTGTACTTGGTATTTATCGGAGAATGAAATGACGGAGACAATTCTTTCTTCTATCCAAACACTTTAACATTTGCTTCCCCTTTTGAGCCTTATTTATTCTTTCATACCCCTCTTTTGGAATCGGTAATGAAAATGAAAGAAAAAGAGAAGAAAAAAAATAATGATAATAAAGACAATAGAAAAGTCAAAAACAACAACAAAGGAATTGGGAACTACGTTTGACCTGATTCCTCAAAGAAGGATACGTAGGCGCCTCACGGATCGGTCATAGTGTAACATAGTGTGCATAAGGTAACATAGTGTGACAAAATAAAAATCCCCAAGCAAGAAAAACTGGGGAAGAAGTTGGCGCTTGTAATTTTGGCAAGAAAGTTTGATTCCAAAAGTTGTACTATTTTACCCCTAAAAATTATTTTTGAACTTTTGATACCCCCTTCTCCTTTCAGCCATACACAAAAACCCCTATTGATGTCCAAAAAAGACCTCCCGATCAGTATCTGAGAAGTGCTAAGTCAATGCAAATGGAAGTCGGGAATAACACTCTGATCCCCAGCAAAGAAGAAGATCATAAGCTGGAAATGAATTGATAGCCGAAAGAATCCCCAACAGAGAGAGTCATATCGGCAGCACTCCAATCCCCAGCTGAAAAATAAAATAAAATGAGAGAGTATTATCGGTGAAAACCTTCACAGGCACCATAAGGCGACGTGAGTTGAGGGAAATGAGAGAGTCTTATTAGTTAAAACCCCTTGAAGGGCACTATGAGGCGACAAGACAAGATTGGCGGGAAGGATCCGCATTTGGCAAGGAGTTGAGTGCCTGTTTATCCCCAGCAACACGAGGCCGTCCTAAGGGTTGATTGATACAAATAGACTGGGTTGATTAATCCGGAATGCGTGACATGATCGTTGGGATCGGTTATATCATTCAGATAAGTTCTTTTCTTTCCTTTTCCCCAGCATTTGTTCAGAAAGACTTCTTCTTTTTCTATTTTTGAGATCATCACTTTTTCATTTCTTAGTTTAAAGATTTTACCTCCCCGGAAGTTTGTTTTTGAAAAGGATTTTCAGAGCTTACTACCAGTTGCCAAAATAATGCAAAGCAAAATGCGAATAGGATAGGCAAAAAATAAGGCGATAAAGTGAAAAGAAGATGGTCGCAAGACCAAATGATGAATGGGTCTAGATCCCAAGAGGACCAAATTTCCAAGGGACGTTGGAGAAAATCAGGAAAACAACAGTTGAGAAAATTGTGGACCTAATTCCAAGAGGGCCCCCAGCAGATCATCGAGATGTAGGAGCATCCCCGACAGATTTTCGACCAAGTTCCAAGAGGGTCGGACAACACAGAGTGGGGAAGGAAGAAAAGGAAAATTCATCCCCAGCAAAATAATCCCCAACAAGTTTTGATAGCATAATGAAACACAGAGCGGGGAAGGGAGAAAGGGAAAAACCATCCCCAGCAGGAGTGGCACGACCACTCACCATGTTTTAAAACTAACAAATTTTCTTTGATTTGAAGCAGGAAAAGGAAATCTTATTAATGGCGAAAAAACATGCCACAAGGAAAAGCACCAAAACTGGGGCAGAAAATTTTCTGCCATTGTCGAAATTTTCTCGGAGGAACGAGGAAATCAATTCAAGTTTTAAGAGATAGCAAGACAGCACGATTTTAAGAAAAACAATCGGAGGTAAGACAATTTCAAGTTTTGAAGTCGGGAGCCCGCCCGTATAATAAAGGTATACAGTTTACTCTTTAAATTTCAAGTTTTGAAGATGGGTCTATCCGCCCTCGAATAGGATATTTTTGGGTCTATCTGCCCTCGAATAGGATATTTTTGGGTTCATCCGCCCTCGAATAGGATATTTTGGGTTCATCCGCCCTCGAATAGGATATTTTGGGTTCTTCCGCCCTCAAATAGGATATTTTGGGTTCATCCGCCCTCGAATAGGATATTTTGGGTTCATCCGCACTCGAATAGGATATGATGGGTCTATCCGCCCTCGAATAGGATATTTTGGGTTCATCCGCCCTCGAATAGGATATTTTTGGGTCTATCCGCCCTCGAATAGGATATTTTTGGGTTCATCCGCCCTCGAATAGGATATTTTGGGTTCATCAGCCCTTGAATAGGATATTTTGGGTTCATCCGCCCTTGAATAGGATATTTTGGGTTCATCCGCCCTCGAATAGGATATTTTGGGTTCATCCGCCCTCGAATAGGATATGATGGGTCTATCCGCCCTCGAATAGGATATTTTGGGTTCATCCGCCCTCGAATAGGATACGATGGGTCTATCCGCCCTCGAATAGGATATTTTGGGTTCATCCGCCCTCGAATAGGATATTTTGGGTTCATCCGCCCTCGAATAGGATACAATGGGTCTATCCGCCCTCGAATAGGATATTTTGGATTCATCCGCCTTCGAATAGGATATTTTGGGTTCATCCGCCCTCGAATAGGATGTTTTGGGTTCATCCGCCCTCGAATAGGATATTTTGGGTTCATCCGCCCTCGAAAAGGATATGATGGGTCTATCCGCCCTCAAATAGGATATGATGGGTCTGTCCGCCCTCGAATAGGATATGATGGATCTGTCCGCCCTCGAACAGGATATGATGGGTCTGTCCGCCCTCGAACAGGATATGATGGGTCTATCCGCCCTCGAATAGGATATTGAATTTAATTCTTCCTCAAAAGGACATTTAATTTATTTCGACCCGAGTGGTCCTGCTTGTATAAACATTGCCAAAATATATATTTTCATAAATCATTGCCAAATGCATTTTATTTTCAAAGTTGCTGATGAAAGTCAGGAGCCCGCCTGGAGAATGGAGGGCGTTAAATTCCAAGATTGTTGAAGAAGTCAGGAGCCCGCCTGGAGAATGGAGGTTGTGTCATCTTTCAAAAGTCAAGGTGGAGTCAGGAGCCCACTTGCAGAACATGAGAATACATTGAAGTTTGAAGTCAGTAAAGCAGAAGGTTACAACAAAAATCCTCAGCAGAAATCAGAAGGAAGACCACAAGTCGAGCTAGAAGTAAAGAAATACCAGAGGAAACACAAAGCAACAAGGCAACAACAATCACATGACCAAGCTCGAGAATAAATCTTTGTAATTCATAGATCATAGCTTAGTATAACTTCTTGTTTTCTTTCTAGCAATGGTGTAATAAGGAGATCGAAAAGCAGTGGTAACAGCATGCAACAACAGTAACAGTAACATCGCAATCCCATGGTAGTCCCAATTACCAAAATTTTCTAAACTACACGCGACCTGATTCCCTTATAACCAGGGATATGTAGGCTGTCCAAAACCAGGACTCGGTTGCGCCTTTCTTTTTTTATTTTCTTCCTCTTTTGAATAACGATATGATCAAAAATTAGTCGCATTGTTCACTTTATCTTTGCCCGAAAGCTCTTCGTGTTTTCGAGCAAAGATTGGCAGTTGTGAACACCTAATTTTTGACAACATTTAAATTTTTATCACTTCTTTTATGTAAATATTTTAGGGGGTTTTAACCTACTATTATTCTAGCTTTATTACACTTTTTATTATAGGATAAAAATACCAAAAAAAAATTAAAAGGTGAATTATCACTATTAATATTTTTTATATTATTTTTTGTTTCTTTTATATACAAAAATCCGAAAATATTTATTTTATTTTTTAAAAAAAAATAATAATAATAATTTAGGGAATGATTTAAAAAATAAGAAAAAGGGAAGTATTGAATAAAAAAAATATAAAAGTAAAAATAGGTGGAATTCCCTTTTAAAAAAAGTAAAAGAATGTAGAAAATTTAAAAAAATAAAAAATTTGTGGAAATTTTAAAAAATTTAAAAAGTAAAAGAAGGTTGGATTTAAAAAATAAATATAAAGGTATCTGAAAATTTAAAAAATTTAAAGTAATTGAAAGTAGCATTTTTAAAAGAAAAAGAAAAAATAGTGGTTTGTTTTTTTAAAGAAAAGTTAAAGAAAGTGAGATTCTCTTTTAAAAAAATAAAAAGTGGGATTTTAAATAAGATAAAAGTAATTAAAGTTGGAATTTTAAAAATAAAAGTAAATAAAGGTGAGAATTCTTTTTCTAAAAAAATAAAAGCAATTTGTAAGTGGGATTTCTTTTAATTAAAAATAATAAAATAATAAAAAAAACAAATCTGAAAATTTCGAAAATTTTGCTATAAATAGAAGAGAAAATTTATGAAGGGGAGGTTCAAAAATAAGAGGAAAAACTAGATATAGAGAAGAAAAAAAGAGAGGGCGGAGAGAGCGGTATACACTCAATATACACTCTGGATACACTGGATATACAGGGACAAAATTCATTTTGGAGAGAGTAAAAAATATAGAACCAAATTCTCTGAAATATTGAGAGCGGAAGAACACCATAGAGAGTTCAAAGCTAGAAAGAAAAAAACAAAGAGAGATTTCCGGACTATTTTTCTTCTCCATTTTTACTAGTTTTCTCCGTGTTGCTGGGATTTCTGGATTGAGGTGTTGAAGCTACTGTGTTGGGCTTTCTGCTGCTGTATGTTGCTATGTTACATACTACTTTGTCGACCTTCTTCTTCTTGTATTGACAATACCAGGTACACAACTGTAATTTTGGCCTATTGTAAGTTGAAATGTGAAAGCATGAATACATATGAAGAATGGAACTTTGAAGTTTTAATTTAGCTTTTTCTTTGTTTCTTTTACTAATTGTATTTAGGCTATTTCATGTATTATTATTCTGCAAATTTCTGTCGCTTTGCATAACTAGGCATCTTGTAGTGATGTATTAAATAATACTTTGCTTTAACTTGATTATTAGGTAGTATATATTTAAGCATGCTCATTACTGTCAAACTGTTTAATAATTGGAATAAGAGGAAAATAACATAAGTTGGTCTTTAGTGAATCGGCTTGGCAAAACTGATTAAGTTCACTAGCTATGAAGGTTTTAATATGGTCAACAGTAGGTTAATCATGAATGGGTAGCTAAATTTAGTTAAGGCCAAACAAGACTAGATAATGTTTAAGTTTAATAAACTTTCTAATAAGCTTTAGTAATTATGGTTAAATCTAGTTTCAAATGGTTGTGAATAATTAATTTCAATAGTTTTTTTATATAACAATGCGAGCTTCAATCTAGCTATATTTGATTTCTTTTGAATATTAGTTGTCGAATTTCTTATTTTATTTATAATTTCGAATTCTTTTTTTTAGTAAAATTCCTTTTCATTAATATTTGTCTTAATCTAGCAATTAGTATGTTACGTTTTCTTAATTTTTTTGAAAGCTCCTAATTAATTAGGATTTTCTTTATTTATTTTAGAGACTAATTTTAATAGAAAAATGTATACATTTTAGGATTGTCCATTAAAAAAATAAATGAGATGAGTCTCGCCTAGTAAAACGTGTAGATTGCGGGGCCCTCACAAATGTATGTATTAATTGCTTAGAACTCGGGATCGGCCGCTTAGTGAAATTCACGGCTTTTTCCAAAAATAACCACGCGCTAGTCGTTTTAGGCACGCATTCTAATAATCTTACCTTCTTAAACTCGGGTGTGCATTTCATGCGACCCATATCCAAATCCCAAAATATTGAATAAATGTGTTCCGGATTGCGGGTGCATTTCATGTGACGCAATCCAAAGACATGTTTTAAACGACGTTCACATTCTTAAAATAATAATAATAATAATAATAATAATAATAATAATAATAATAAAAATAAAAGCAGCTAAAAGTTAAAATTTGCACATATGACAGTGGAGCGACCGTGCTAGAACCACGAAACTTGGGAATGCCTAACACCTTCTCCCAGGTTAACAGAATTCCTTATCCGGATTTCTGGTTCGCGGACTGTTAACAGAATCATTCTTTTCCTCGATTCGGGATTAAATCGGTGACTTGAGGCACTATAAATCTCCCAAGTGGCGACTCTGAACTAAATAAACAAATCCCATTTCGATTGTCCTTTAATTGGAAAAACTCCCTCTGCGCCCTTGCGGCGCGGGTAAAAAGGAGGTGTGACAACTACTGATTTACCGACCTCCTTATTTCATCCAAGGAAAATTAAAACTAAGCTAGCTATTCCTATCAACTACTAGTTATAAGATTCTTATCTATAATTCTTTTGCAACTTGATCTTGAGTCTTAGCTGATTCTGCTTGTAGAGTTTAATCTGAATTTTGATGCTTGCAAGTTGTAGGTGCTTGTTTATTTTTTGCAGCATTGAGTGAAGCGGGATTGGCGGAGCTCGTGACTTCAATAAGATTTTGAGCGATCTGCACTTTGTTTGCTCCAGTATTTGGGCTCATCTTCTTTTGTTCTTTTCTTCCTTTATTTTATTCTGGATTGAGAGTCACTCCATAGGTCATCTCGATCCCTGTGCCTCGAGGTCAAACCTGCCCAGACAACGAAACAAACAAACGAACGAAATTTTTCTGCCCCAGTTCACTAGGAAAATTTCGTGAGTTAATTGCCATAAAAATCTACAAAATTGATGAGAGGATTGGAAACCTCAAGTCTAAAAGACGCAACTCAGGGATTGGAGCCCTAATGTCGGCTAAAGAAAAATCGCTCAACTTAGGGATTGGAGCCCTAATGTCGGCTAAAGGAAAATTGCTCAACTCAAGATTGGAGCCCTAATGTCGGCTAAAGGAAACTTGCTCAACTCAGGGATTGAGGCCCTAATGTCGGCTAAAGGAGAATTGCTCAACTCAGGGATTGGAGACCTAATGTCGGTTAAACGAAAAATCGCTCAACTCAGGGATTGGAGCCCTAATGTCGTCTAAAGGAAAATTGCTCAACTCAGGGATTGGAGCCCCAATGTCGGCTAAAAGAAAATTGCTCAACTCAGGGATTGGAGCTCTAATGTCGGCTAAAAGAAAATCGCTCAACTCAGGGATTGGAGCCCTAATGTCGGCTAAAAGAATATAGCTCAACTCAGGGATTGGAGCCCTATTATCGGCTAAAGGAAAATTGCTCAACTCAGGGATTGGAGCCCTAATGTCGGCTAAAGGAAAATTGCTCAACTCAGGTATTGGAGCCCTAATGTCGGCTAAAGGAAAATTGCTCAACTCAGGGATTGGAGCCCTAATGTTTGCTAAACAAAAATCGCTCAATTCAGGGATTGGAGCCCTAATGTCAGCGAAAAAAAAATCGCTCAACTCAGGGATTGGAGCCCTAATGTCGGCTAAAAGAAAATTGCTCAACTCAGGGATTGGAGCCCTAATGTCGGCTAAAAGAAAATCGCTCAACTCAGGGATTGAAGCCCTAATGCTGGCAAAGGTGACTAGGGAATGGATGCCCTATGTCTAAAATCTCAACTTAGGGATTGGAGCCCTAATGTTGGCAAAGGTGACTAGGGAATGGAGGCCCTATGTCTAAAATCTCAACTTAGAGATTGGAGTCCTAATGTTGGCAAAGGTGACTAGGGAATGGAGGCCCTATGTCTAAAATCTCAACTTAGGGATTGCTAGTCAACCTCTCTCATTTCTCTTATCACTGTCTCCTGATAGCACTCTTTGCGAGTTTTTACTAAACAAGCTCTCTCATTTTCGATTTCTCTGCTCGTCATTGCCTTACGGTGCCCGTGTGGGTTTTCACCAATAAGACTCTCTCGTTTTATTTCTCTCATTTTCTTGCCTCGGATCCAAGTAGTTGTAACCTTTTCTTGTCTCACAACTTTGGAACCATTCAAAATGGGATTACCGCGGTCCCATTATAAAATCTGCCCCGGTTTTATTTTAAGGGTATTTGGATTTTTATTTTGGTGTGACTGAACCCCAGAGAGAGGCTGCCTACGTATCCTTTCGGAATCAAGTCAGACATAGTTCAGGCAAATCATTTGTTTTTTTTCCTTTTTTTTTCCGGAGCATCAGGGAATTTTTGATGATCAAACCTAACTACAGTGGCTAATCGTGTGGGACTTAACTTTTCCAACTTTATTTTGCCTTTGTAGGCCTTTATTTTCTGTCTTCTTTCTTCCAACTTCAATTTTAGAGCATTTGGGGGTACCTTGGTTTCTTCAACTTCGCTGAGGCGATTAGCCATGTGAAACTCAACCCTTTCAACTTACAATTGCCTTTATAGGCACTTTAATTTGATTTTCTCCTTCCAAGAGTTTTGATTCCTGAGCACCGGTCGCCATGGCCAGTCGAGGTCGACTTGATGCACCTGCTGAGGCTGGGTGCCTTTTGCACATTAGCGTGTATCAAATGAAAGCCCTGTAAATCAGTCTTGCCATCCTTTCTTTGTCTTGGTTTTGGAACAGTGTTAGACCAAAAGGGATTCAAAGAGAAACAAATAATTGAATGGAGAATGAGTTTAAAACTAGAAGTGTCCCTTTCGGGGAAAGGAGAGAAGGACTTATCTGGAGTACATGCGGACTTTAATGAACATGACATGCCTTTTGGACTAGATGCCTGATCTGTGTAAACTGTCCAACTCTCACAAATTCATCACAACTTTGCCTTGAATACCGAGGAACCTTGCCAGGACTCTGTTGATGCCGATGGCTGTGAGGATCTTATTTTCGATCATGGGCGCCCTTTGTGGGTTTTCACGAGCTGGCATTTTTCATTTCATTTCTTACCATCTCCTTATAGTGCCGGTGTGGGTTTTACTAACAAGACTCTCATTTTTATTTTCTCTGCTTACCGTCGCCTTACGGTGCCCGTGTGGGTTTTCACCAATAAGACTCTCTCATTTTATTCCTCTCATTTTGTTGTATCAGATCCAAATAACTCCATCCTCCCATTTTGAACCACTTTGCTGATTGATCAGAAGGACTTGAACAAGGCTTGGGGTGAAAAGAATTTGGATTGAACTACAACTTTGGAACCTTTTGGGCGGGATCATTGCCGAACCATTATAACTTCTGCCCCAGTTTCACTTGGATTTTATTTTGGTGTGACTGAACCCCAGAGAGAGGCTGCCTACGTATCCTTTCAGAATCAAGTCAGACGTAGTTCAGGCAAACTTTGTTTTTGGTTTTCTTTTGTTTTTTCTATTTTTCCTTTTGTTTTTCACTTTCTTTCTCCCTTCCTTTTCCTTTTTTTTTCATTTTCATTGTCTTTCTTGCTTTTTTTTTGTATATATATTTTCTTATTTTTTCAATTCTTTCTTCTTCTTTTTTTTCATTTTTCTTTTTCATTTCAATTTCTTTTTTTTCATTTTATTTTTCAATAATACTTTCAGGTTCCAAAGAGGGTAATCAAAGAAGAGTAACCAGCTCAAATGGGTTTGCAAAGGGTTGATAGTGTTTGGGTAGCGAGAATGAAAGCCTTCGTCATCTCAACCGAAAAATATTAGAACTGTATGTAGGATCCAACATAGTACCTTTTGACTGCATTTGCATTGACAGATATTTCAAGGGCATTTCCTTCGATGTGTCCCAAGTACAACGCACTCTTTTGGCAGTACTCTTATTGCAATGTATGTACCTTTCCAATCTGGACCCAATTTTCTTTCAGCTTTTCCAACTCTTTGTTTTATTTTCTTAAACATGTCTTCATTGCGATCTAATCCTTGATTCATTATTTCGAGGTCTGACGGCTTTCAGGATCCGGGCATGAAGTCCGCAAGCATGTCGTGTTATTGAAATCTGCATTTAAGAGAATTGAAAAGAGAATAAGAAAGAAAAATGACAAGATTAAGAGAAGAGACATTCCTAGACAGTGAAATATTAATTTCATTTTTTTCTTGATTTTGATTGAATTTTTTTTGAATTTTTTGAAGATAGAAGGGTTTATACAAGAAAGTAAGACAATAAAGTAAAACATCTGGATCACACCCTGAGATAATCTGGATGCAGAAAGGATAGCAAGACTGGCTACTGAGATTCCCGTCTGATGGGGAATTTTCATGTTTGGCAACCATTTTATGGCTTTTCTTCTATCTCGGCAATGGTTGTAATGACCTTCAGTGCCGGATCAAATTCCTCATCTTCACAAATCATTCCGACTATTGGCATGTTGTTGTGGGCGGGCAACAAATTGTTCATCACATCAGGAGCTTCTTCACCCCGAAAAACAATTCTTTCAGCTTCAATCGAATCTTCAACTGCCCTTTTGAGGGTCCAACAGTCCTTTGTACTGTGCCTCACTGCTCCAGAGTGGTATTCACATATAGTGTCAGCTCAGTGCGGTGGGGACTCGGGGTTCAGCCGAATTTGGTCCACTAGCTGCAATAGATCTAGCCTAATCAGCTTTTGGAACAAGCTTGAATACGATTCACCAATAGGGGTGAACTGATTCTTTCTTAAAGGCTCTCTTGGGCGAGGATTGTACCGGGGAACATCTGATTGAGGATTGTATGGAGCTTGGTAAAGATGGACATTTCTGGGAAGTAGAGCTCAGTTTTGTGGATAATATTGTGGTCGCGTGTAAGGTTGCGCATTCATCAACGCATACCAACAAAACCAATCACCTGAACAGAACCTGGCTAATTTACTCACACACACAACCTTGTTAGTTTTGAGGCATTTAACATATAGGAAATCACACGTTGGGATGCAATGCACCTAAACAGTTAAACGCTTCTACCATGTGTTTGAATGGGTTGCATGTTTCATCCCGGCCTTAAACTAGCCCTCTTCACTATATACCTCTTTTCTTTTATTCCTGCCTCTTTTTACCACTCTTGATCTTGTTTTTGCCGCTCTTTTTTTGTTTTTGGCATTTTTTTTAATTTTTTTTCTTTTTTTTTCATTTTTTACTCAATTATTTTATAGCTATGATCGAATCCGATGGGGATTGCCTACGTATCATGACCCCGCATGAATCAGATCTTACATAGTTCGGGAGATCGTGAATAGAGTAAGTAAACTAACTCTTTTTTTTTGAATAATTTTTTTTTAAAAAAATGCCTTAAAAGAAGAAAAGGATTTTTTTTTGTGTTTTGTTTCTTTTGGATTTTTCTAAAAAGATGCTTTAAAAGAAGAAAAGGATATTTTTTGGATTTTTGAATTTGACTCTATTTTTATTTTTCTGAAAGAAAGACTTCTAAAAATTCCTTTTCTTTTGATTGGAACTTTGAGAATTTTAGAAGTAAAAAAAATATTTTTGTTTGAATTTTCATTTGTTCTCTCTTTTTCTAAATAAGAAAGAAAATATTTTCTTTGGATTTTGGTTGTCGCCTCTTAATTTTCGAAAGAGGCACTTTTAAGAAAATATTTTAAATTTTTGAGTTTTTTTTATTAATTTACAAAAGCACTTCTAAAGAAAAGCGAAAATATTTTGGACTCATATTTTCAAAGTTTTTATGGATATTTACAAAATAAAGACAACTAAAGAGCAATTTTTTCGGGATTTTTATTTCTGATATTTTTTGGATTTTTTGGAAAAATACTTCAGAATGAAGGAAACCCGTATTTTAGATTTTGATTTTTATTGATTTTTTTTTTATGAAAGATATTAGAAAGAAGGAAACCATTTTTTTGAGTTTAAAAACTACCTTTTTTTAAAAAAAAAATTCAGAAAATATTTTCAAAGAAAGGACTGGAAGAAAATATTTTTGGATTATTTTTTTAAAAATTGGGGTCGGAACCAATGAGGTTTGCCTACGTATCTCACATCCGGTGAGAATCAGACCCGCGTAGTTCGGCCGATCAGGAATAGAGGAAATAAACTAAACCTTTTTTTTGAATAAAATACTTACAAAGAAAAGGAGAAAATATTTTTGGATTTCGATTTTTTTTCTATTTTTTTCTATTTTTGAAAAGAAACGACGACTAAAGAAATATTTTTCTTTGAATTTTAACTTCTTTTCACTCTGTTTTTTTTGAAATTTCGAAAAACCTTCTAAGGAAGTATTTGGACTATTAGTTTGAATTTATGAAAGAGATAATACAAAAGAAAAAATATTTTTTTGAATTTTGAATTTTTCCTTTTTTTTAAATTTTTAAACAAATATTTTTTTTTGGATTTTGAGAGCGATTAAAAGGAAATAACTTTTTTTGTATTATATATATTTGTTTTTTTTAATAAATCAAACTAAAAGACAAATTTTGTTTTTATTTTTAAAAAAAACTCGGCGGGGTTTTGACACTACTTGGACATTGATTTTATTTTTTTAAAAATAAGTAGTTATCTCTCTACACTGCTATTTTTCTTTTCCTCTTTTCAAAAATTTCTCGATTTCAGAAACCGGTCAGCATGCAGATCTGAAGCATATAAATGCGCAAAACAAACGGGATGCAGCAGGATGGTCTTTTCATTCCGGGTTGCTTGTCCTAGACGGACCCAACCCCTGTGTTGAGTCCCCTATGTCAAATGCAACATAATGCAAATAAGCGTTCCTACTAGGGATCCAGCATGAGGTTTTGTTATACTAGGTTCATCCTGGGTATATGTTCTAGACTGTGTACCCGAGCGGACAACTCGGGTCGAGGAGGGGGCTACGTACCGGGGACCCGCGAGATCGTCCGGCTTTGTAACTTGTCCGACCTCTTTCTTATTTCAGGGTATGACACTAACAGAATAGGGAGTCTTGACCAGCAAGCTCCTCCCCGGAGGTAAGAAGAGAAGGGTTTCGACACAGTTTATATACAGTTCAGATAATATCAAAGCGGTAAAAGACAACATTTAGCACGTTATGCCCAAACATGTAATAAAGATCAGATAATAAAGCCAAATATAACAATTATTCTAAGCTCAATTCTAAACCCTAAACCAGAGATTCTGGGTTCGATCCCCAGCAGAGTCGCCAGAGCTGTCACACATCCTTTTTGCGCGCCTACCCCGAAGGATAAATGCGTGAGGGAGTTTTTCTAATTTAAGTGACAATATTCGAAATGAGATTATTTATTTAATTCAGAGTCGCCACTTGGGAAAGGTTTGACATTTGGTGTCCCAAGTCACCGGTTTATCTTGAATCCCAAATCGAGGAAAATTTTGACTTTCCAAATGAAGTCTGCGAACCAGAAATTCTAAGTAAGGAATTCTGTTGACCCGAGGGAAGGTGTTAGTCACCCCCGAATCCCGTGGTTCTAGCACGGTCGCCTAAATTATTACAATGGCTAAATATCTGATTTTAATACATGTTATAACTTGTGTGCTTTTATTAGGTGTAAACCGCTTTTATTATTATTTATTTTTATGGAATTCCAACGTCGTGAAAATACATTTCGAACCACGTCACAATCAATGCGCCCGTGGTTGTTAATACATTCCGACTCCGTTGAGATTTGGATTTGGGTCACATAAATGCGCACCCGAATTTAAGAATGTAATTTAATTAAATCGCGCCTATAGAGTCTAACGCGTTATTATCTTTGGGGAAGGCAGTGAAATTCACTAAACAGTCCATCCCGAAGTCTAAGTATTCAATTAAACATTTATCGAGGGCCCCGCAATTTGTGCGTTATATTGGGCGAGGCTCATCTCATTTATTTTAAAAGGACAATCCTAAAGTGCCTACATTTCGTCTATTAAATTGTCTCTACAAAATGAAAGAGAAAAGGTCTTAATTTATTTACATGCTTGAGTTGTTATAGTTGGGTATCGAATATGATTCATAAAATCTGAAAATGATGCAAGTAGGGCAGTCCGTTGCCAATGCGGGCCCAGACCCAATGTGTATGGTACAAACTGGGCCCTCGCCATCTCATTCACATGTTACTACCTAGTTATATTATACTAGGCATGCTCACAGTTTGTCAAATTAAAAAAAAACTTGGTAATCTAATTTTAATCCTAAACCATTTACATGCTGAAATTAACCAATAGTATTTAGCTAAACAATATTCTTACAAGTTCCGAAATGATCTATTCGTTTAATGAACTAATTGTTGAATGTTTAAGAATAGTCTAAATCAGCTAACACACTTTTCGAGACATGATAATCATCCAACAATAACGAATTAACTAGACAGAATTACTACACCATTTATTTATTTTAGGGCAATACATAGACAGTTGTCCGCTAAGCTACCGTCAGATGTTCCATTATATATATTGAACAACTATATGATTCTAA